>NW_026585687.1:1279897-1294126 GCF_907164565.1 Psammomys obesus
AAAACCATCCAAGAAATCCAAGACAACATGAAAAAATAAAACCTAAGGATGATAGGAATAGAGGAAAAAAAGATTCCTGTCTCCAAGGCCCAGAAAATATTTTCAACAAAATCATAGAAGAAAATTTCCCCAATTTAAAGGAGAGGCTTATAAGCATATGAGAGGTCAACAGAACACCTAATAACTTAGGCCAGAAAAGAAAATACTCCTGACACATCATAATCAAGAGTGTAAGAATACAAGACAAAGAAAAAAATATTAAAAGTTGTAAGGGAAAAAGGCTAAGTAACATATAATGGCAAACCTATCAGAATCACACCTGAATTCTCAACAAAGACTATGAAAACCAGAAAGGCCTGGATGGATATCATGCAGACCTTAAGAGAGCACAGATGTCAGCCCAGGTTACTATACCCAGCAAAACTCTCAGTCATCATAGATGAAGAAAACAAGATATTCAATGACAAAAAACAAATTTAAAAAATACCTACCTACAAATCCAGCATTACAGAAGATAGTAGAAGGAAAAATACAACCCAAGAAAGCTCAGTACTTTCTGGAAAACACAGGAAATAAATAACCTCACTGCAGAAAAACTAAAAGTAGACAAGCACACAAACATACTACCACAACCAACATCAAAATCAAAGAATCTAATAGCCACTGGTCATTAATCTCTCTCAACATAAATGGACTCAACTCTCCAATAAAAAAACACAGACTAACCAAATGGATGTGTAAAAAACAAAACAAAACAAAACAAAAAAAAAACACAATCTGCTGCATACAAGAAACATATCTAGGTCACAAAGATAGACATTACCTGAGAGTAAAGGGCTGGAAGATGGTTTTCCAAGCAAATGGAACCAAGAAGCAAGCAGGAGTAGCCATTCTAATACCTAAAAATATAGACTTTCAACCAAAATTAATCAAAAGAGATGAAGATGGTCACTTCATACTCATCAAAGGAAAATTCCACCAAGAAGGCATCACAATCCTGAACATATGTGCCCGAAATACAAGGGCACCCAAATTTGTAAAAGAAACAGTACTAAAACTTAAACCTCACATAGCTCGCCACACATTAATAGTGGGAGACTTCAACATCCCACTCCCAACAAAGAACAGGTCAACAAAACAGAAATTAAACAAACAATGACTGCAACAGTGGTCACAATCAAATGGACCTAACACACATCTACAGAACTTTCAACCAAACACTAAAGAATTTACCTTCTCAGCACCTCAAGAAACCTTCTCTAAAATAGCCCATATAGTTGGTCACAAAGCTAGCCTCAACAGATATAAGAAGATTGAAATAAACCACTGTATCCTATCTGACCACCATGGGCTAAAGCTGGACCTCAACAACAACAGAAATAACAAAAAGCCTACACACACATGGAAACCAAACAACTATCTACTCAATGACATCTGTGTCAGGAAAGCAATAAAGGAAGAAATTAAAGTCTTCCTAGAATTCAATGAAAATGAAGGCATGACATACCCAAACTTATGGGAAATAATGAAAGCAGTGCTAAGAGGAAAATTAATAGCACCAAGTTACTTCAAGAAGAAATGCGAAACATCTCATTCAAGCAACTTAATGGCTCACTGAAAGCCCTAGAAAAAGAAGAAGCAGACACACCCAAGAGCAGTAGACTGTTGGAAATATTCAAACACAGGGCTAAAATCAATCAATTAGATACAAAGAAAACAGTTCAAAGAATCAATGAAACTAAGAGCTGACTCTTTGAGAAAAACAAGATAGACAAATCCTTAATCAAACTAACTGAAAGGCAGAAAGACACTATGCAAATCAACAAAATCAGAAATAAAAAGAGGGACATAACAACAGACACTGAGGATATCCAAACAATCATTAGGCCTTACTTCAAAAGCCTATACGCCACAACATTTGAAAATCTAAATCAAATGGACAATTTTCTTGATCAATTCCACTTACTAAAGCTGAATCAGGACCAGGTAAATCAATTAAATAATCTTATATACCATAAAGAAATAGAAGCAGTCATCAAAAGTCTCCCACCAAAAAAAAGCCCAGGGCCAGATGGTTTCAGCACTGAATTCTGCCAGACCTTCTAAGAAGAGCTAACACCAATATTCTTCAAACTATTCCACAAAGTAGAAACAGAAGGGAAATTACCAAACTCCTTCTGTGAAGCCATAGTCACGTTGATACCTAAACTTCACAAAGACCCAACAAAGAAAGAGAATTTCAGGCCAGTCTCCCTTATTCATGGAAAAATACTCAATAAAATACTTGCAAACCAAATCCAAGTACACATCAATGATATCATCCACTATGACCAAGAAGGCTTCATCCCAGGTATGCAGGGGTGGTTCAATATGTGGAAATCCATGAATGTAATCCACTATGTAAACAAACAAAAAGAAAAAAATACATATGATAATCTCCTTAGATACTGAAAAAACATTTGAGAAAATCCAACATTTGTTTATGTTTAAAGTCCTGGAGAGATCAGGGATACAAGGCACTTACCTAAACACAGTAAAGGCAAGCCTATAGCCAACATCAAACTAAACAGAGAGAACTTACATCAATCCCACTGAAATCAGGGATAAGGCAAGGCTGCCCACTCTCTCCATATCTCTTCAACATAGTTCTTGAAGTCCTTGCTAGAGCAATAAGACTGCTAAATGAGATCAAGCAGATTCAGTTCAGAAAGGAACAAGTCAAAATATCAGTATTTGCAGATGATATGATAGTGCACATGAGTGACCCCAAAAAAAATTCTACCAGGGAAGTCCTATAGCAGATAAACACCTTCAGCAAAGTGGCCGGATACAAAATTAAATAGTAAAAAAAAAAAAAAAAAAAAAAAAAAATTCAGTTGCCCTCCTTTATACCAAAGACAAATGGGCTGAGAAAGAAATTAGGGAAACAACATCCTTCACAATAGCCACAAAGGACATAAAGTACCTTGGTGTGATTGTAACCAAGCAAGTCAAAGACTTATATGAAAAAAACTTCCAGTCTCTGAAGATAGCAATAGAAGAACATATCAGAAGATGGAAAGATCTCCCATGTTCATGGCTTTGCATGATAAACAAAGTAAAAATGGCATCTTACCAAAAGCAGCCTACAGATTCAATGCAATTCCCATCAAATTACCAACACAATTCTTTACAGACCTTGAAAGAAAAATTCTCAACTTCAAGGGGAATAACAAGAAACCCAGAACCACTAAAACACTCCTCTACAATAAAAGATCTTCTAGAGTTATCTCCATCCATGATCTCAACCTGTAATATAGAGCAACAGTAGTAAAAACTCCATAGTACTGGCATAGAGACTGGTTTCTGGATCAATGGAATCGAATAGAAGACCCAGAAATAAACCCACACACTTATGGACACCTGATTTTTGACAAAAATGCCAAAACCATACAATGTAAAAAAGATAGCTTCTTCAACAAATGGTACTGATCTAGCTGGATATCTACATGTAGAAAAATACAAAAATATCTGTGTTTATCACCCTGCACAAAAGTAAAGTCCAAGTGGATCAAAGACTTCAATATAAAACCAGACACTCTAAATCTGTTAGAAGAAAAAGTGGAGAAGAGGCTTGAACTCATTGGCACAGGAGACAACTTCCTGAAGAGAACACCAACAGCACAGGCTCTTAGAGCAACAATCAATAAATGTGACCTCATGAAACTGAAAACCTTCTGTAAAGCAAAGAACACTGTTGTCAGAACAAGAAAACAGTGGACTGACTGGGAATGGGTCTTCACCAACCCTCTATTTGTCAGAGGACTAATATCCAGAATATATAAAGAACTCAAGAAGTTATACAGCAACAATTCAAGTAATCCAGTTAAACAATGGGGTATAGAGCTAAACATCATTCTCAATAGAGGATCATCGAATGGCAGAGAAACTCTTAAATGCTCAACACACTTAGCTATCGGGGAAATGGAAACTAAAACTACCTGAGATTTCATCTTACACCCATCAGGAAGGCTAAGATCAAAAACTCAAGTGACAATACATGCTGAAGAAGGAGAACCCTACTCCACTGCTGGTGGGAATGTAAACTTGTACAACCAGTTTGGAAATCAATCTGGCACTGTCTCAGACAATTAGGAATAGTGCTTGCTATCTCAAGATCCATCTATACCATGTCTAGGAATATATCCAAAAGATGCTCAAGTATACAACAAGGACATTTGCTCAACTATGTTCATAACAGCTTTATTTGTAATAGGCAGAAGTTGGAAACAATCCAGATGACCCTCAGTTGAGGAATGGATACAGAAATTGTGGTACATTTTACACAATGGAATAGGAATACTACTCAGCAATTAAAAACAAGGAAATCATGAAATTTTCAGGCAAATGGTGGGAGCTAGAAAAGATCATTCTGAGTGAGGTATCCCAGAAGCAGAAAGACACACATGGTATATACTCACTAGTAAGTGGATGTTAGCCATATAGTATAGGATAATCATACTAAAATCTGTACGCCTAAAGAAGCTAATCAAGGATGAGGACTCTTGGTAAGGTGTTCAATCCTCATTCAGAAAAGCAAACAGGTGGACATCGGAAGAGGGAGAAAACAGGGAACAGGACAGGAGCCTACCCCAGAAAGCCTCTGAAAGACTCTACCATGCAGGGTATCAAAGCAGAGGCTAAGACTTATAGCCAAACTTTGGGCAGAGTGCAGGGAAACTTATGAAAGAAGGGGGAGATAGAAAGACCTGGAGAGAACAGGAGCTCCACAAGGAGAGCAAAAACTAAAAAAAAAACAAATCTAAGCACAGTGGTCTTTTTTGAGACTGATACCCCAACCAAGGGCCATTCATGGAGATAACCTAGAACCCCTGCAGAGATGTAGCCCATGGCAGCTCTGTGTCCAAGTGGGTTTCCTAATAATGAGAATAGGGACTCTCTCTGACATGAACTCAGTGTCTTTCTATTTGATTACCTCCCCCTAATGGGGGAGTAGCCTTACCAGTCCACAAAGAAAGATGATACAGCCATCTCTCATGAGACCTGATAGGCTAGGGTCTGATAGAGGGGGAAGAAGACCTCCCCTATCAGTGGACTGGTCAAGGGGCATGTGTGGAGAAGAGGGAGAGAGAGGAGGATTAGGAGAGCATGCGGGAGAGGGCTACATTTGGTATACAAAATGAATAAACTGTAATTATTAAAAAATAAACAAATTTTAAAAAATTAAAAAATACAAAAAGAGATAACAAGGAATGTGATTTATTCAAAATTATGGTTACTACACACATTTCTCATTAAGTAAACACTTTCAGAGTTCATATTTATATCTTGTTAAAGAAATTATATATGTTTCAGCAAAGAAAAAAATTCCATAATAATTTAGCTATTTTGTGCATATGAAATATCTTAATTTTCTTTTTAACTATAGCCAGGCAAAAGAACCCTTTACCATTTTTCATTATTAACCTTCTGAATAGTAGATGATTTTCCTCTGGATGACCTCCCAAGTATCTGCTTCAATTAGCTTTGGAAAAAATTCATTATTTACTTTTCTTGTGTAGATGTGAAATTAATCTGAAAAGAATAATAAATGAGTCATTTCCTTAAGGTGTATTAGTGTGTACCTTCTAAAATGAATCCTGCATCTACCACTGAGTTGAAGAACCTTCATTAAGGCTATAGCAAACAGCAAAAAAGCACTTTTCCAGGAAAAATGTCAGGACTGTTGTAGTTAATAATCTGATGCATGAGTCAGATAGAAGGTTGGTCTCAATGACCTCTAATTTCCATTTAATGCCAATATTTTATGGTCTATAAAATCAAATCTTTCTAACCTGTGATTTAAATATATTTACTTTAAATAAAGTCTCTCTCACCACAAACCACATTTGTTAATCAAATCACATTTTCAATGTCTTTCATTACAAAATCCAAGGCAAAGATATCTTTTATTATATGAAGAATCGGAACCAAATGACGTTTGAAAGCACACACTGGGTCTGGTTGGTTGGTAGGGAGAGAGCCCTGTGGTATAACACTTGCAAGCATGTCCAAAGCTGAATGTTTCATATCCAGCACCTCAAGGAAAAGGAGTACACACTCAATCATATAGAACAATGAGATGAATGTAATGGCACACATCTATAATCCCAACACTTGAAAGGCTGACACAGGAGGATCATTGTGAGTTTGTGGCCAGCCTGGGCTATAATGAGTTCAAAGCATTCCAGAACTATATAGAGATACCTTGTCTTAAAAAAAACACACATGGCAGGTGTGATGGTTCCTATCTGTAGTCCTAGCTCTTGGGGGCAGGAGAATGAGAATCACCTCAGGTTTCATGCCTACATGGTCAACATAGGGAAAGCCAAGCTTGTTGGGCTATAGAGTAAGACTTGTCACAGAAAAAAATAATATTGAACTGGGAGGACGGCTCAGTTGGTAAAGTATTTGCCATGCAAGCAAACACCTGAATTTGGATCCCCAACACCCACATAAATGCTAGTCTGTTTGACACATCTCTAACCCCAGCACTGGGACAGAGGAAAGGATCCCTGGAGCTCATTTACCAGGCAATGTGGCTGAATAAGTGAGCTCTAAGTTCAATGGGAGACTGAGTCAAAATACAAGCTAGAGAGAAACTAAGGAAGACATTCAACATCAACCTCTGGCCTTTCAACATACTTGTACACACACACTTACAGACATCTGCAAGCACATATGCACACACAGGAACACATACAAAGAAATCACACAGAGAGGCATGTCTTAAAATGACAGAGAAAAAAGGAGGAACTAAATACCATTGTCTGATAAAATGTTGATAATAATTGTCCACATAGGTGAAAAGTTCGAAATATAGCTAAGGATGATGGTGCAGGCCTATAATCCCAGCATCTCAAAGCCTGAGGCAGCAGAATGGCTGTAAGTGAAAGAGTAGCCTGGGCTACCTACAATTCCAGGCCAACCTAGACTACAATGATATACTGTCTCAGAAAAATAAGGAAAGAAAAGAGAGAGAGAAAAAAAGAAGAGAAGTGGTATCCTGCATTGTTACAAAAAGCAACAGACCTCGTACTATGCAGCTCTAGCACATATACTTTTTTTTTTTTTTTGAGGCAAAGTCTCACTAGGTACCTCTAGTTGGCTTAGAACTCACAAAGTAGAACAAGCTAGTCTAAAACTTCTAGAGCTCCACCTGCCTTTGCCTCCTGAGTGCTGGGTTTATACATGTGTGTCATCATGCACTATCATAGTAAAGATATTTTTATACAAAGCTAAAACTTATTGGTTTATTTTGATTTAATCGAGAATTATTTTTAAATCTCTCTCTTGTCTCTGTGTCTGTCCTCTCTCTCTCTCTGTGTGTGTGTGTGTGTCTCCCTGTGTGTGAGTGTGTGTGTGTGTATGCGCGCGTGCGCATCACAGCACATGAGTGGAGATTAGAATACAACTTTCAGCAGTCAGTTCTATCCTTCCTCCATGTTGAGTCAGGGTGTCTCTCATTTCTGCTCTACCTGGTCCGCAAGCTTCTGGGTGATTCTCCGAGAATGTTAAGATTGGGGATGTGCCAAATATACCATCTTATGTGGGTTCTGAGAATTGAAGTCACGTCATCATGTTTTCAAAGCTTGCACTTTTAATAACTGAGTCAACACCCCACCATCCCAATTAATGACTTTTTGAAGCGCTTATTTAAACCTTCCTTTTAAATACATTCAGGGCACATTTTGAAAGGATAATCCCTTTTCTCATGTTTTCTTTTAGGGCTAATTTCCCCATGCCTTTCCTTTAGATATAAAAAATGTCTTGAGCAAAGCTTTAAGAAGCACATATTTTTTGTCAAGTTCACTGGCTTTGATATTAATCAATCTTGTGGGTTTAAAGATCCCTGTGTCCTAGGTAGGCTAATTAATTTAACTAAAGTTCAATTTCAATAATTATAAACTGGATTGTAGTGGGGATAAGTGAAATGATTTATTTTTCAAATAATGTGATCACTATTTATTTTGGTGAAGTTCATAAATGTTCATTAACATCTGGAGTTGTTTGAAATTTTTGCCAGTGCTCTTTTAATTCATAAAATTTCATTTTAAACTTTTTCATGTGGAAACTTTTATCTACTGTTCTAGCATAAAGAGAAAACAAAATAGAGCAGGGATTTTAAAGACATATTTTTGTGTGTGGAACAGACTTTTCCTGGGCAAATAAAATACACAAACACACACACACACACACACACACACACACACACACACACACAGGCAGGCATACATGAAATACACTCACCTCAGCTAGGGAGCCTTGTAACAGACCAAACTACAGATACAGCAAATGTCCAACTTGGTGAAGCAATGAGTTTTGTTGGGGTTACTTACACATTTGTGGGTGAGGGATTACTTACAGGAGCAGAAAAGACTCTAAGACAGCTGCATCACCAAAAACCATTCCAACATGAGTGACAGCTCACAAAAGTTTGGTATCTAGAGCACTTTGCACAGCCAGCAGGCAGCTCAACAGGTTGGAGAGTGTTCTTTTCAGGTGCCTCAGTAGTTCTAAATCTCTACCAGGCAACTTGGCTGCCCTTTTTTATGGGCTGTCTAGCTGGTTTCTGCTTCTTTCTGGTAGCAGGTCTGGCCTCAGAATCTTCTTTGCAGCTTGGTTCATCTGACTGACTCTCAGCTGTCTTTGTTTATCCTTGGGAAGGAAGGTGCCTAGTGAGTCTGATTAGTTGCTGTTTTAGAGAGCTTCCAAGCAGGGCGGGGTGTCTTGATCTAGGAGAAAACCAGTACAGAACACTGAACTAAGTAAATGCTTTCCAATAGACCACAAGCTATACCCACTGTCCTCTAAGCACAGGGATTTTTAAAGATTTTGAAAGATAATCAGTTAGAGCCTCTAGAGATGTTAGCTGTCCACAAGATTTACAAATCAAAATTTACCATATTTACCAATTTTCACTATAGGAGGTATCAAATAGCCTCATTTCACATACCCCAAACTAAGAAACAGGAAGAAAATCACTGGTCTAATTTGCATCCTTAACAAAAGAGCCAGCCAATTCACTGAATGGGTAGTTATTTAAATTGTGTCTGTGCTTTGTAACGGTTATTGTACCTATTATTTTCTAAGTTTAAGGCAGATTCTATCATAAAAGACTCAAAAATTTTAAAGGCCACTTGTTCTCTCAAAGAGCCTATAGTTCAGTAAACACTACTTAAATGGCATGTCCTATGTGTTGAACAACAAATAGAGTGAACATAAAGTAGAGTCAATTTTTCCTTATGTCTGCAAATATTTTTTTTACATATTTAAAATATTCATCCTAACCAAAGACCTAAATTCTTTCTACCATCTACTTCAAAAAAAAAAAATAGTTCAGTCTTCCATGCCGGTGAAGAAAGTAAAAAGTCCTCAAAGTGTCCCATTTTTTTATAGTGATTTTAAATGCTCTCACACAAAATTCTGTTAAACATTGTTATTCAATAGAGAGGCAAATGGTCTTTCATTTTTCTGGAAGGTCCAATATGACTTTCTTTTTATTAACTTGGGTATATAAACAGCTTTCTAGGTCTCTGAGTGGTCAGAAAGTTGAGTTGTGCTAGGAAAGGCAGACACTGAACTGGAAACCTGAATTTAAGTACCACTTCCATCACTAACCAGCTGAGATGACACAGTAGTCACAAGTCCTTGCCTGGTTAACCTTTCGGCCTGTATTTGAGCCCCAGAATCCACAGAAAAACCTGGATGTCACGACATAAATCTGTAATCTCAGTACTGCTACAGTGAGATGGGAAGCAGAGACAGGAAAATCAGCTAAAAACTCATGGGCCATATGTGTACAATACAACAGAATCAAGAGAAATCCTAAGTCAAAACAAAGATCAGTGAGAATCCATATGTACAACACACACACACACAAGTAAATGTAAAAAACAGGGAGAGTAATTCTAATTTTATAGAGTTAATTTATGAGACAAAATTATGAAATTCCTTCATAGTCTATATAATTGTGTATGGGGAGTGGAAGTTGTTCTGTTTTTTTTAATACCTTTTTAATTTTTTTTATTTTTACTAATTAGAGTTTACTCCCTTTGAATCTCATGTGTCACTCCCTCCCTCTTCCCCTCCCAACCCCACCCTCCCTCCCTCTTCACAACTCATGACCCTCCCCCAGTCCACTGATGAGGAAGGTCCTCCTTCCCTTCCATCTGATCCTAGTCTATCAGGTCTCATCAGGAGTGGCTGCATTGTCTTCCTCTGTGGACTGGTAAGGCTGCAACCCCTCAGGGGGAAGTGATCAAAGAGCAGGCCAATCAGTTTATGTCAGAGACAGTCTCTTTTCCCATTACTAGGTAATTCACTTGGACACTGAGCTGCCATGGGCTACATCTCTGCAGAGGTTCTAGGTTATCTCTATGAATGATCTTTGGATGAAGTATCAGTCTCAGAAAACACCCCTGTGTCCAGATTTTTGGTTGTGTTGCTCTCCTTGTGGAGCTCCTGTCTCCTCCAGGTGTTTCTAACTCCCTGCACATTGCCCGAAGTTTGGCTATGAGTCTCAGCATTTGCTTTGATACTCTGCATGGTAGAGTCTATAAGAGGTGCTCTGTCGTAGGCTCCTGTCGTGTTCCGTTTTCCCTCTCTTCTGATGTCCACCCTGCTTGCCTTTCTGAATGAGGACTGAGCATCTTACCCAGAGTCCTCCTCCTTGCTTAGCTTCTTTAGGTGTTCAGATTTTAGTATTTTATCCTGAATTATATGTCTAATATCCACTAATGAGTGAGTATATACCCCGTGTGTCTTTCTGCCTCTGGGATACCTCACTCAGGATGATCTTTTCTAGCTCCCACCATTTGCCTGCAAATTTCATGATTTCCTTGTTTTTTATTGCTGAGTAGTATTCCATTGTGTAAATGTACCACAATTTCTATATCCATTCCTCAACTGAGGGTCATCTGGATTGTTTCCAGCTTCTGCCTATTACAAATAAAGCTGATATGAACATGGCTGAGCAAATGTCCTTGTTGTATACTTGAGCATGTTTTGGATATATGCCTAGGAGTGGTATAGCTGGATCTTGAGGTTTTTAGAGTAAGCTACCCATCTCTATACCAGCCCACCTGACAATCATTGGTTTATTATCTGACTTTATTTAGATATGCTGAATAAATAAATGTGTATGTGGTATACAAAGTGGAATTTTTATGCATGGACATTCAATAACTACCAAAATCAATTTATCCATGACCTCACAGAGTTTTCATCTTTTTCCTCACTTCACGAGCAAAACATTAAAGATCTACTCTCTTAGCAATGATCAACTATACATTATTACTATAGTCACATACTGTACATGAAATCCCATGTAATTACTATTCTGCCTTTCATGTCTGAGTTTAATATTATATACATGTCTATATAATGAGATCATGCAGTATTTTTCTTTCTGTGTCTGTTTTTTTTTTCACTGGGCCTAATGTCCTCTCTATTGATCTGTGTTTTCACAAATGTTAGCATTTTCTTCTTGTTAAAGACTGAGTGGTATCCAGATCTGTTTATGTACCATATTTCCTTTATCCAGTCACTTGTTGATGAGTACTGTAGCAGTGCTGCAGTAACTGTGGCAATGTAGATAACTCTTCATTACACTGACTTCATTTGTTTGGAAATAATCCACAAGTGGGACTGATGGATTACATTGTACCTATAGTTTTTTTAAGGATCTCCCTAATACATAACAGCTGTACTAATTGACATTCTTACCAACAGTGTGCAAAGGTTCACCAGTGCTTCCTGTCTTTCATCTTATCATGGATGAAGCAGTGTCTCAGTGTGGTTTTAGTTTTCATCTTCTTGATAACGAGGGCAAACATATATTTGTTGGCCATTTGTATGTTTTCTTTTGAGATATGTATGTTTGGATCTTTTACACATTTTTTTCTTTTACTCCCAATTGAGTTGTTTGTGCTCTTTATATATTTTATATACTAATTCTTTCAAATGAATGTTTTAAAATATCATTTGTGTATCTTATCTCAATTAATTCTATTCTCTTTTTGAGACAGGTCTCACTGTGTAGGCGTATCTGGCCTGGAACACACTACATATATAAGGCTGGCCTCAACTCACAGAGACTTACATGGCTCCACCTCTCAGTGATGGGATTCGATTCACATATCACCCTGCCTAGCATTAATTAAATCTAGTCTTTATTAAACTGGGGTTATGATTATCTCAAAAGAAGTTTACAGAATTTGGCTAAAAGCTTCCAGTTTACTCATCTGGGTGAAATATTTAAGAGAATGGGACTTTCTTCCAAACTTTCTCTGTGTGAAAGGCAAAAATTTCAACCAGCTCAAAGGTAGTATTTTGGCTAGTATAGTCCAGGAGACACAGCAAAATGGTGGTAGTGGTGATGATGATAAGAAACATTGAAGATATCAAAGCACTTTAGAAATTAAATCAGTATAGGCCAATTTACTCATTTTAAGTTTGAAAAAACAGAACCAAGTGAGGGTGATGAATTTTTATAGTAACAGGGAGCATTTACTGACTCTATTGACAAGGACTGTCCTAAGGCCTTGACATGCATTATTATATTTAATCTACATGATAACCTCACAGTGTGAGTACTAGTGTGTCAGAACACAGTCCAAGAATGGAGTTGTGTGAGGAGAATTCTGAGTGCTTGTGAAAAAACTCAAAGAAAACAATACAAGAGTCTTGTGACTCAGTTTCTTCAAAACCGAAAAATTGTTCTTGAAATGTGATTTTGTACCCCTCAGGTTTATTGCATGGGAGTGAGTTTACTTCAGATTATTCATTGCAATTGGCTTTTGGGGTTTTGTTTTGTTTCTCATTTTTAAATTATTTTTTTTCCTTTTTTTTGAATTTTATTTTTTTCTTATCAGTTACATTTTATTAACTCTGTATCCCAGCCGTGTCCCGATCCCTCATTCCCTCCCAGTCCTTCCCTCCCTCCCTCATCTCCACCGTGCCCCTTGCCAAGTCCACTAATAAGGGGGACCTCCTCCCCATTCATCTGATCCTGTTTTATCAGGTATCTTCAGGACTGGCTGCAAAGCTCTCCTCTGTGGCCTAACAGGACTGCTCCTCCCTTGGGGGGTGGGGAGGCCAAAGAGCCAGTCATTGAGTTCCTGTTAGAAATAGTCCTTGTTCCCCTCACTATGGGAAACCAATTGGTTACTGAGCTACCACATCAATTTTAAATTCTTTTTTTTTTCAATTTTCTTTTTTTTTTTCTTTATACCTATTTTTTTTAATTTTTCTTTTTAGTTACATTTTGTTAACTCTGTGTCCCAGCTGTATCCCGCTCCCTCATTCCCTCCCCAACCCCACACTCCCTCCCTGGTCTCCTCCCTGCCCCTTTCCAAGTCCCCTTAATTGAGTATTTGGAAATCTTACATCATGCATCTCAATTATGCTTTGGTCAAATTCCTAGTGACCAGTCCCTCTCTGCAGGGAGGATGAGTTTTTCTAACCATATCCATCTATACCAGAAATCATCAACTAAGAGGAGCTAAGTGGCTCCCAGATCTCCCTTAAGGGGTGGAGCCAGCTCTCTCTTGAGGGGTGAGGCAGATTCTCACATGCTCAAAACAGTCCAGACCACAGACATCCCATGGGCATTGGTGGTAATAAGGGCCTCAAATATGGCCCTAGGCTATATCAGAACCACAACCCTAAGCAGCAACTGCACAGGCCATAGGTCTCAACATGACCTCAGGTGGCTACACATGCCACTCACATCAGGATGCCACTCCAGGCAGCAAAGCCCAAGGACATCACCCTGTATATGCCCACATGGACCTCAGGCTTCATCAAGCCCTTGAGCAATTGCATGGGCCACAGTCAACAACATGGCCTCTGGTGGTTTTGAGGAAGTCCAATACAGGAAGTGAACCTTTCTTCATCTTGGGCTTCCATCATAGCTGAGAGCCAGGACTATTCCACAGCTGGGCAACAGTTTCAGGGGCTGAATCTGCCTCTGCATAAGCTCCTGGTTCTTGTATACCATCTGGCTGACCCTACTGGGCAATGACAGCATGCCATCTCAGCCTTCTCTCTCACCTGTTGCCTCCATCATGTCTTCAGTTCTACCTTTCTCTATAGTGTATGC
This sequence comes from Psammomys obesus, assembly GCF_907164565.1. Lineage (NCBI taxonomy): Eukaryota > Metazoa > Chordata > Mammalia > Rodentia > Muridae > Psammomys > Psammomys obesus. The sequence goes on from NW_026585687.1 coordinate 1,294,041, forward strand.
ACCACTCCATTTTTCTATCTTTCCCACCTCTCCATTCCACCACCTATTTTTTTTTTTTATCATAGTGGTGCCTACCAGCCCTGGGC
>NW_026585687.1:1294136-1332675 GCF_907164565.1 Psammomys obesus
GGGCTTTTGTTTGTTTGTTTGTTTCTTGTTTTTCAAGAAAGGGTTTCTTTGTGTAGCCCTGACCATCCTAGAACTCATTTTGTAGACCAGGCTGGCCTCAGACTCACAGAGCTCTGTCTCTGCCTCCTGAGTGCTAGAAGCAAAGGGAAGCACCACCAGTTGGCATTGTTATTTGTTTTTATGCCCTCATGGGCTGCTTGTCTACCACATGCAGCTTGTCCTTGGGATTGAATAGACTCACGTGACTCTTCTTAACCTTCAGACTGTAAATACTCTGATGTTCTGAATAAAGTTGGCTAGTACATGAGACTTTAGTTTGCCTTGTTTATCAGCTCATTTCTCCCTGGTCTCACTGACTTTGAAGTAAGTAAACACTCATGTATCCATTTTAGGAATGAAGAAGCTGAAATGAAGGGAGGTTGACCTGCTTAGAGTCACATCATCAGTGGGTAACAGAACAAATGTTGAAAGAAATTTCTCTGCTCTATGTCACTCGAGAACCTCCGTGATCTGGTTCCAGCCTATCTGCCCAGCCTTTCTTCTTGGGCTTTACCTTTACAAAGCTTGTGATCTAGCCAACAGTTTATTGACTATGTCACATAATTTCTACCTTACTGCTGTCTTGGTGATGGGTGATACCTTCTGCTTTCTTTCCTGCTACTTCAACAGGTCCAAATGTACACCTATCTTCCGAGTTCCAATTCAGTGTCATCCAATTCACTTAGAAGTAAGTGATTTCATACTCCAACCAAGGATCATGCGTGGAGAGTACCTAGACCCCGTGCTCAGAGGAAGCCCATAAGCTGCTCATTTTCAAAGTGATTTCCCTAGTAAGGGGAGCAGGGACTCTCTCTGACATGAACTCAGTGGCCTACTCTTTGTTCACCTCCCCCTGAGGGAGAGCAACCTTACCAGGCCACAGAGGAATATAATACAGCCAGCCCTGTTGAGACCTGATAGGTTCAGGTTTACAGAAGAGAAGGAGATCGTCCCCCATCAGTAGACTAGGGGAGGGGCCTAGGAGGAGAAGAGGGAGGGTGGGTAGGACCAGAAGGAGATGAGGGAGGGGGCTACAGCTGAGATACAAAATGAATAAATTGAAATAAATAAATAAGTAGATAAAAAATAAATAAGAAAAAAGTAAGTGACTTCAACCTTCTCTGTTCATCTAAGGTTCTTCACACTGACCTTTAGCACAGGAAGGAATTTTATGATGGTTTAGCCAGGGACAAGGGAAAACAATAGAGCCTGTACTAGTCAGAAAATATGAGACAAGGGATATGAATGGGTCCCTTGAAATCTGTCATCATTGTTTTGTCAAAGAAGACCCCTTTGAAGGTGGAATTATTTTCAGATGAGCAAATTCTTATTCTTTATCTACATTAAAAATAATTGGACATGTCAAAATTGAACAAGCAAAGAGGCAAGTAGAAGAAGGCGATGTAGGCAAATAGAATATTGACTTTTATTGATGCATAAGCAATTGTGATCTTGAATTTCCACTGTTTGCATGATAGAGAAACATGGAATGACTAGAAAAGTGAGAACATCTTCTTAGAATTACGTATGTAAACTCATAGCTTGTGTTTAATTTCAAAACCTGTGTTCATTTAAAAACTCTAAGGAAAGGGCTTATGCTCTTTGCTGTTAGAATGATAAGGTCATAATGCTATAAAATGAAGGGTGGCTACAGGCCCAGGTTTTATTTATATCTATGTGTGCATAGTATAAAAACTACCTCCTTGTTAAAAAAATGGCACTCAGAACCCTTTAGAGAGACAGTGACATGTGCTATAGGGGAGTCACACTTGGGACAACTTGATTGACCATTTTTGGCATATGCTGGTCTAAATTGGCTCATCTATTGGCTAATAATCTTTTCTGAATTATTTCCAACTCTCCAGCAGGCACATTTCCATCTGGTGAAGTTTAGAACTTAAGCTGTGTTTTGTTTTTTGTTTTTTTCTTAAGGGGAAAAAAACCCATACCTTACACTGACACTAGTATAGGCAGAAGATTCTTACTGCTATCATCCCTGTCCTCCGTAAAAATGCATTTTTCATTTGCCTTGTTTAGATCCCGAGGTGAATGATGTGCTTGCTGCGATCCTGAGGACCTGGGTTTTGAAGAAGAGTAAGAATGGTGGTTTGGGGTTTGTTATTCTGAAATGAAGACACAAAAGGAGATAGGGAAGAAGACAACACGGACATCTGCAAATACTGATGCACTTTCAGGTATGTCGGGTGTCTGCATTCTCTTAGGGGAGGGAGGTAGACCTGATAAACAGCTGCTGACTGCAGACAGAGTCTTCTACTGTGTGGTCCTCTCATTGTTTCTGTCTCATGCCCTAGCCTGTGAGACAGCATAGCATAGTGGAAAGTCACCCCAGTGATTAGAAGAGAGATGACAATAAGCATAGCCATGTGGTGCAGGACATATATCAGCAGGAGAGCAAATGAGAATCCTGGAGGTTTTTACAATCAGCTCAGTAATGAATCTGTTGGCCTCTTCTTAACACTCTGTTCTGCACTTGTGGATAGAAATTCCCATAGCAGACTTGGCTGGTTTAGAGATTGAAGCGAAGGATGAGTTAGAAGACTGAGAGGTTTTGTTAGTGTTTCTACAGAGTATGTTCACAACCCTCACCTGGATTGCCAAAGCAGTCAAAAATGCAGCTAAGTCCTCTGTGGTTCTGTCACAGGGTTGGGGTTTAGCACGTGTATAATGTTTGCAAAAACACTTGTCACTTGCTTTCTCTCTGCATCAGGCTAGCAATTTCTGCTATGGGGCCAGAAACCTAAGAGTGTTCAGATTTTTAAAATTAAATATTTTTAATCGAGGCTCACACAGAGTATCAGAAATAATACAGTAACAACATAATCAGAAGCAGGAAACTGACAGTAGCATGGTATTACTAACTAAACTAGAGCTATTACTCGTACTTCATTCACGAGTCATTTGGGGGATCTATTTCTTTTCACATTGGGAATGCAACAATGTCTCACTCAGGCAAGTCTTCCACCAGTTAGCCCTGGAGTTAGAATTTTTAAATGAATTTTTATCTCATGTTACTGTCACCATCATCAGGAGAAAAAAATCTTCTCTTTGTTTGTTTTTTTTCGAGACAGGGTTTCTCTGTGTAGCCCTGGCTGTCCTGGGCTTCTTTTGTAGACCAGGCTGGCCTCTTCTTCCTGAGTGCTGGGATTACAGGTGTGCACCACCACACCCATCCAAAAATCATTTCATTACCAGAGAAGGCCTCTTTCCTTTTACAATCAGGTGCAATAGAAGTATTCAATTTGAACTAAATTTTAATCTCTCTGATGTGGTGGCCTCCCTCAGGAAATACTTTCTTGAAACTGTGTTTCCAGGTCAAACAGCCACCTAACCTCTGGAAGCACCTGATTTTATCCATTGTGTCCCAGGTACAAGCAGGAACATTTTCTTCATTGCTTGATTCCACTTAGAAAAGCTGTAAAGTAAAGGGTTAATGTTTTTAAGCGTTGGAAAAATATATGAAGAAAGAATGCAAAGAAAATAAAAATAAAATACAGCACACATGCACACACAGACACCAAGCTTCTAAATAACTTATTTCTCATTTCACATTAGTTAACTTGCTTACAAGTGTCTCAAGCCATGTCTGACAGTTTACAATGTTTTCTCAGATGTTTCTCCTTCAGTCCCTGTGTTCTGCCATTACAACTTCTTAAACACCTGGGTGGCTTACTGTATTCTGTTATTTGTGAAATGACTATTCCTTTCTCTTCTTCCATCAAGTACTCATGCTTTAAATCCTACATAGTCATCCACACTACACACGGTTTCCCATTTGACTTTTTAAATCTAAGTAATTGGTGGCTGACATAACCTATATTCTTGTCTTGTGTAGGTGAGGCCTCTGATAGTAATTAATATGGTAGTAGCATAAAGCAATGTTAAACTCTACTGGTATAGACTTCTATAAAGTAATAATGGCTCAAAGTTGCACTAAGAGGCTCTTCTCTATACATATAAAATGATCAGGAGAAAAGACTATATTAGTTTTTACTTGCAATGTAACAACAAAAACTCTATGAATTTAACTGCTGAAAACAACATTTATCACTTCCCAGTTGTATAGAAGTCCAGGGATGGTGGAGGTACATTTCTCTGCTGGCCAGGCTGCATATTTTCTTGAGACTAGTGAATAATTTGTTTATTAGCTCATTCAGGTTATTGGAGAATTCATTTCCTTGCCGCTGTATGACTGAAGTCCATATTTCCCTGCTGGATGTTAGCTGGGAGTGTTCCCCGTTCCCGTTCCTTCTGACTATCCATCTCCATTAGAAACTAACAATATAGAGAGCTGTTTTCATCAAGGCTAGATAAAACATAACTTTCCCCCCTCCCTCTCCCTACCCTCAAATCAGATATGCCACATGATATAACCCAATCAGAAGAGGAATATGTGTCATTTCCCAGTTCTGGAGATATTACATGTGAAATGTCCTTGAGAGTAACAGCAACCTTGTGTGACATGTTAAAATCTTGGTTTATTAAGGACTTGCCTTTTTTTCTTTTTTGATACAAGGTATCACTATGCACATCTGGCTAGCGTGGAACTTGCTGTGTAGCCTGGGCTGGCCTGGAAATCACAGAAATCTTCCTGACTCTGCCTTTGAGTGCTGAGATTAAAAGGTGTGTACCATGACATTTGAACATTTTCTTTCTTTTTTTAATCATTTCCCCTCTCATTTTTACTATTTCTTTGAGAATTTTGTGCAATATATTTTGATCACATTGCCCCAACTCCTACTTCTCCCAGATCCATCCTCCCCATCCACACTCAACTGTGTCCTATTTTGTCTTTGACACACCAAGTCCAATATATACTCTAGGATGTGTGGCCTTCATTAAAGAAAGCCAACTCCAAAGTGGTTGTACAAGTTTACATTCCCACCAGCAATGGAGGAGGGTTCCCCTTTCTCCACAACCTCTCCAGCATGTGTTGTCAATTGAGTTTTTGATCTTAGCCATTCTGATGGGTGTAAGGTGAAATCTCAGGGTTGTTTTGATTTGCATCTCCCTGATGGCTCTGGATGTTGAGCATTTCTTTAAGTGTTTCTCTGTCATTCTATATTCCTCTACAAAGAATTCTCTGTTTTACTCTGGACCCCATATTTCAATCGGATTACTTGTTTTGTTGCCTTTTATCTTCTTTAGCTCTTTATATATTCTGGATATAAGCCCTCTGTCAGATATAGGGTTGGTGAAGATCTGAATGAAGGGGGAGTTAGTAAGACCTGGAGAGGACAGGAAGGAGATCAACAAGTACCAAATATATCTGGGCACAGGTTTTTTTTCTGAGCCAACCAAGGACCATCCATGGATATAACCTAGAACCTCTTTTCAGACATAGCCCATGGCAACTCAGTATCCAAGTGGGTTTCCTAGTAAGGGGAACAGGGACTGTCTCTGACATGAACTCAGAGGCTGGCTCTTTGACACACACCCCCCATGAGGGAGAAGCAGCCTTGTTAGGCCATAGAGGAGGACATTGCAACCAATCCTGATGAGACCTGATAAGCTAGGGTCAGATAGAAAGGAAAGAGGACCTCCCATATCAGTGGACTTAGAGAGGGGCAGGGAGAAAATGAGGGAGGGAGGGACTGGAAGGGAGTGAGGTAGGGGGCTACAGCTGGGATACAAAGTAAATAAACTGTAATTAATATAAAAAAATAAAAATTAATTAAAAAAAGAAGGTCATCTCTCCCTTTCCCAGCAGCTCCCATCTGCTACTAGTTCCTTAGATAGGGGTAAGACTTTGGGCCTACCTCCCCTCTCCATACTGGAATTTTGTCTGGCTTGTGCTTCTACAAGTCTTGTGCATGCTGTCTCAATTGCTATGAATTTATATATGCAACTACCCTCCTGCATCTACAAAAATTGCTTTCTTGTAAACATTCACTTTCTCTGACTCTTAAAAATCTTCCCACGATGATCTCGGAGCTTTGGAAGGAGAGGTGTGATATAAATGTCTGATTTAGGGCTGAGCATTCCAAAGTTTCCTCATTTCAGTACCTTGAGCACTTGTGGATCTTTATGTGACTCACTATCTACTTCAAGAAGAAAATTCTTTGTTGAAGGGTGATGGATGTATTAATCTATAGGTATAATGATGAGTCATTAGAAGTCTGTTTAATACCATGTCCATTTAGCATAATAATAGTAGCAGATTTTTCTCTAGGATCTATGATCTGTCTAGCCATAGGTTTCTGGCCTCAGTGATGCGCTAAAGAAAGACATATCCACCTTGGTGCAACAGGCTTACAGAACATCAAATACACAGGACCAGGAAAGAAACTCCCCATGATATATTGTACTCAAAATATTAAAACCACAGAATGAAGAAATGTTATTGAAAGCTGTGAGGAGAAAGGGCAAGTCACTTATAAAGGTAGGCCTATTAGAATAACACTCGATTATTCAGCAGAAACCTTTAAAGCCAAAGGTGCCTGGAAGGATGTACTCCAATCCCTGAAAGACCACAACTGTTAATCCAGGCTATTAATACCCTATCATTAGCAAATGGAGGAAGAAAAAAATTTTCTATGATAAAAACAGATTGAAGGAATTTATTATTACAAAGCCTGTTTTTAAAAAAATCTTGAGTAGCTAATTTTCCAGCTAGATAAAAGGATGAATACGATATGGTATAGCATCCCATGAGGAGCTAGCAACAGGTAAAAAGTAAGATCGATCCCACAGCAATTATTTAAACTCTTGGGAACACAAATCAGAGCAGTGACATGAACTCCTGAGCCCAAAGCAAACTGTAATCTGCCTTGCACACTACAGGAAGCTGTGAAAGTACTGAAATTTCCTATGTGTGTATGACATGAAAGAGGTCGTGTTTCTGCATTTACTCCAGGTTGTGTACTCAAATCTGAAGATTTGAAGCTAGGAACCTCACATGAGACAGAACATGTAACATTTGTCCTTCTGGGCCCTGGTTACTTGATGTGTGCATGACATGAAAACTATCAAAATGAACTAGTCAAAACAATATAAAGCATGCTAAGAACTGAAATCTGATGCCTCTCTACTGGAGGCAATTTGACTGTGATATTCAATATGTCTTGAACTTGCAGGGTACTATTTAGAATATGAGCATACTAAAGATTTATGCGAGTTGCTGGAGGGGATGTGGGGAAAGAGAACCATCATTTTCTGTTGCTGGGATGGAAAACTAGTGCAGTCATTCTGAAAATCAATGTAGATAATCTTCAAAAATCTAAAAATAGATCATATTACCCAGCTCTACCACTCCTTGGCATGTGCCTAGAAGACTCGACATCCTATTCCACAAATACTTGCTCAGCCATGTTCATCGCTGCTCTATTCACAATAGCTAGGAAAGGGAACAACAGCAATGTCCTTCAACTGACAAATGGATAATGAAAATGAAAATGTGGTACATATACACAATAGACTACTATTCATCTGTAAAAAAATGAAAATTTCAGGTATATTAATAAACCTAGAAAAGATTATGGTGAATGAAGTAACCCAGACCTAGAAAATGATTGCATCTTTTGTCTCATCAGACGTTCCTAGCTTCAAATATTCAGATGTGAATACATAGCCTGGAGTATATACAAAAACAATGAAAGAAAAAGGGACCACATCTGGAGGGAAGGGAGCAATAGAGAGTAATAACACAGCACAGGTTATCTAAAGTAGAGAGTGGTAAAAATAGGAGGGGAGGTAGATAATAGAAAAAAAGTAGAGATAAGGACAATAACAATAAGGATGCCTGAAATTTTCATAAGGATTCATACTATTAACTATCTACCTAAAAATACCTTTAATACATGTGAGTCAGTATATGAATATACATAGATAGTTTAAATGAAATTTTCCCATCTGTGCTGAGTTGTTGGATAAGGATGTTCCAGAGACTCCCAAAACATTCTGGGCTATTGCTATTATCTTTGGCTATTCCAGATATGCAAAATAAGTCCTTATTGTTGAAGACCTTATGCACTTTAGACACAGGGCCCAAGAGGCTGTCAGCTAGATCTGACTTGCAAGCCTCCTCCCTGAAGACTAGCTTTTATGGCATGAGAGGCACCATATAAGCTTCCAAAGGAGGAAAGTAACCAAAAGTCCTACCCAGATCTGGTGCCTATGAATCACAATAATTATTTTTTCAATACCTAAGTTGTGCAGTTTATTTTAAGGAATCAATGACAATAAAAGGGAAGATGGCAAAAATACAATAGCATATACAAATTTGAAATTTGGTAACACTGGAAATGAGTTTTTTGAGTACATATCATTCTTTACAAAAATAAAATAATTTATACTACTAGCACAAGTCAATTGGCTTTATCAATTCTGTCATCTTCTAATACACCCTGTTGTGATAACATGCAAAGTATACAGATAAATTCATTAAGCCCTATGACAGACATCTCAGTGATTTTTCTAAAATCCACAAGTAAGCTGAACAACATACAACCCAAAGCAGGATACACTGCATCCTACTTTAAAATCTTCATAGCAATTCAACAGTAATGCTTAAGTATTTTTATAAAAGAATTAAAGGAATACTAATTAATTGACTCATCATCAACACTAATGCCCTTTAACTAGTTGGCATATTTTGAATAAATATCACGTAAACATGTTTTTATACCATCTCAAAAACAAAGGCAGTGACAATCAATAAAACCATGTTACAAATGATAAAACTGATGCTTGGAGCCAAGTAGTTACTTAATCAAGAGCATATGATTCAAAATTATAAAGTCCCAAGGCTAAACAGTTAAGTCCATTATTTAACCACCACTTGTGTTCAAAATATTATTCATTTATATAAATATTATTTTATAAATATTTATACTGTATAAAAAACCAAGCAAGATTATCCTTAGATTTGACATTATATCACTTTACTGCCTTCTGAATCACAGTAATTATTGACATAACATGACAACCTTAATGGTCCAATAGTTGTACACATACCTTGGAGGTAATCAACAGCTCTATAATTGGACTTAAGACTCAACAAGAGAGAAATAGAAATCATCCATGATACTAGAAATCTAGCCAACTACCCAGGGCTAGCGAAATTATGGCTCTTGGATATGAACCTACAAATACCACTTGATGAAACCAGCATAATCAGTAACTATATCCTAATTGTTCTTTTTTTATACCCACAAGTAAGTGTAATACTCATCACTGATTAAGAAAAATTCTCTTTGCAACACATGGGAGACCATCACAGAAAACCACAACCAATCAAAATACAGAATTGTAGAGCCCAGTCCACCATAATATATATATTAAAACAACTCCTTCAATTATTATGGAAAGGGGAACATAAAGAGCTAGAGGAAGAGGTAGTTTGCTGCGAAATTTTGTCTCCTAGAAATGTCAGAAGTTGTATCCATGAAGTCTCACCAGCATGGTCAACTAAACATTACCTGAATAAGGACAACATCAATACACATGCTAGTGCAGAAGGGGGAAAGCTCAATCCCCCTTGTCAATCCTAGGCAAAGAACTATAAGGCAACTAAGGAATGCTGAAAACAGGAGAGATAGTTTCTCCCAGGGAAGATTATACCAATTGGTTATCCAATACAAAATGGTCAGCTCTGACAACACATACTTAAAAGCAGTATCATGGGGACTGATCAGGTTGTATTTATGTAGAGGTAGGTGTTTGTGTGTGTTTTGTACATGAAAAGGAAAAGAAAAACACAGCAGTGTTTGTGATTAATATTATGAAGATAGTGAAGTAAAGGGAAGATTTTGGTGAGGCACACTCATGAAGGTCTATTCTGTTGAGATATAAGACATAGGAACTTAACAATAATATATTAAATTTCTATAATTATATGAAGGAATAAGAAGTTATGAAAATAAACTAACATTTTAAGACATAATAAATTAACACATTAAATGTTAGAGAGGTTAGAGAGATAGCTTAGTGATTAAAAACAGTTCCTACTCTTCCAGAGGACCTGAGTTCAGTTCCCACCAACTTCAACAGGTATATCACACCCGAAGATAACTTCAGTCCTTTCTGGTCTGAATGGACACTGGCACAAACATGATATATTCATACAAACACACACAATGCACACAGGCATGGGGGGGGGCGCTGAGGGAGGCATTGGGAGAGAGGGAGGGGGATGAGGAAAAAGGAGAAGAGGGATGAAATGTTGAAAAGAAGGGCTGTAGAGATCTCAGTGGTTAAAAGCACTGGCTGATCTTTTCCAGTTCCCATCATTTGCCTGCAAATTTCATGATTTCCTTTTTTTTAGTTGATGGGTAGTATTCCTTTGTGTAAATGTACTACAATTTCTGTATCCACTCCTCAACTGAGGGGCAACTGTGTTGTTTCCAGCTTCTGGCTATTATGAATAAAGCTGCTACAAACATGGTTGAGCAAATGTCCTTGTTGTGTTCTTGAGCATCTTTTGGAGATAAGCCTAGGAGTGGTATAGCTGGATCTTGAAGAAACACTATTCCTAATTGTCTGAGAAAGTGCTAGATTGATTTCCAAAGTGGTTGTACAAGTTTACATTCCCACCAGCAATGGAGTAGGGTTCCCCTTTATCCACATCCTCTCCAGCATGTATTGTAGCTTGAGATTTTGATCTTCCTGGGTGAGGTATCCCAGAAGCAGAAAGACACACATGGTATACACTCACTTATAAGTGGATATTTGACATGTAATATAGGATAAACATACTAAAATCTGTACACCTAAAGAAGCTAAGCAAGAAAAAGGACCCTGGGTAAGATGATCAATCCTCATTCAGAAAGGTAAATGGGACAAACATTGGAAGAGGGAGGAAACAGGAACAGGACAGGAGCCTACCACAGAGGGCCTCTGAAAGACAATACCCAGCAGGGTATCAAAGCAGATGGTAAGGCTCATAGCTAAACTCTGGGCAGAGTGCAGGGAATCTCATGAAAGAAGAGGGAGATAGAAAGACCTGGAGGGGACAGGAGCTCCACAAGGAGAGCAACAGAATCAAGAAATCTGAGCACAGGGGTCTTTTCTGAGCCTGATACTCCAACCAAGGACCATGCATGTAGATAACCTAGAACCCCTGCACAGATGTAGCCCATGGCAGCTCAGTGTCCAGGAAGGTTCCTCAATAATAGGAACAGGGACTGTCTCAGACATAACTCAGTGGCTGGCTCTTTGATCACCTCCCCCTGAAGGGGGAGCAGCCTTACCAGGCCACAGAGGAAGACAATGAAGCCAGTCCTGATGAGACCTGATAGACTAGGATCAGAGGCAAGGGGAGGTCCCTATCAGTGGACATGGAGAGAGGCATGGGAGGAGATGAGGGAGGGGGGTGCGATTGAGAGGGAATGAGGGAGGGGCTACAGCTGGGACACAATGTGAATAAAATGTAATTAATATGAAAAAGAAAAATGAATAAAGAAAGAGCACTGGCTGCGTTCCCATATTCCCTTACAAGCAGTTGTAAGTCTAGTCCTGGAGGAGTAGATGACCCTATCTGGCTGCGGCAACACGTAGTGAGTGTACAGACATATACACATTTTAAAAAGAGACAAAAGGGTGCTGGGTAGCTCCGTGGTTGCTCTTCCAGGGGACTAGGGTTCAATAGGCAGAATCCACATGGGGCTAGCAATTGTCTGTAACTCCAATTTCAGGGGATCAAATGGCGTCTTCTGTCCTCTTCGTGTACCAGGCATGCACATGCTGCACATACATACGTGTGGGCAAAATAGTCACACATGTAAGACAGAAATAAATCAATCTCTAATATTTTTTTAATTAAAAAAATAAAGTTTAATGGGACATGGTGACACATGCCTTTCATCTCAGCACTCAAGGAGGCAGAGGCAGGCAGATCACTGTGAGTTCAAAAACAGCCTGGTCTACAAAGTGAGTCCAGGACAGTCAAAGCTAGATAGAGAAACCCTATCTCTAAAATAACGAAAGAAAGAAAGAAAGAAAGAAAGAAAGAAAGAAAGAAAGAAAGAAGGAAGGAAGGAAGGAAGGAAGGAAGGAAGGAAGGAAGGAAGGAAGGCTAAAATGTTTACAAGAAATGGCAAACACAAAACACCTCAAACGAAAGAAAGGAAAGAAAGGGGAATTCTATTAATCTGAGTCATCACTCTCTTGATTAATTTAGTTATGCATTTCTGTTTATCTTTCCAAAGAACCACATTTTTGATTAGTTGTTTCTCTTTTTGGTTGTTTTTGTTTTGCTTTTTTTTTTGAAACAGGATTTATCCATGTAGCCCTGGCTGTCCAGGAACTTGCTCTGTAGACTGGCCTTGGACTCATAGACATCCATCTGCCTCTGCCTCCCAAGTGCTGGGATTAATAGTGTGCACCACCACCATCAGGCTTGATTAGTTGATGCTATTTATGACTCTTTTAATTTATTAATTTCTGCACTGGTACTTATTACTATTTTTTACCCATTCTTTTTGGAATTTTGTTTGTTCCTACCTTCGTAAGACCTTCAAATTCATCATTACATTTTGTTTGTAATCTGATATTTGTTTCTTTTTTGAGAAAGACCTCATGCAATCCATGCTGGCCTTAAATTTGTTGTATAGTTGAAGGTGACAATTACTTTCTATCACCTTGCCTCTGCCTTCCAAGTTCTGGGGTTATAGGCATGGGCCATCAAGTCTTGCTTCTGAATTTTGTTTTTTTAATATAAGCATTCATTGTTTTAAACTTTCTTCTTAGCAATTCTTTAGTTGCACTTCAGAGTTCTGGTAAACTGTACTTCTTTTACTTTTTAGTTGATTCTATAAAATTCATAAGGAACCATACTATTAACTATCTACCTAGAAATATCTATAATACATCTGAGTCAGTATATAAATATACATATGTGGTTTAAACCAAATTTTCCCGTCTGGACTCACAATGAATCCCCTGCCCTTCAGAAAAGCCATAGACCACCTAGCAAAAACCCCAACACTAGGCATAAGAGGCTCTGTTTTGAGTTGTTGGTTAAGGATGTTCCAGAGATGGCCAAACAAACATTATAGGCTCTTGTTATTATACTCCATTAATGTGGTGTGTGTGTGTGTGTGTGTGTGTGTGTGTGTGTGTGTGTGTGTGTGTAGATCAGAAGGCAGCTTTGTATTTTGTATTTGGCTTTCTCCGTCCACCTTTACATGGCTTCTGGGGATCAAACTCAGTCTACCAGGCTTTTGTGGCAAGTGCCTTTACCCACCAAACCTTTTTTGCAACCTCAAATACAGGGATGAGAGTAGAGTAATAAAACCATCCCTGCTTATTGTATCGGGACTTACATGACATTTTACATCCATTAGTGTTTGTTTTATGGAGATATATCCCAAATATTTAATGCACACATGTTGAAAAGTCTTGTGTATTCTTGATAAATTGTTCCCTTTACAACTATGTAGCAGTCTTCTTTATTTCTTTGATCTACTTTGATTTGAAGTCTACTTCATCAAATGTTTCGGTAACTATGTGAGCTTGGTTTTGTTTTGTGTTTACTTTCGTAGGTTTCTTTCCATTCTTTGACTCTTAATCTATCAGAATCTTTACCATTGAGGTGAGTGTCTCAAAGAAAATGGATAGCTAGATCTAGTGTTTTAGTCCAGCCAGACAGTCTGAATTTATTAATTACTTGAGGCCATTTACTTTTAAGGCTACTACTAATAAATATTGTTTACTGTGGTAATTTGATTAAGAGTGGTCCTTGTAGGCTAATGTATTTGAATGTTTGGTTCTCAGCTGGTAGAACTGTTTGGAAAGGAGGAGGAGGTATGGTCTTGTTGAAATAGTTGTGTCACTAGGGGTGGGCTTTGTGATTTCAAAAGAAGCCCACCACCTTCCCTGTTAGCATACCCTCTGTCTCTTGGTTGTGGATCAAGATGTGAGCTCTCAGCTACTGCTCCATTGCCCATGCCTGCTGCCTGCTGTCATGCTCCCTGCCATTAATGGCCTTCTGAAACTGTGAGCCCCAAATTAAATGCTTTCTTTTGTAAGTTGCATTAAACATGGCATTTTGTCATAGAAATAGAAAAGTAATTAACACATTTGCTAATTGCTGACTAATACATTTGCTAATTGTTGGTTGCTTTCTCGTGTCTTCTTCTTATTCATTGCTGTCTCTTTTAATTTGAATTTCACATTTCTTGTCAACCAGCACTTGATTATCTTTATCTCTCTTTAATTTATAAAGTAAGTTTGTTTGACTATAGCTGTCATTATTTTCTCTTTTCTTATCCTAAAAGGAAAGAAATCTCAGCTGTATTTAGTTTACAATTTTCTAAGGAGAGAAGGAAAAATACATAGGGACTATATCAGGATTTCTCCAATTGAAAAGTTGTGAATGCAGTTCTGGGTTTCAGTTAACATGAGTTTAAATTATGGAAACACAATGAGAATATGGAGGAGAGACAAAACTGGACATACCACAGGAGCAAATATCTGAAAAATAAGCAAGGTTAACTTAAAGGGCTACTTTAACAAAATACTATATGTTAACTGGGTTTGAAGCTGTCATAAGGTGAATAGGACAATATAAAAATGGACACATTAAACCTGTTAGAAGAAAAAGTGGGGAAGGGCCTTGAACTCATTTGCACAGGAGACAACTTCCTGAACAGAACACAAACAGAACAGGCTCCAAGATCAACAATCAATAAATGGGACCTCATGAAAATGAAAAGTTTTCTGTAAAACAAAGGACACTGTCATCAGAACAAAATGACAGCCTACAGATTGGGAAAGGCTCTTTACCGACCCTGTATCTGATAGAGGGCTAATATCCAGAATATATAAAGTTCTTAAGAAGTTAAACAGCAACAAATCAAGTAACCCAATTAGAAAATGGGGCACAGAGTTAAACAGAGACTTCTCAATAGAGGAATATAGAATGGCAGAGAAATAGTTAAAAAAAAATGCTCAACATCCTTCGTCATCAGGGAAATGCAAATCAATATGACCCTGAGATTTCATCTTACACCTATCAAAAAGGCGAGGAAAAAAAAAACACAAGTAACAACACATGATGGAGAGGATTCGGAGAAAGGGGAACCCTACTCCATTGCTGGTGGGAATGTAAACTTGTACAACCACTTTGTAAATCAATCTGGCACTTTCTCAGACAATTAGGAATAGTGTTTCCTCAAGATCCAGCTATACCACTCCTAAGCATATATCCAAAAGAGGCTCAAGTACACAACAAGGACATTTGTTCAACCATGTTTGTAGCAGCTTTATTCGTAATAGCCAGAAGCTGGAAACAACCCACATGTCCCTCAGTTGAGAATGGATACAGAAATTGTGGTATATTTACACAATGGAATACTACTCAGCAATTAAAAACAAGGAAATCATGAAATTTGCAGGCAAATGGTGGGAACTAGAAAATATCATCTTGAGTGAGGTATCCCAGAAACAGAAAGACACACATGGTATGTACTCACTTATAAGTGGATACTAGACCTATGAGATAGGATAAACATACTAAAATCTGTACATCTAAAAAAGATAAACAAGAAAGAGGACGCAGGCTAAGATGATAAATCCTCACTTAGAAAGTCAAATGGGATGGACATTGGAAGTAGGAGAAAACAAGTAACAAGAGAGAGGGCCTCTGAAAGACTCTACCTAGCAGTGCATCAAAGCAGATGCTGAGACTCATAACCAAACTTTGGGCAGAGTGCAGGGGGAGTCAGTATGTCCTGGAGAGGACAGGAGATCCACAAGGACCAAATATATCTGAGCTAGGGGGTCTTTTCTGAGACTGTTTCTCCAACCAAGGACCATGCATTGATATAACCTAGAACCCCTGCTCAGAAGTAGCCCATGGCATCTCAGTATCCAAGTGAGTTTCCTAGTAAAGGGAACAGGGACTGTTTCTGACATGAACTCATTGGCTGTGTCTTTGATCTGCCCACCCAAGGGAGGAGCATCCTTGCTAGGCAACAGAGGAGGACATCGCATCCAGTCCTGAAGAAACCTGATAAGCTAGAGTCAGATAAAAGGGAAGGAGGATCTCCCCTATCAGAGGACTCAGAGAAGGGCAGGGAGGAGATGATCGAGAGAGAGTGAAATTAGGAAGAAATGAGAGAGGGGGCTACAGCTGGGATACAAAGTAACTAAACTGTAACTAATATAAAAAAATTAAAATTTAATTAAAACAAGATTAAAAAAAAGGAATAGTGCTACCTCAAGATCTAGCTATACCATTCCTAAGCATATATCCAAAAGATGCTCAAGTATACAAAAAGGACATTTGCTCAACCATGTTCATAGCAGCTTTATTTGTAACAGCCAGAAGCTGGAAACAACCCAGATGTTCCTAAGTTAAGGAATGGGTACAGAAATTGTGGTACATTTACACAACGGAATACTACTCAGCAATTAAAAACAAGGAAATCATGAAATTTGCAAGCAAATGGTGGGGACTAGAAAAGATCATCCTGAGTGAGGTATCCCAGAAGCAGAAAGACACACATGGTATATACTCACTTATAAGTGGATATTAGACATATAATATAGGGTAATCATACTAAAATCTGTACACCTAAGAAAGAGGACCTTGGGTAAGATGCTCAATCTTCATTCAGAAAGGCAAACTAGACAAATATCAGAAGAGAGAGAAAACAGGGAACAGGACAGGAGCCTACCACAGAGGGCCTCTGAAAGACACTGCCCAGCAAGGTATCAAAGCAGATGCTGAGTCTCATAGCCAAACTTTGGGTAGAGTGTAGGGAATCTTATGAAAGAAGGGGGAGATAGGAAGACCTGGAGGGGACAGGAGCTCCACAAGGAGAGCAACAGAACCAAAAATTCTGGGCCCAGGGGTCTTTTCTTAGACTGATACTCCAAACAAGGACCATGCATGGAAATAACCTAGAACCCCTGCACAGAAGTAGCCCAGTGTCCAAGAGGGTTCCCCAATGATAGGAACAGGGACTGTCTCTGACATGAACTCAGTGGCTGGCTCTTTGATCACCTCCACCTGAGGCGGGAGCAGCCTTACCAGGCTAGAGAGGAAGACAATGCAGCCAGTCCTGATGAGATCTGATAGACTAGAGTTAGATGGAAAGGGAGGAGGACCTCCCTGATCATTGGACTGGGGGAAAGGCATAGGAGAAGAAGAGGGGCAGAAGGTGGGATTGGGAGTGGGAAGGGGGCTACAATTATTCACAAAGTGAATAAACTTTGATTAATATAAAAAATAAAAAAATAATTAAAATTTTACCCTTTATTTTAATAGCTCTGAAGTCATGTAAAGAAAATAAATTATGATTCATAAAATAAAAGAATTGTATTCAGTCTACTTGTGTCACTGAACTTTTGATCTTAAGCTCAATATGTATGATTTTGCATACATTCTCACTTTCTTATACCATTTCTTTTCTTAAATTTTTTAATTTAACTTTATTTATTACAATTTATTCACTTTATATCCCCACTGCAGCCCCTTCCCTTATCTCCTCCCAGTCCTATCCACCCTCCCTCTTCTTCCCCTATGCTCTTTCCCTAGTCTCCAGATGGGAGTGGACTTCCTCCCTTCTATCTGACCCTAGCTTATCAGGTTTCATCAAGGCTGGCTGCATCATCTTCCTCTGTGGCCTGGCAAGGCTGCACCCTTTCCAGGGGGAGTAATCAAAGAGCCATCCACTGAATTCATATCAGAGACAGCTCCTGTACCCCTTACTAGGGAACCCACTTGGAAACTGAGCAGCCAATGAGCTTCCTTGAACAGGGGGAATAGGTCCTCTCCATGCATGGTCCTTGGTTGGAATATTGGTCTCTGTAGGCCCCCCTGGGTCCAGGTGTTTTGGCTGTTGTTCTCTTTGTTGAGTTACTGTCCCCTGCAGGTCTTTTTATCTCCCTCTTCTTCCATAAGGATTTTGGCATTCTGCCCAAAGTTTGGCCATGAGTCTCAGTATCTCCTTCGATATCCTGGTGGGTAGAGTCTTTCAGAGGTTCTTTGTGGAAGGCTCCTGTTCTGTTCCTTGTCTTCTACTTCAGATATCTATCCTGTTTGCCCTTGTGAAAGAAGATGAAGCATCTTCCCTAGGGTCTTCCTTGTTGTTTAGCTTCTTTAGGACTATAGATTTCAGTATGTGTTAGTATTTAGGCAGCCTGCTTCTGGGTTGCCTAGCAACCTATGATGTCATCATGTGTCCTTCACCAGGTAGCCACACCTGGCAGGCATGGTTAAGTTGCCCCTTAAAAAGATCAACTCACCACTTTGTTGCTCTCTTGCCTTGTGGCCTTCTTGTTCTCTCGCTCTCCTGCTCTCTCCCTTTTCTCTGTCAGGGCACACCCCCTCCCTTGCCCCAATCATGTCTCACTGTCTCCTTCTTTCTCTCTCTTCATGTCAATCCAATAAACCTCTTTTATATAAAATCTGTTGTGCACATCATCATTTCATTGGTCCTAACATTGGTGCGTTGGGCCAAGAAGGACTCTCCTGGTAGTACCTGGTCTGGTCACACCAGGAACCCTTAATTGGACCATGATGCCTGTAACCGATTTTTCTTCTTCTCTACCTGTCCCTAACTGCCACTCAATCATATATGTCTTAAAACCTACACTTTCTCTCAAATGTCCTGCCCTTCCCTCGCACACCTGTCCCTCAGCTAAAGGCCACTTAGACTTGGCATCCTTCCATGTGCTCTGAGCACCTAGAACAAGGATACACTCAAATGGCACAAGAGTCAGCTTGGGGAAACTAAAACACTCACAGCAGACGCTAATACTGCCACATCGTACACAGACACGGCCTGCTTCTAAACTATTGCTGTTAGGTAAGCCATTGCTGGGGTCCCTGTACACACACAGATGGCTTTAGATTGTGCAGCTGCCTCAGGCCGCATGGGCGAGGTTTTAAATCTCCTGCAGAATACCTGCCCCGAACGGCTGGCTTGCAGAGGAGGGTTTTCAGTTGCACAGACTTCTGATCAGCCGTGCCACACACACAGAGAGAGTTTCAAACCGGGCCAGACCACCAAGCAGCTGGTCTTGCTATGCCGCTATGGTCATACACCGCACATGGCTACCAGCCATGATGATTTTGGGATAAGGAGGGTGGAACCATGCTTTCACTACCATTTCCACTAAGGGCAAGCTCATGACCACCATCTTAATTTAGGGCAATCAAGGGCAGTCCCATGATTGGCAGCCATCTTGATTATAAAAAAAAAAACACTGTGGTTTCCCCCACTGTCAGCTGCTTTTACTACTTTGTTTCTGTCCCAGTGTTTTCAGAGATGCAAAACTGCAGTCTCTTGTAGACCCTAAAAGGCCACTGTGCCCCTTCCTACCTCTATTCTAAAGCTCTCTATCTGTCCCTCTTCTTTCCTATGGATGAGATTCCCTCTATGAGAACTCGGCCTTACTGTTGATAAAACCCTGGTACCAGGCACTGAGGTCCTTGGACTTAGCCAGGCGAAGCCCATGATCTGCCATGCTATTTGGTTGACGAACCACTGGCCGCAGGGTCCATTTCCATTTCCCCTTTTTCATTCGCAGGAACAGCTTCCTCATATCCTCTCTCCTTTGGGAAACCTCTGGCTCGTACCCCTATATTTGCCCTACTCAAATGTCTAATATCCAGTAATGTCCAGTAACACTGAGAGTGATCTGTGAAGTAGAAAACAATTCTCTATTTCTCTTTTCTCAAAGTCTGGTCTGTTTCTTTCTGCCTGTTATCTCACTAAATATACTCTCTGGTTTATTTTTATACTCTCAAAAAAAATCTTAAAATTAAACTGTAAACTTTAAGGTGACCCCATGGTATGAACAATTTTAATCATAATTAATTCTCTATTTTTTCTCCTTTCAGACTAGGACAGCAACAAGTCTCATTTTTATAAAAATTCAAAGTTATATTTTACAATATATATGATTCAACCCTGGTTCAAAATAATTTTATATGATGCTAAAATTTCAAAGTTATTAAGTTCTATTCAAATTAAGCTAATCTAAAATATATGTCTAACTGTCTATGTCTTTAACAATTCCTAAATTAATAAATGCTCTTCCTTCTGCCATGAGAAATTGTTTTACTATTCTGTTCTACTATATTGTTGGTTTTAAAACTCATAACTCAGGGTTACTAGGCACAAGTTTTTACCTATACTCTAAATTAAGAGCTATTAATTTTAGAGGATTTATTTATGTTAAACCGTGATCATTGTGCTATATCTTCACTATCAAAAGGTTAAAATATGCTTGGTCTTCTTTTCTAAAAATGGTAATATTATTAATCTATAGTATAGCCTTAGACTTTTATAAGCTATGAATTTTTATACACTAAATCATATATAAAACTGTTATGCTCTCACTTTATATTTATGACTTTTAAGGCTCCAACTTAACAGGGACAAAACCTAAAGTCCTAATATTGAATGGTTAAGAAATGCAAGTTAATAGTCATTCATCTCATAGATGATCAAGTCAGCTAACATGTTCAAAAATATATTTATAGTACTACAGATGCAGACACGGTCTCACTCCTTACTTAATTAAACAGCTGAGTATGGTCGCTGAGTCACCATATAGGAGTCCATACATTAAAAAAAAAAGTGAGAAAGGGCTCCTCCTGATATGCTCATCTACAGCAAAAATTATGCTTCAGACCTTGGCTGCTGCTCTGAGGCTGTCTTCATTCCTGAAAAAAAAAAAAAAAGAGGTCTGCAAAGCCTCATCCAGCCAGGGTATAGCTTAAAGCCAACTCTACCAGGTAACTGTTTCAAATGCAACCAGGAAGGACACTGGTCCAGCAGCTGCCTGAACAAGTCACACTGCCTGCTGGCACATTGGCCTCTGGAAGTCAAAATGCTCCCATGCAAGCTTGTCGTCTGTACCCAGCCATGGAGGCTCGACCAGCACAGGAGCCACAGACACTTCCAGCCTTTGAGCTCTTTGGCCTAGTGGAGGACAAATGGCTCCTAGATTCAGCAATCTCCACCACCATCGCCCAGCCCAGTGTAACATTGCAGGTATGTTTTGGCCTCACACCTGGTCCCCACGGACATATTGCCAACTTCTGTCTTGGGAGACTTCAGATGCTCTTTCAGTCCTTTTCATATGCAGGAGACCAGGCCTTAAGCTTGAGTCCTAGAGTTGCTATTGTCAGGCCTAGACACAAAATGCCTTGTTGCCAGACTCAAGAAATGGGCCACAGATGTAACTTGCACCATCTCTTTAGCTAAAGTACAATAAATATTCATAGCAGTCTCATCTATTTCTCATGGTAAATAACTACACACAAATGCCTAAGAAAATGTTGTTTGAGGGTCTTAGAAAGTGTTTTTAGGTTAGTAAAAAGTTTACAAGGTCTAAGGTGATTTAAAGAATCCTAAATAAGTAAAAAATGGTTAATTTTTCCTCCTGTTGCTATGCTACTGTTATATAGACTGTTCAGAGCTTTGACCTTTATCAACAGAGCTCTGATTTATTAATCTAACTCTAATACAAAAACATTCCGCTATACCACCCACTATCATGGTTCCAAGCTCAAGATTTTAAATCTACTTTAAATCTCCATAATGTGTAATCATACTAAAGGTTAAGATCAAGCGAGCTTTTTGTTCCTTCTACTTCACAAAAGGCTTCTGCCTTTTCAGAGCTCACCTTAAAGAAAGTTTATGCTGTTAACACAAATGTGTATGTCTACTGCCTTTTCTACAATGTGTATTTCAATTTACAAATTACAATTATGATGCTAGCATGTCTAAAGTTTTATCTCCTTTGTGAAACTTAAAAGTAATTCTTGTAAGCTGCAGGAAATCCACCTGAATCCACCTCTCCGGTCAATGGGTCTCCAGATAAGTACTACACCTATTGCCTATCTCAGAGGATGGGGTTCCTCCCCTCTCCCTGGTTTTGGGACTTCCCTTTCCTGGCTACTTCATTGCTACATTCCTACACCCAACACCAGCCTTTTGGTGAGTCTTCACTTCTGATTGGTGCAAATGCTTCCTAATACTCTTGCTAACCTACATTCAAACCCTTCATCTAGGACCTTCTCCTCCCTTGGGTAAGATTTTCCCTCTACCAGTTTCTCTCCCTCACCCTCTTGCTCTTCTACGAAAATCCTAGCCCTAGGTAAACCGTGTCTGCCACGGGCAACTGTGCCTTTGGTCTTTGGCCAACACTGATGAGCTGTTGGAACAGATTATACCAATCTACTGAGTCAAACCTTGCTCTTGGGATGCCTTAAAAGGTCACTGACTCCTACCTGCCCAATGGGAATAGTCCATTCGACCATTCCTCTAGATTTTCCTTTGGAGAATTTCAGATTTCTACACCTAGTGCCTGCTTAAAGGGCCTCCAAACTTACACACCTCTATAACCAAATTTGGCCTCAAAATCCTTAGATGACGGATCCAAAGCAAAACCTTTTTAATTACTGTCAGTGATCAGGTGAATGGAGGTTCCCTCAGGTAAATGGAGGTTCCCATGTTTCACTTCTTTGATCCAAACTTTCCACGTCTGTTCACTCTCTCAAAAGTTTAAATGTACACTTAAAGGAATTTTCTCCATAACCTACCTAACTTTGTTTTCTGCCTATATATATGTTCTAGTATCCTGCCAGACCCAGGTGTTTCCTACACCCACAACAGTGCCAAAACAGCTATCACAAGATTTTCCAGTCTGACCTCACAGACCTCTGTCAAGCTGGACCTGCACTTTCCCTCCCAGCCATGGTTGTTCTCATAGACCCTGAACAGCATCAAAATAACCTGTTCTTCCTGTACTTGGCCAGCATTTCAGCCTTTTGACCTCCCTACAGAGACCCCCCCGTGTTAGCAGGAAGTAGCCAAAAGAGAATCTGTGCCATCTGTGCCTGTTATTCACTTATTACTAACAAAAGGCTGGAAGAGTGTGCTTCAGACCCAGGACATGTAGCTCCAGGTTCTCCCAGCATTCTTCAGGCCCTAACTTCTGCCTTGTGTAGCTGGTAGCTCTCTACTGGCAATCCTCTACCATAACCTTTCCAGGGCAATCAATTTCTTCCCCTCCTCCTCTTGACCATGTAATCTGGACATTTTGTTGCTATTATTTTTCTCTCTCTTACCCCCTTGCAATGCAACCATGAGCTGCTTCCAATAAACCTACATTCATGTTCGTTAACTTGACTTACATGAGAAATAGCCTGAGCGCCTCATTTTTTTTAATTATCGAAAAAGGGAGGAATGTTAGTATTTAGGCAGCCTGCTTCTGGGTTACCTAGCAACCTATGATGTCACCTGGCAGGCATGGCTAAGTTGCTCCTTAAAAGGATCAACCTGCCACATAGTCGCTTTCTTGCCCTCTTACCCTCTTACTCTCTTGTTCTCCTGCTCTCTCCCCTTTCGCTGTCAGGGCACCCATCCCTTGCCCCAATCATGTCTTGCTCTCTCCTTCTCTCTCTCTCTCTCTCTCTCTCTCTCTCTCTCTCTCTCTCTCCATTTCCATCCAATAAACCTCTTTCATATAAACTCTCTTGTGCACATCATCATTTCATTGGTCCTAACAGTATGTTTATCCTATATTACATGGCTACTATCTACTTATGAGCGAATATATATAACATGTGTCTTTCTGTCTCTAGGTTACATCACTCAGGATGATCTTTTCTAGATCCCACCATTTGCCTGCAAATTTCGTGATTTCCTTGTTTTTAATTGTTGAGTAGTATTCCATTGTGTAAATATACCACCCTTTCTGTATCCCTTCGTCCATTGAGGGACACATAGTTTGTTTCCAGATTCTGACTATTACAAATAAAGCTGCTATGAACATAGTTGAGCAAATGTCCTTATTGAATGGTGGGCATCTTTTGTGATATTCCTAGGAGTGGTATAGCTGGTTCTTGAGATAACACTATTCCTAGTTTTCTGAGAAAGCACCAGGTTTGATTCCAAAGAAATGGTTTATACCCTTTCTTTAAGGCTCCAGGAAAACACATGTCCAGAGTATGCAATGAAGTCACCTCTCTAGGAATCCTCAGAAATAATCAACAGCAGAGCCAGGACTGGACTGCATGTTTTTTTGTTTTTGTTTTTTTTTAATCTTTTATTTTTTTTATTAATTACACTTTATTCATTTTGTATCCCCCCATAAGCCCCTCCCTCCTCCCCTGCCGATCCCACCCTCCCTCCCCTTTCTGCATGCATGCCACTCCCCAAGTCCACTGATAGGGGAGGTCCTCCTCTCCTTCTTTCTGATCTTAGTTTATCAGTTCTCATCAAAAGTGGCTGCATTGTCCTCTACTGTGGCCTGGTAAGGCTGCTCCCCCCTCAGGGGGAGGTGATCAACGAGCAGGCCAATCAGATTATGTCAGAGGCAGTCCCTCTTCCCATTACTATGTAACCCACTTGGACACTGAACTGCCATGGGCTACACCTGTGCAGGGGTTCCAGGTCATCTCCACAAATAGTCCTTGGTTGGAGTATGAGTCTCTGGGAAGTTCCCTGTGTTCAAATTATCTTGTTCTGTTGCTCTGCTTGTGGAGTTCCCGTTCCCTCCAGCTCTTACTATTTCCCACTTCTTTCATAAAATTCCATTCACTCTGCCCATCAGTTGTCCATCAGGCTCAGCATCTGCTTTGACAGTCTATACTGCAGAAGCTTTCAGAGGCCCTCTGTGGCAGGTTTCAAGGTTGTTTCCTGTTTTCTTCTGGCTTTCAGAGGCCCTCTTTAGCGGGTTCCGAGGTTGTTTCCTATTTTCGTTTTCTTCTGATGTCCATCCTCTTTGCCTTTCAGGATGGGGATTGAACATTTTAGTTAGGGTCCTCTCTTTTGCTTAGTTTGTTTAGATGTACAGATTTTAGTGGGTTTATTCTATATTGTATGTTTATATGAGTGAGTATATACCGTGAGTGTCTTTTTGCTTCTGGGTCAACTCACTCAGGATGATCCTTTCCAGGTCCCACCATTTACCTGCAAATTTCATGATTTCCTTATTTTTCATTGCTGAGTAATACTCCATTGTATAGATGTACCACAGTTTCTGCATCCATTCTTCAGTTGAGGGGCATCTGGGTTGTTTCCAGCTTCTGGCTATTACAAATAAAGCTGCTACAAACATGGTTGAACAAATGTCCTTGTTGTGTACTTGCGCCTCTTTTGGGTATATGCCTAGGAGTGATATGGCTGGATCTTGAGGAAGCGCTATTCCTAGTTGTCTGAGAAAGCGCCAGATTGATTTCCAGAGTGGTTGTACCAGTTTACATTCCCACCAGCAGTGGAGAAGGGTTCCCCTTTCTCCACAACCTCTCCAGCATGTGTTGTCCCTTGAGATTTTCATCTTGGCCATTCTGATGGGTGTAAGGTGAAATCTCAGGGTTGTTTTGATTTGCATTTCCCTAATGGCTAATGAGGTTGAGCATTTCTTTAAGTGCTTCTCTGCCATTCGATATTCCTCTGCAGAGAATTCTCTCTTTAGCTCTGTTCCCCATTTTTAAGTGGATTACTTGGTTTGTTGCTTTTCAGCTTGTTTAGTTCTTTATATATATTGGATATGAGTCCTCTGTCAGATAGAGGGTTGGTGATGATTCTTTCCCAATCTGTAGGCAGTCGCTTTGTTTTGATGACGGTGTCCTTTGCTTTACAGAAGCTTTTCAATTTCATGAGGTCCCATTTATTGATTGTTGCTCTTAGAGCCTGTGCTGTTGGTGTTCTGTTCAGGAAGTTTTCTCCTGTACCAATGAGTTCTAGGGTATTCACCACTTTTTTTCTAGCCGATTTAATGTGTCTGGTTTTATGTTGAGGTCTTTGATCCACTTGGACTTCAGTTTTGTGCAGGGTGATAAGTATGGATCTATTTTCATTTTTCTACATGTAGACATCCAGTTGGACCAGCACCATTTGTTAAAGATGCTATCTTTTTTCCATTGTATGGTTTTGGCATCTTTGTCAAAAATCAGGTGTCCGTAAGTGTGTGGGTTTATTTCTGGGTCTTCTGTTCGATTCCATTGATCCACCATTCTGTTTCTATGCCAGTACCATGCAGTTTTTATAACTGTTGCTCTATAGTACAGCTTGAGATCAGGGATGGAGATACCTCCAGAAGATCTTTTATTGTAGAGGATTGTTTTAGCAATTCTCGGTTTCTTGTTATTCCATACGAAGTTGAGAATTTTTCTTTCCAGGTCTGTAAAGAATTGCGTTGGCAATTTGATGGGAATTGCATTAAATCTGTAGATTGCTTTTGGTAAGATGGCCATTTTTACTATGTTAATCCTGCCAAGCCATGAGCATGGGAGATCTTTCCATCTTCTCATATCTTCCTCTAATTCTTTCTTCAGACACTTGAAATTTTTTTCATACAAGTCTTTGACTTGCTTGGTTAGGGTTACGCCAAGGTACTTTATGTCATTTGTGGCTATTGTGAATGGTGTTGTTTCTCTAATTTCTTTCTCAGCCCTTTTGTCTTTTGTATACAGGAGTGCTACTGATTTTTTTGAGTTAATTTTGTATCCGGCCACTTTGCTGAAGGTGTTTATCAGCTGTAGGAGTTCCCTGGTAGAGTTTTTGGGGTCACTCATATATACTATCATATCATCTGCAAATAGTGATAATTTGACTTCTTCCTTTCCCATCTGTATCCCCTTGATCTCCTTCGACTGTCTTATTGCTCTAGCAAGGACTTCCAGCACTATGTTGAAGAGATATGGAGACAGTGGGCAGCCTTGTCTTGTCCCTGATTTCAGAGGGATTGCTTTAAGTTTCTCTCCGTTCAGTTTGATGTTGGCTATAGGCTTGCTGTATATCACCTTTACTATGTTTAGATATGTGCCTTGTATCCCTGATCTCTCCAGTACTTTAAACATGAATGGATGTTGGATTTTGTCAAATGCTTTTTCAGCATCTAGGGAGATTATCATGTGGTTTTTTTCTTTCAGTTTGTTAATATGGTGGATCACATTGATGGATTTCCGTATATTGAACCACCCCTGCATACCTGGGATGAAGCCTACTTGGTCATAGTGGATAATATCTTTGATGTGTTCTTGGATCCGGTTTGCAAGTATTTTGTTAAGTATTTTTGCATCAATGTTCATAAGGGAGATTGGCCTGAAATTCTCTTTCTTTGTTGAGTCTTTGTGAGGTTTAGGTACCAAGGTGATTGTGGCTTCATAGAATGAGTTTGGTAATGTTCCTTCTGTTTCTATTTTGTGGAATAGTTTGAAGAGAATTGGAGTTAGCTCTTCTTTGAAGGTCTGGTAGAATTCTGCGCTGAAGCCATCTGGTCCTGGGCTTTTTTTGGATGGGAGACTTTTGATGACTGCTTCTATTTCTTTGGGGGATATAGAACTATTTAGTTGATTTACCTGGTCCTGATTCAGCTTTGGTGAGTCAAATCGATCAAGAAAATTGTCCATTTCATTTAGATTTTCAAATTTTGTGGCATATAGACTTTTGAAGTAAGTCCTAATGATTGTTTGGATTTCCTCAGTGTCTGTAGTTATGTCCCCCTTTTCATTTCTGATTTTGTTGATTTGGGTGGTGTCTCTCTGCCTTTTAGTTAGCTTGGCTAAGGGTTTGTCTATCTTGTTGATTTTCTCAAAGAACCAGCTCTTGGTTTCATTGATTCTTTGAATTGTTTTATTTGTTTCTAATTGATTGATTTCAGCCCTGAGTTTGATTATTTCCAGCCATCTACTCCTTTTTGGTGTGTCTGCTTCTTCTTTTTCTAGGGTTTTTAAGTGGGCCATTAAGTTGCTTGAATGAGCTGTCTCGAATTTCTTCTTGAAGGCACTTAGTGCTATGAACTTTCCTCTTAGCACTGCTTTCATTGTGTCCCACAAGTTAGGGTATGTTGTGTCTTCATTTTCATTGAGTTCTAGAAAGGCTTTAATTTCTTTCTTTATTTCTTCCCTGACCCAGCTGTCATTTAGTAACAAGTTGTTCAGTTTCCATGAGTGTGTAGGCTTTTTGCTATTTCTGTTGTTGTTGAAGTCCAGCTTTATTCCATGGTGATCAGACAGGATACAAGGGATTATTTCAGTCTTCTTGTATCTGTTGAGGCTTGCTTTGTGACCAACTATATGGTCTATTTTGGAGAAGATTCCATGAGGTGCTGAGAAGAAGGTAAATTCTTTTGTGTTTGGGTGTAAAGTTCTGTAGATGTCTGTGAGGTCCATTTGATTCATGACCTCTGTCAGAGATATTGTTTCTTTGTTTAATTTCTGTTTTGTTGACCTGTCCTTTGTTGAGAGTGGGGTGTTGAAGTCTCCCACTATTAATGTGTGGGGATCTATATGTGGTTTAAATTTTGTCAATGTTTCTTTTACAAATGTGGGTGCTCTTGTATTTGGGGCATAGATGTTCAGGATTGTGATGTCTTCCTGGTGGAATTTTCCCTTGATGAGTATGAAGTGTCCTTCCTCATCTCTTTTTATTAATTTTGGTTGAAAGTCTATTTTATCAGATATTAGAATGGCTACTCCTGCTTGTTTCTTGGGTCCATTTGCTTGGAAAGTCATCTTCTAACCTTTTACCCTCAGGTAATGTCTATCTTTGTGCCTTAGGTGTGTTTCTTGTATGCAACAGATTGCTGGGTTTTGTTTACGTATCCATTCTGTTAATCTGTGTCTTTTTACTGGAGAGTTGAGTCCATTGATGTTGAGAGAGATTAATGACCAGTGGCTGTTAGATCCTTTGATTTTGATGTTGGCTGTGTTCATAAGTTTGTGTGCTTGGTTGCTTTTTGTTTTGCTGTAGTAAGGTTAATTATTTCCTGTGTTTTCTTGACAGAAGCTAATTTTCTTGGGTTGTATTTTCCCTTCCAGTGTCTTCTGTAATGCTGGATTTGTGTGTAGGTATTGTTGAAATTTGTTTTTGTCATTGAATATCTTGTTTTCTCCGTCTATGAGGACTGAGAGTTTTGCAGGGTATAGTAGCCTGGGTTGACATCTGTGTTCTCTTAGGGTCTGCATGATATCTGTCCAGGCCCTTCTGGCTTTCATAGTTTCTGTTGAAAAGTCAGGTGTGATTCTAATGGGTTTGCCATTATATGTTACTTGGCCTTTTTCCCTTGCAGCTTTTAGTATTTTTTCTTTGTTCTGTATACTTCCTGTTTTGATTATTATGTGGCGGGAGGATTTTCTTTTCTGGTCAAATTTGTTGGGTGTTCTGTAGGCCTCATGTATCCTTATTGGCTTCTCCTTTAACTTGGGGAAATTTTCTTCAATGATTTTGTTGAAAATATTTTCTGGGCCTTGGAGAAGGGAGTCTTCTTTTTCCTCTATTCCTATTATTCTTAGGTTTTGTCTTTTCATATTGTCTTGGATTACTTGGACGGTCTGTGTCAGGAATTTTTTGGATTTAACATTTTCTTTGACAGATACATCGATTTCTTCCATTGTATCTTCTACACCTGAGATTCTTTCTTCCATTTCTTGTATTCTGTTGGTTATGCTTACCTCTGTAGTTCCTGTTTTCTTCCCTAAATTTTTCCTCTCCATTATTTCCTCCATTTGTGTTTTCTTTAATTTTTCTAGTTCTATCTTCAGGTCTTGAGTTGTTTTGTTTACTTCCTTCACCTGTCTGCTTGTATTTTCCTCTTTTTCTTTTAGTTCCTTCAACTCTGTCTCTTTGATTTCTTTCAGTGATTTAATTATTTCTTCTCTGAAGGCCACAAGCTGTTTGGCTGCATCTTCCCGTATTTCTTCACGGATGGCCCTAATTTGCTTGTCTTTATCTTCCTCCATTTCTTTACGGATAGCCATGATCTGTTTGGTTTTATCTTCCTCTAATTCTTTACGTATTTTATCTGTTTCCTCTATTATTCTCTTCATCAACATAGATGTAAGGTCATCTTCTTGATTTTCTATTATGCTGCATTGTTCAGGGCTGTTCGCCCCTGGATGGCTGGGTTCTGGAGATGCCATATTGCTCTGTCTTTTGTTGGTTGAGCCTTTACGCTGACCTCTACCCATTGGGCTGATTTAGGTTTTGGCTGTTAGTTTCTGTGCTTCCTGGAGTCCTGAGGTAGGGAGTATCCCCTTGGCCGGAAGATGATTTTTCCTGAAGGAGTCCTTCTCTGCTTTTTGGTTATGGTCACTGTATGGCCAGTGTTTCTCCGGAGTTGCCACTGCTCACCTCAGGTTTATAGCCCTGAGTAGTAGCTGTGGTCTATGTTAGGCAGGGGGGGATCTCCTCTTACCCATAAAATTTCTCAAGACAGCTGCCCCACTGCTGGGTTTCTTGTTATAAATTTAGTGTGCTGCTGCTCACTAAATTTTCATGTACAGTCCTCTTGAAGAAACTGCTGATTCCCTAGCTATGGGGTTTTCTCCCAACAGGGAAACTCAGTTCGTTATCCTGGGGCGCACAGTTCTGTCTGAGAAAGTGGGAGGTGCACTCAGCAAGTCTCTGGGCCAAAGGCTGATTGCTCTGCTCTGGACCTGGAGAATGTGCACCTAGGTTGAGTTGGCACCTGGGGGCACTGCTCTGGTCTGGAGGCTGGGTGCCTCACTCTGGACCAGAAGTTGTGTGTCTCTGTCTGGGATGGCGGCTGTAGGCACCACTCTGGTCCAGACGCTGTGGGTGCAGCCCCCCTGAAGGATCAGGGATTCCCACAGTTTTGGCAGTCCAGCCAGGGACAACTGGCCGATCCCTGGCACAGTATCTGAGGGCTGCTGTAATGGCTCTTCGGCTCCTGCAGGTCCGAGGATGCAGCTGTGTGTCCCAGTGCCCCAGGGGAACGCAACAATGGCAGCAGAGCACAGTGCTCCTGCTTGCACTAGAGTCTGCGTGAGTCCAGGAAGTGTTTTGGTGCTGGGTGTCCTAAGCGTTAGAGCTGCTGACCCCCTCTGCTGGGGGTTTCCTCCTGCCAGGGACACGCAGTCTGGTGCCCTGTTGCCCTGGTGCCCACAGTTCTATCTGAGGCGGCGAGTCACGCGCGCAGGCAGGGCTCTGTGCAGGCAGGCGCCTTTGTCCCGGCTCTGGGTCCGGGCTGGCTCCTGGGGCACCCGCGGAACCCGAGTCTTTTCCAGGGGATGTCTGGGTAACCTGAGGTCGTTCCCAATTGTTTCCTGCTCCGTGGGGTTATCTCTCGACTGGGAAATCCAGTCTATGGTGTTGTGGGCCCACAGTTCAGTCTGGGACCGTGACCAGATCGCACTGGCGGGTAGCTCTGGGCTGGCGACCAAGCGCCTGGCGGAACGGGGATCTCTTCCGCGGTTTAGCCGGGTGAGTTAAAGCTGATCGAATCCCCCACCGTGGGGTATCCTCTCACCTGAGAAACACAATCACTTGTGTTTTATGGCCGCGAGTTCTGATTGCTGGTCACTGTGCCAATCCTGCTGTGCTGCTCCTCAGAATGAGAGTCCTCCCGGCGCTGCCATCTTGCCCCCGCATGTTTTTTTTAAATCCCATTCTAAACTACACTTTCATTCTTTTTGTAGCCTGTACTTTTAAAAAGTTAAGCCACACCACTGCTATTAGGAACTGTTGACTATAATTTGTTTAAGACAGTTTGTTTGTTCCAAATCTTAATCACCAGAATGTTTTAAAAGAGATTGCATCAGAATTTCTTGGAGAAGGGTTCCTCAGCAGCCGTGAAAAAAGTTTGCAGTCTACATTTTCAGCAAGTTCCACTATTGACAGGGACTTTTAAAAGTGTGAAGTGTGTGATATTCCCTGTGAATTTACAGAAGGGAAGGCAAAACCTGACCTTAACATCTGTTTTTCCTTAAAAATTGGATCCCATTTTGATGCAGGGAATTTTGTCCAGATGCTTTTGTTAGGCATGTTCCTATGAGACTACTCACACAGACAACAAATTGAATTTCTATTACCTGATTGGCATGATATAAACTATAACCTGACAAGGATACCTGTAATTGACGCAGAATAGGAAACCTATCTCTGGGTTACTAAACATTTGACCCTTTCTTAGGCTGACAGTTCTTCAACATGATACATTCATGTTGATAATTAGTGTGTTTATGGGTACATATATACTATATACATGTGTATACACATATGTGGATATGTACACTTGAATATGCATACACAAGCATGCTTGACATATTATTTCTGATGACTATATTGATATAGAATAGATGTAATGAGACTAAAATTAACAACTTGGTAATTCAATTAAAAAGGACAAGAATAAAGTATAAGGTTTTGTGTTTTTTTTCTTCTTTAGAAGAGAGACATACTTTATACTTTTATATAGATAAAAGTCTAGAGTAGGCCTTAAATTACCCAAATGTTTTTTATTATTAATAATATGTCTTTCATATTTACTCTTGTTTTGCCATGTAAAAGTAGACAAAGATATTTATCTTCAAGAGTAAACTTGCTTAATTTGCATAGCATTCACATATGACACCCAAAGTCCCACTTAAGCCCATGATTTTCTCTCTGCCTATAAGCCAATTTCCACATATGACAAGAGGCAAAATTTCTGGCAAGGCTTAGAGCTTCAAATCACAAATATGTATCTTATATTTTTTCCTAGGAATGGAGAAGAATTTTAATGCAGAACACGGCTGCTCTGGCAAAAGACCACATCCAAACACCTTCTAGGCATCTATGTGATCTGGCTGGAACACACACATGTTTTTAATCCAGGAGTCAGAGGCAAGCATATCTGAGTTTAGGACCAGCCTGGTATAAAACAAGTTTCAGGTAAAGAAAAGTTTAAGTCCAGACATGGTGGTACACCCCTTTAATCCCAAACAATGAAGATAAAGTTAGTTTGTAGCAGGAAGAACCAATGTTTGAAAGTTATGTTTAAATGAGAGGCAAAAACAAAATGATGAACCAGAGAAGGATTTGACAGAATAGGATACACCCAACTCTCACAAGAAGAGAAAGGAAAGGGATGCTACTCAAGGGCCAATGCAGAGAGGAGGCAGTTTTTACTGGGACAGTAATAGAGAGACAGGTGAAAGAGAGAGAGAGAGAGAGAGAGAGAGAGAGAGAGAGAGAGAGAGAGATCTCAGATGAAGACTGAATGAGAAGGAGCCAGAAGATTAGAAAAGATTGCTGAGGTTAGTTGGAGGCCAAGCACAACAGTTCAGGGGCTCAGAACAGCTGAGTTGAACCAGCCTACCCAGAGCTCAGAAAGAATAAGAAAGGGTGAGTTTATTCAGCAGTACGTCTCAGAGGCAGAAAACATTGTAGGCCTAGGTTAGATTGTATGGAGGCTAGAAGGTTTTATGACTAGGCCTAGGTTAGCAGACAGAAGCAGTAAACCTCTGATACAACAACTGAAACAGGCAGATAAAAGTTCCTTTTACATGGGTCCCTTTTCATAGTCTCAAAACTTCTTGAAGCTCCCAAACAGCACTTGATCATATGGGTAGATCAATATTGTCTGTATTGGATATTAAATTTTAGAAAATTTAACATGTCTGTTATTGCTTTGCTTAAAATAATAAATCTACAACCTAACAAAATATGTTTTTAACATTAAAATGTGACATTTATAAAAAAAGCAGTAATTTACAACATGCTAGTGAGAAGAGCATTATTGCTTTACAGATTTTCAAACCTCTTTTAATGTGTAGCATGACTTCACCTCTTCTTGTGAATTCCACCTTCTGTTTTGTTTGAAGAAAATTCATATTTAAATGATTACATGGTTGGAAAATGGGGGAATGTTTTAATAGCTTTTTCTGATAACTTCAGATATTCTTTTTGATTTTGTAACAAACTTGGCAACTGGTAGAGCATATTAAATTAAAGATTACAACAGAAACTCTTATATCCTATCAATGCTTTGTTCAGATCCTGTTACAATGCAATTCATCAGTGTATATTGTGCCTTGAGTGGAACTTTCATCATGTGTGATTTCTGAATGACACACATTAATTATATGGAAAATATTTTATAGCTTTGGGCAGGTCTTCCAAATACTGATGCATTCAATTATAAAATATCCAGAATTCCATAGGTGTGACCATCTCTGATCTCTTCAGGAAAGTCACTAATTAAGAAGCTATCAGGCTCACAGAGGTAGATTCAGGTTTTTCAAAGTTCTATTGTTTCCTGAAAGCTTAAATGTCATCATTAATGACAAATATTGTCCATTGTTTTCTTTGCAGTAACATGGCTACTTCATTCATTTTTGAGGCAGTGCCTGCTAACTAGCAATGGTTCTTTTGCCAGCTCCCAGAGAACTAAGCAAATCTTGATGGAACACCCTGCTTCTCTCCTTCCTATAGAACCTCTCAACCCTATCTCTTAGGCGATCCTCATTCCTAAGTGTCAGCCCCCAATGCCTACTAACACCTTGTACCTGGAATCGCCAGTAGCCACACATACCAGGATCTGAGAAGCATTCTCTACTGGGCAACACACAGTGACTTCTTTATTCACAGGTGATATGTTAGTATACGTAAGTGATCCCAAAAATCCCACCAGGAAACTTCTCCAACTGATAAATACATTCAGCAAAGGATATGGATAAAAAATCAACTCACAGAAACCACTAGCCCTGCTATATACACAATACAGACTGAGAAAAACCAGGAAAACAATACTTAAAACAAAAGTATCAAATAATAATAAAAAGAAATCTTGGAGTAACTCTAACCAAGCAAGTGAAATGCTTGTTTTAAAAACAAGAATTAAAAAAAAAAAAAAGGAATTTAAGAAACGATCACGAGTGACAGATTTTCCATGCTTGTGGATCAGTAGGATTAACATAGTAAAAATGAGCCGTGCATTGTGGCACATGCCTTTAATCCCAGCACTCAGGGAGGCAGAAGCACACCAATATAGGTGAATTCAAGATCAGCCTAGTCTATGGTGAGAGTCCAGTAGAGCCAAACCTACACAGAGAAATAAAAAAACAAAAAAACAAAAAAAGAAAAGAAAACCAAAAACCAAAAACAAAACCCCAAAACAACAACAACAACAACAACAAAACAGAAAACCAAAAAAAACCACAACAAAACAAACAAACAAAAACATAATAAACAAGGCCATCCTACCAAAAGCAATCTACAGAGTCAATGCAATCTCGACCAAAATTTCAAGACAATACTTCACATATCTCAGAAAGACAATTTTCAGCTTAGTATGGAAACACACACACACACACAAAGAGAAAAGAAAAGAAATTCAAGATAGTTAAATAGCTAAATTCTGAATAACATAAGAATTGCTAAAGGTATCACTAGCCCTGATTTGAAGCTGTACTACAGTAAGAAAAACAACATGACATTGGTATAAAAAGTTATGTTGATCAATGGAATAGAACTGAATACACATATGTAATTCCACACACCTATAGACAACTTATTTTTTTTATAAACTTTCCAAAAATACACACTGGAAAAACAACAGCATCTTCAACAATTGGTGCTCATCAAACTGGATGCCAGCATATAGAAGAATCCAAATATATCCACAATTACTAAAAAACTCAACTCCAAATATATGTATCAAAGACCTCAACATAAGGCCAGATACACTGAACATGAAAGAAAAGAAAGTGGGAAATAACCACGAATGCATTGGCACAGGAAAAGATTTTCTGAACAGAACACCAATCACACAAGTTCTAAAATCAAAAATTAATAAACAGAACTACATGAAACTGAAAGTCTTGTGCACAGCAAAAGACATCATCATTTGGACAACGTGGCAGCCTACAGATGGGAAAAGATTTTTACCAACTACCCAGCTGATAGGGCTACTATCCAACATATATAAAGAGCTCAGAAAACTTGATATTAAGAAAAGAAATAACCCTGATAAATCTGGAAATGCCTTTGGTAGAGAAATAAAAGCTGGAAAGGTTTTCTGTGGCAGTGGGTTTTAATTTTCCACACAAAGTGTTCTGTTGTCAGACTATCTGCCAGAACAACAGTCTCTATTTGGGGTTCAGATCTGCCAACCCCTGGAGATTCTTCTTGGACAGTTGCTGTCTGGTATCCATTCCACTCTCAGGCTGCCTTCTGAGTTGTATATGGTAATGTCACTGATCATTGGACGCTTATTCTTGTGCAAGAAAAGAAACGTGATTCTGGAAGTGATACATATAGTCACATTCATCCAAGTAACATTTTTTTTAAAAAGTTACATTTTCAAATTGCAGTGAATATTTTATGAAATAAATAAACCACATATTTTCTTATTTGAGTCAGAGAAACAGAAGACAAATAACCTATTTTTTTAATGTGATACAGATCTAAACAGAGAATTCTCAAAAGAAGAGACTCAAATGGTTAAGAAGCACTTGAAGAAGTGTTAAACATCTTTAGTCATCAGAGAAATGCAAATCAAAACTGAGATTTCATCTTGCATATGTCAGAATGGCTAAGATCAATAAAGCAAATGACAGTTCATGCTGATGAAGATGTGGAATAAGAGGAAAACTCATCCATTTCTGTTGGGAGTGTAAATTTGTGCCGACACTATGGAAATCAGTGTGGAAGTTCTTCAGGAATATGGGAATTGATCTACATCAAGATCTAGCTGTATTTCTCTTGGGAATACACACAAATGATCCTTCATCGTACTACATGTTACAGAAACAACCTAGATGTCTGCCAATGGATGAATGAATAAAGAAAACACAATTACTCCAACAAAAAGAAACTCATGGGTAAATAGATGGAACTAGAACAAAATCACCCTGAATGAGGTAACCCAGACATGGAAATACAAATATTATATGTATTTGCTTATATGCCAAGGTTAGTTGTAAAGTCAACAATAAGTATGCAAGCTACAATCC
This sequence comes from Psammomys obesus, assembly GCF_907164565.1. NCBI lineage: Eukaryota > Metazoa > Chordata > Mammalia > Rodentia > Muridae > Psammomys > Psammomys obesus. Next base: position 1,330,843 of record NW_026585687.1, read on the forward strand.
ATAAAACCACAGAATTTAGGTATCAAATAAGATACTGGGGAGGGCAGATCTCCTTAGGAAGGGAAAACAGAATAGATACTTCTGTATGGACAAGGGGTGGGGATTTGAATAGGAGGATCAAGTGGGCAGGAGAATGGAAGAGGTGGACAAGGGATAAAATATGGACAGGGGCATCTAAAATTTAGGAGCATTTGAAGGGTAGTATGGGAAATCTAATACAGTAGAAGCTTCATAAAACATATCCATATATTAAGGGGAGCTAAATGAAATCACCAAATAACAAGGTGAGGGGGCAGAACCCCAACTGGAAATCACTCATCACCACATGAAGTCTCACAGAACACCATAAACCATTGGAAAGACAGAGCTTAAAAGTCCAATTGACTACATGGTGCCCAGCATGTAAAGGGCAATCTCTACTTGCTGGGAAAACAGGAAAAAAAAAGCTTCTCTAACATGTCATCATTTTCTTCTTTTACTTTTCCCTTTCCAACATTTTTTTTCTGTCTCCTACAGTTATTTAATCTCTACCCATTTTCTATTCTGCATACTTTTCATCCTTTTCTCTTCTTTATTTTTTGTTCCATGTTTTTCCACTTTTTGTTCTTTCTACTACATGTGCTTTAAGTAGTATATTCACATTATCTTTTTTTTATGTTTAAGAAAGACTTCATGGGTTATGGTGGGGAGATGAATCTGCAGATAAAGCACCTGTCCGCGATCATGAGAGCTGGAGCTGAGATTCCCCAAGACCTTACATAAGACCCTCCCCTATTGCTGGTGGGAATGTAAACTTGTACAACCACTTTGGAAATCAATTTGGTGCTTTCTCAGAAAATTAGGAATAGTGCTTCCTCAAGACCCAGCTATACCACTCCTGGGCATAAATGAATAATGCTCATCTATACAACAAGGACATTTGCTCAACTATGTTCACACCAGCTTTATTTGTAATAGCCAGAATCTGGAAACAACCTAGATGTCCCTCAGTTGAGGAGTGGATACAGAAATTGTGGTACATTTACACAATGTCTAATAAAAACAAAGAAAACATGAAATTTGCAGGTGAATGGATGGAACTAGAAAAGATCATCCTTCGTGAGGTAACCCAGAATCAAAAAGACAAGCATGGTACACACTTATAGGTGGATATTAGCCATGTAATATAGAATAAACATACTAAAATCTACAGACCTTTAAAAATGCTAAACAATAAGGAGGAAACTAGGGAAGATATTTAATTCTTATTCAGAAGAGCAAACATGATAAACACTGGAAGCGGTAAAACAGAGGGAACAGGATGGAAGCCAACTACAGATGTTCCCTAAAAGAGTCCACCCAGGAGGGGATCAAAGCAGGTGCAGAGACTCACAGCCAAACTTTGGACAGAGCATGGGGAGTCTTATGGAAGGCTGATAGAAAGACTTGGAGGGGATAGGAGCTCCACAAGGAGACGAACAGAACCAAAAATTCTGGGCCCAGGAGGTCCTGCAGGGACTAATGAATCAACCAAGGACCATGCATGGAGAGGACCTAGACCCCCTGCTCAGATGTAGCCCATAGACAGCTCAGTCTCCATGCGGGTTCCTTAGTAAAGGGAGAAGAGACAGTCTCTGACATGAACTTGGTTGCCTGCTCCTTGATCACTTCTCCCTGGTGGGGAGACCTAGCCAGCCCACAGAAAAAAAGGATCCAGGCAGTCCTGGTGGGACCTGATAGGCTAGGGTCAGACAGTAGGGGAGGAGGACCTTATAAGTGGACTACGGAAGAAGGATAGGGGAAGAAAAAGAAGAAGAAGAAGAAGAAGAAGAAGAAGAAGAAGAAGAAGAAGAA
>NW_026585687.1:1332685-1340353 GCF_907164565.1 Psammomys obesus
GAAGAAGAAGAAGAAGAAGAAGAAGAAGAAGAAGAAGAAGAAGAAGAGGAGGAGGAGGAAGGGAGAATCCTGGGATACAAAGTGAATAAATTGTAAATAATAATAATAATAATAATAATAATAATAATAATAATAATAATAAAATTTCCATTAAAAAAGAAGTCAAGTAAAGTTACAGCTTACTTGCATTTGCACTGGGCAGAAACAATGGATCTCCTTAGCAAGCTGGGTGGCTAAACTACCTGAACCAAGGGGCTCTGATTCAGTGAGAGACTTGAGTCAATGTCTAACATGGAGAGTGACTGAGGAAGATACTGGGCTTTCAACCTTGAGCCTTCAAATGTGTGTTCACACATGCACATGCCCACACACAGGAACATGCATACACACACACACACACACACACACACACACACACACACACACACACACTGAAGAGCTTAAGATAGCCTGAATATAACTCCATTTTGAAATAAAGATCTTGACTGGGAACTGAATTCAGGTACCAGGAAATATCACAGAATGTACACCTGGCAGAAAACAAAGTTAACTCTCCTAGCAACAGCCTCCAGGAAATATAACAGAATAAATGCTTCATAAAAAATAGAGACAAACTCCCTGGCAGTAATCAATGGGAATCGGTTGAGAATCGGGTGGGAAAATTCTCCCCAATGTTTCAGATATGGTTTAGAAAAATAGCCATTGTGATTATATGCCTTAGCCATTGTGATAATGTTCCTCAGAAAAGGTCACCCCGCCCTGCTAAACTTCACCCAATTCTGTAATGCCAAGGCTTGTGCCCTCCTGCTTGCTGCCATGGAAACCCCCCGGCTCACAGACTTTCCCTTTAAAAATCCTGTTCACTCAGAGCTCGGGGTCCCACTTCTCTACTGCTGCGCCAGTGAGACTTGGGTCCCGAGTTCGATCGCTCTCGTAATAAAGCTCTCTTGCAATTGCATCGAGTCGTCTCCTGGTGGTCTCTGAGGGTCCCATGAACCTGGCATAACAACACCACATCACATTCCACACCCCTAATGCATATAATAAAAACAAAACGACCAAAACCCCCTCACATCCTATTTTTCTACTCCTTTTTTACGTTTATCTAATGTGTTCCAATTTTTCTCATTATTGGGAAACCTCTTTTCCCTTTTTCTAATGTCTTGCTCTTTTCTCTTCCTTTCCACAACATTCTTCCTCAGTCTTCCTTTTCCATTTATTTATTTATTTATTTATTTATCTGTATATCTCTTCCATTTTTTATGCTAAATAAACTTTAGCCCTAAAGCTCACTCTGCGTTAGTTTCATAATTTTTGTTTTATGGTCTTAGGTGGTGTATTGAAGAACTTTAATCAATTTAAGTGTATTTCTACAAATTGCATGATTGATTAGTTGATGTTGCTGTTAACAGCAGTTTCCTCCTCTCAGGGTGGTACTGGAAACTGAGTGCAGGATGCTCAATACCAAGATACAGAAACAAAACGTTAGCTGTCTAAACAAACAAATTGTAACCCAGAAACATGAAAAGGCAAAGTAACATGACTTTCCCATAAGACCACAACCCTTTAGTTACAGAATTGAAAGATTCTAAAATAAATATAATTAAAGGTAAAGATTTCAAAAGCTTACTAGTCAAAATCATCATTGACCTTAAAGAATTCATCCCAGACCTGAAGAGTAAGGTCAGCAACATAGAAGAAAAGTCCAACAAAAAGGATGAGAAATAAGCAACATGGATAAGTCAGCAAGACAGGATAAAATTCAGCACAAAAATTGAGATTTTAAAAAAATATTAATTAAAAATTGGAATTTACAAGGGGAGAGCTAAGAATTGTAATTGGAGAGTGTACAGAAAGAAGGGGATGGATAAGGGCAAAGTATGACATATATGAATGAAAAACTCATAAGTAAACCCATTATTTTATTTTATATGATAACTTTAAAAATTAAGAAAAACTATTTCTGACATGAACTCAATGACTGGCTCTTTGACCTCCCCCCATCCCGAGGGAGGGGCAGTCCTGCTAGGCCACAGAGGAGGACATTGCAGCCAGTCCTCAAGAGACCTGATAAACCAGGGTCAGATGAAAGGGGAGGAGTCCTCCCCAATCAGTGGACTTGGAAAGGGGCAGGGAGGAGATGAGGAAAGGAGGATGGGATTGAGAGGGAATGAGAGAGTGGGATACAGCTGGGATACAGAGTTAATAAAATGTAACTCATAATAAAAATTAAAAAATCAGAAAAGGAGAAAAAATTAAGAAAAAAATCATCACTACCAATTTTAAGTAGAAAGGGGCTAGAACATAAAATTTTTGAGGATCAGTTCTCTATCCGTTTTCTTACTTCCAGGTATAATTTGTGGCTCAGTTGCTAGAGTGCTTACCCTGAAACCCTAGTATACTTCCAAACACCACACAAAACAGAGTGCGATGGTGCACACCTGTGATCCCAGCACTCAGAAGGTCGAGGCAGGAATGCCACTAATCTGGTCTACATAAAAATTTCCAGGCCAGCTATCTCGACATAGGGAGACCCTGCCTCAAAACAAATAAACAAATAAGAGGATATAGTTTGCCTAGTATTGGTTATTGCTGATGAAAGCAATTATATCATACTTTTTAGTTCCTTTTCAAATTTATTTCCTTTTTCTCTTTCTTTTCTACATGATCTTACTCTATCCCATCCTGCCTAGAACTATGTATTTTATGTTGGTCTTGATTTTGTGGTAATCTTTCTGCCTCAATATTGAAATTTACAGTCATAAGACAATATTGTGTGGCTTCTACTTTTGGTGATTCTATTTCTTTTGTCATAATTGTATTCATTTGAGTCTATATTTGCTTACATCTGCAGGGAAACTGCCTCCTCACTCTAGGAAACAAGTGACACAGGTTGGTGGTGTTACTTTTCTTGATGTGACAAATAGCTTACAAAACGACTTAGGCTGGGAAGGATTTCTTTTGACTCACAGTTTGAGGGGAAAGTCCACTGTGGGAGGATGGCAATGCAGCAGGGGCATGAAGCAGCCGATCAGATGGTAGTCCCCGTTAGGAGCCAGAGAAAGATTACCGTGAGTGTTCAGGTCAGTTTCTCCTTTTTATCCAATCCAGGACCCTGACACATGGGGTTACTTATGGTCTAGAGTTAGGTTGGGTCTTCTCATATCAATTAACCCATTCAGAAACTTCCTTACAGATTTGCCCAGAGGCTTGTCTCTCAGACCGTTCTAGATCCTGTCAAGTTGATAAGCAGTTTGAAGCATCACGACTCTACGTTTTATCAATTTTATACCCAAACACAATGGTCTAAAGCCATACCTTTCCACTCCTTGTCCTCACAGGCTCATGGCCATCTTATAAGGCAAAATACATTGTCTAACTTCAAAAGTCCCCTAGTCTTTAGAGTTCTAACATTGTTCAGAAGTAACAAATCTCTTCTAAGGCTTATGAAATCTATCAACCGTGAGCTCTTATAACCATCAAAAATAAGTCACAGAGTAAAAATTCTCATTTGATAAGAGAGGGGGATATAGAGGATATAGCAAGGAATGGTCAGATATTTGTCCTCATTAGATCAACCAAAGACACAATTAATAGTGAAAAACATTAAAAAAGATTTATTCAATGTAGTTACATGCCACATAAAGAACAAAAAGGTTCAGGAGCCAATCCCCAACCAACTCCATCTTCAGGGTGTGAACTTGAGGTTCAGCTTTAAATAGAGATCCAGGAGTATGCATAAATCAATAGCCAGGGCAAGTTGTGATTCCACCTGCAAGGAATGCCTCTGCTCTAGTCTCTCCTAAAAGGCCATCTGACAAATTATAAATATTTTTCCAGGAAACAAGTTTGACCTCTGGCTGTTCCAGGGCCTTAGACTTTTCTTCCTCCTAACATAAAATTCTTAGAAACTAACTCAAGTTTCTTTTTTTTTTTATTCTTTATTAATTATACTTTATTCACTTTGTATCCCTCCTGTGGTTCCCTCCCTCCTCCTATCCCAATCCCTCCCTTCCTCCACCCTCTGCATGCATGCCCCTCCCCAAGTCCACTGATAGGGGAAGTCTTCTTTTCCTTCCTTCTGATACTAGTCAATTAGGTCTCATCAGCAGTGGCTGCATTGTTTTCTTCTGTGGCCTGGTAATGCTGCTTCCCCCTCAGGGAGAGGTAATTAAAGAGCAGGCCAATCAGTTCATGTCAGAGACAGTCCCTGTTCCTATTACAATGGAACCCACTTGGATACTGAACTGCCATGGGCTATATCTGTGCAGGGGTCTTAGGTTATCTCCATGCATAGTCCTTAGTTGGAGTACCAGTCTCAGGAAAGACCCCTGTGCTCAGATTTTTTGGTTCTGTTGCTCTCCTTGTGGAGTTCCTGTCCTCTCCAGATCTTACTGTTAACCACTTATTTCCTAAGATTCCCTGCACTCTGCCCAAAGGTTGCCCATAAGTCTCAGCATCTGCATTGATAGTCTGCAGGGCAGAGCCTTTTAGAGGTCCTCTGTGTCAGGCTCTTGACTTGTTCCCTCTTTTTTCCTTCTTCTGATATCCATTCTCTGTGCCTTTCTGGATAGGGATTGAACATTTTAGCAAGAGTCCTCCATCTTGATTAGTTTCTTTAGGTGTACAGATTTTAGTAGGTTTATCTTATATTACATGTCTATATGAGTGAGTATATACCATGTGCATCCTTCTGCTTCTGGGATAGCTCACTCAGGATGATCTTTTCCAGATCCCACCATTTACCTGCAAATTTCATGATTTCCTTGTTTTTTATTGCTGAGTAATATTCCATTGTGTAGATATACCACAATTTGTGCATCCATTCCTCCACTGAGGGGCATCAGGGCTGTTTCCAGCTAAACAGAGAATTCTCAATAGAGGAATATCGAATGGCAGAGAAACACTTAAAGAAATGCTCAGCCTCATTAGCCATCAAAACGACCCTAAGATTTCACCTTACACCTATCAGAATGGCTAAGATCAAGAACCCAAGAGAAAACACATGCTGGAGAGGTTGTGGAGAAAGGGGAACCCTACTCAACTGCTGGTGGGAATGTAAAGTTGTACAACCACTCTGGAAATCAATCTGGTGCTTTTTCCAACAACTAGGAATAGCGCTTTCTCAAGATCCAGCTATACCACTCCTAGGCATATACCCAAAAGAGTCTCAAATACACAATAAAAACATTTGCTCAACCATGTTTGTAGCAGCCTTATTTGTAACTCAGGTTTCTTGGGGATCATTGTTTCAATAATCAGATAATTAAAGGTAGGGAGGGGCACAAGGGTCTCTTTATCTTCATTCCTCTCAGGACAGTTATAGCCAGAAGGCCTAGAAGCAGGGCCATGGGTCTGCTGGTCTCATGCATCTGTATTCAGTAAGGAGAAGGAGAGAAAGAGAGAGACAGAGAGAGACGAAGAGAGGCAGAGTGGTCAGGGGAGGGGGAATACTGGTGCTCAGCTCAGTTTCTCCTTTTTATTTAGTTGGTGACCTTATCCCATAGAATGGTGGAACCCACCTTTACAATAGATCTTCCCACCTCCACTAACTATTAACTCCCTCACAAGCACAAAAATGTCAGGTGGACATGGCAGCACAACTATAATCCCAGCACTTCTGTGGATGAGGCAGGTCTGTGAGCTTGAAGGCAGCCTACCTAGCAAGTCCCAAGCCACCCTGAGTCACATGCTGAGAGAGTATTTCAAAACAATAACAAATGAAAATACAACAAAACATACTCATGTTTCCAGCTTTGGAGTAGCTGTTCCCACATGGCCTTAGTAAGCAAAGTGAAAATAGACTTAAGTAGCATGTGGAAGGTTGGGGGTGTTGTTGGGGTTATTTTAACTGTGTTGTCATAGTATAGCTAAATTATCTTAGCTACTGATTGTGTCAAAATAGTCAATTAAATAAAGCCCAAGAGAATATATTAGATCACTCATTTCAATTGATAGCCTCATCTTCTAGTAATTATGTAACCTAATTAGCTTTGTGATTTGATGCCATCTGAACAGAATGAATCCTCAAGTGGTTTCTTCTATCCCACATCACATCTTTAGAAATCATTACCCATTAGGCCAGGGTTTCTTGCTCTTCCTGGATTCTTCAGCTATGTAGTCTGAATTAAGGAACTGAGAAGCATTCTCTGACTCTTACAAAACCCAAGGTCTAATGGGCATTTGAGATTCAGCGCAGATCCTCCATCTGCTTAATGTTAGTTGCTTAGCTCTGGGCTTGTTACTTAATCACTCTGGACCTCTAGTCCTTCAAAACTTTGAAGGTTAGAAATCTGAAGCTAAGGTGTGTGTAGGGGCAAAGACCTTGTGTCTTCAGCTTTTAGTTAGCTGCAGGCATTTCTCTATTTATCTCTATAATTTTTCCTCTATAATATTTACTGTGAGTGATATTACTGAAAAGCCCTTCACATTAATAGTCCCCAATTACTAGAATCTGAAAAACAGTTCATTGTTAATCATGATGAATTTTATTAGAAATGTCTACCATATTCATGTTGTATCTAGTCAAGAAAATTATCATGACACTTAATTTGCACAAATATTTTTAAGAGTCAAATGTTAACCATCACTTCTTAAACCACTAATTACAATTTCAAACATTAAATTAGAATGGCTATAAAGAAAGATGCAGAGACCACACAAAGAAATTGTGTTCTGAGCTATAGATTAAATTAATGTATTTTATTTGTTAGTATTTATTTTTAAATGATGCCCCCCACACACAACAGATATTATATGAAAGACATTTATTGGATAAAGGTGGAGAGATGGAGAGGAAAAACAGAGAGAGAAAGAGAGAGAGAGACCTCCAAATACTAGTTGTTAAAAATTATGTGCACAACATATGTTATATGAAAGAGGTTTATTGGACGGAGATGTAGAGAAGAAAAGAATGAGACACGATAGGGAGGGAGAGAGTAGGAGAGAGAGGTAAGAGCAAGAGAGCAAAACAGAGAAAGACAGATGTAAGAGGCAAAGTTCCCTTTATCCCAGGCCTCTGTGGGTGGTGACCAATGAAGACATCATAGGTTAGCAGGCAACCAAGAAGCAGGCTGCCTAAATGCTAACATTAGTATTTATTTAAAAATGATCTCATGCACACAATAGATACCATATGAAAGAGATTTATTGGATGGAGGTGAATAAAGAGGAAAAGGAAAGAGAAAGACATGGGGGGCCAGGAAAGAAAGCGAGGTAGAAAGAATAAGAGAGGAGTGTAAGAGAGAGACCAAGTGGAGGGTTGCTCCTTCTATAGCTTGTGCATGTGCCCCTGAACCTTGTCTGCCACACGCCTGGTAGGAGACACATGATGATATTATAGGCTACTAGGCAGCCCAGAAGCAGACTGCCTATACACTAACAATGTCATCTTAAAATATGAAGAGAAGAGCCGGGTGTGGTGGCACATGCCTGTAATCCCAGCACTCAGGGAGGCAGAGCCAGGCAGATCTCTGAGTTCGAAAGCTGCCTGGTCTACAGAGAGAGTCCAGGACAACCAAACTGAGTCCAGGACAACCAAGCCTACACAAAGAAACCCTGTCTTTAAAAAAAACAGAGAGAAAGAAAGAAAGAAAGAAAGAAAGAAAGAAAGAAAGAAAGAAAGGAAGGAAGGAAGGAAGGAAGGAAGGAAGGAAGGAAGGAAGGAAG
>NW_026585687.1:1340363-1626440 GCF_907164565.1 Psammomys obesus
AAGGAAGGAAGGAAGGAAGGAAGGAAGGAAGGAAGGAAGGAAGGAAGGAAGGAAGGAAGGAAGGAAGGAAGGAAGGAAGGAAGGAAGGAAAGAAAGAAAGAAAGAAAGAAAGAAAGAAAGAAAGAAAGAAAGAAAGAATCAGTGTAAGACCTCTGATACTTTTGTATATGACCATATGAAGGCTTCACTTGAACATTTTATAATTTTCCTTTTTTTATTTTTCCTAAACTCAGACAGGACCTTAAAAAAATACTGCAGTGAAATACAAGTTTTGGAAAGGGCATTCATCATTTTCTTTGAGTGCTCAACATTTGGAACAAAGTGTTTTTTATCTTCCTAAGAAATCCTGACCAGCAGAGATCTATCAGGTGGGATGTCTGCTGGGAAACCAACTTAAGTACTGGCTTATTTGGGCAATTGTAAGCATTGCATAGCTAAAAATCTTTTCCCCGGTTTGCTACTGCCTCAACTTTTTTCCTCTGTATTGTAAGCCTTTGGTCATTTTGCTGCCCAATTCTACCAATGTGGGGGCAGGGAGAATGAGGCAGAAAGGGGAAGTAGTTTTCTCAAGTTATTGACTCTGATTGTGGATGGGGCTTATGTATTTACTTATTTCATGTATTTCTCAGTATTGTTTGTTTGTTTGTTTGTTTGTTTTAGTTTTTCAAGACAGGGTTTCTCTGCATAGCCCTGGGTGTCCTGGACTCCCTCTGTAGACCAGGCTGGCCTTGAACTCACAGAGATCCACCTGCCTCTGCTTCCCTGAGTGCTGAGTGTTAGCATTTATTTAAAAATGATGTCACACACACAACAGATATTATGAAAGATATTTATTGGCTGGAGGTGGAGAGAGAGAGAGAGGAAAAAGAAAGAGAGAGACATGGTTCCCCCCCCCCCAGGAAAGAAAGCGAGGCAGAGAAAGTAAGAGAGGATGTAAGAGAGAGACCAGGTGGCGGGTTGGTCCTTTTATAGCTTGTGCATGTGTAGCTGAACCATGCCTGCCACACACCTGGTGTGTGGCACATGATGATATCATAGGATACCAGACAACCCAGAAGCAGGCTGCTCATATGATAACATTCCTCCCTTTATCTATAATTAGAAAAAAGAGGACATTGGACTGATTCTCATGTAAGGCAAGTTCAAGTATATAAATGTAGGTTCATTGGAACCAGCTCTTGGTCACTATGCAAGGGGATAAGAGAGAGAGGAAAAAAGTAAGAGATCCAAAATGTCCAGATGACATGGTGAAAAAAGGAAGTCCCTGCCCTGAAAAGTTCAGGGTAGAGGGTGTAGTTGCCAGCCATGCCAAGCAGCAGATGGGGATGGAGGAATGCTGAGTGAACCTGGAGCTGCTTGTCCTGGGCCTGAAACAAAGCATTTCAGCCATGGAAGAGTAGGCTGTTTTGATGCTGTCCAGTGTCTGTGAGAAAACTCGTGGCTGGGAGGGAAAGTGCAGGTCCAGCTTGATGATGTCTTCGAGGTCAGACTGGAACACATATAGGTAGCTGCTTTGGCACTATTGTGGATGTAGGAAACACCTGGGTCTGGCAGGATACTATAATATATATATATATATTATATTATAAAATTATATATATATAAAAAAATTCCTTTAGGTGTACATTTAAAACTTGGGAGAGCAAACAGACAGAGGTGGAAGGTTTGGATCAAAGAAGTGACTTGAACATGGGAAACCTCCATTTACCTGAGGGGACCTCCATTTACCTGATCACTGACAATAATTAAAAAGGTTTTGCTTTGGATCTGTCATCTAAGGATATTGAAGCCAAATGTGGTTACAGAGGTGTGTAAGATTAGAGGCCCTTTAAGCAGGCACTAGGTGTAGAAATCTGACATTCTCCAGAGGAGAATCTGGAGGAACAGTCGAATGAACTATTCCCATTGGGCAGGTGGGAGTCAGTGACCTGTCAAGGCATCCCAAAAGCAAGGTTTGACTCAGTAGATTGGTATAATCTGTTCCAACAGCTCGTCAGTGTTGGCCTAAGACCAAGGGCACAGTTGCTCACAGCAGACAAGGTTACCTAGCTAGGATTTCATACACAAGCAAGAGGGGGAGGGAGCGAAACCATGCTGGTAGAGGTAAAATCTCACCCAGTGGAGAAGGTCCTAGATGAAGGGTTTGGATATAAGTTGGCTAGAAAGGTAGGAAGTGTTTGCACCAACCAAAAGTGAAGGAAGACTCACCAAAAGCCTGGTGTTGGGTATAGAAATGTAGAGATTTGTAGCCAGGAATTGATGCCAACCAGAAAGGAAGACTCACTAATCAGTCGGTGTTGGATGTAGCCATGTAGCAATGAGTAGGCAGGAAAGGGGAATCCCAAAACCAGGGAAAAGGGAGGAATCCCACCCTCTGAGATAAGCAATTGGTAGGAAACTTATCTGGAGCTAAGCTGAGCTGAGAGGTGGATTTGGGTGGATTTTCTGCAGCTTACAAGAGGTTTTTTGTTTTTTTTTTTTTAATTATACAAAGGAGATAAAGCTTTAGACATGTTAGCATCACAATTGTAACTTTGCAGTAAAATATACATTAGGGAAAAAGGCAATAGATATACACATTTGTGCTAACAGCATAAATTCTTTAAGGTGAGCTTTGAAAAGGCACAGTCCTTCCTTGAAGTAGAAGGTAGAAGGTAGAAATTAGAAGTAAAACATCTTAGATCTTGTCAAATGCTATTTCAGCATCTAAGGAGATGATCATGTGGTTTTTCTCCTTCAGTTTGTTTATATGGTGGATTACATTGATAGATTTCTGTATATTGAACGATCCCTGCATGCCTGGGATGAAGCCTATTTGGTCATGGTAGATGATATCTTTTATGTGTTCTTGGATTCAGTTTGCAATTATTTTACTGAGTATTTTTGCATTAATGTTCATAAGAGCAATAGGTCTGAAGTTCTCTTTTTTTGTTGGGTTTTTGTGTGGTTTAGGTATCAAGGTGACTGTGGCTTCATAGAAGGAGTTTGGTAATGTTCCTTCTGTTTCTATTTTGTGAAATAGTTTGAAGAGAATTGGAGTTAGCTTTTCTTTGAAGGTATGGTAGAATTCTGTGCTGAAACCACCTAGCCCTGGGATTTTTTTTTTTTTTTTTGGATGTGATATTTTGATGACTGCTTCCATTTCCTTGAAGGATATAGGACTATTCAATCTATTTACCTGATCTTGATTTAATTTTGGGAGATGGAATCTATCAAGAAAATTGTTCATTAGATTTAGTTTTCAAATTTTGTGGTATATAAGCTTTTGTAGTAAGATCTAATGATTGTTTGGCTTTCCTAAGTGTCTGTCATTATGTCCCTCTTTTCATTTCTGATTTTGCTAATTTGGATAGGTTCTCTCTGCCTTTTAGTTAATTTGCCTAAGGGTTTGTCTACCTTGTTGATTTTCTCAAAGAACCAGCTCTTGGTCTCATTGATTCAAAATCACCAATAATAACATAAAGTACATTAGTGTGACTCTAACCAAGCATGTGAAAAACCTGTTTATAAAAAAAAAACAAAAAACCTTCAAGTCTCTGAAGAAAGAAATTGGAGAAGATATCAGAAGATGGAAAGATTTGCCATGCTCATGGATCGGTAGGATTAACATAGTGAAAATGGTCATGCTGCCAAAAGCAATCTACAAGTTCAATGTAATTCCCATCAAAGTATCAACATAATTTTTTACAGACGTTGAAAGAACAATTCTCTATTTCATATGAAAAAAACAAAAAACCCAGACATTCTAAAACAATCCTGTATGACAATGATCATCTGGAGGTATCTACATCCCTGATCTCAAGCTATACTACAAAGCAATAATAATAAAAACTGTATGGTACTGGCATAGAAACAGAATGGTGGATCAACACAATTGAATAGAAGCCCCAGAAATAAACCCACACACCTATGGATACTTGATTGTTTACAATAAAGCAAAAAAACATACAATGGAAAATAGACAGCATCTTCAACAAATGGTGCTGGTCTAACTGGATGTCTATATGTAGAAAAATGTAAATAGATCCATATTTATCACCCTGCATAAAACTAAAGTCCAAGTGGATCAAAGACCTCAACATAAAACCAGACACACTAAACCTGTTAGAAAAAAAAAAAAAAAGTGGGGAAGAGCCTAGAACTCATTGGCCCAGGAGACAACTTCCTGAACAGAAAAACAACAGCCCAGGCTTTAAGATCAACAATCAATAAATGGGACCTCATGAAACGGAAAACCTTCTGTAAAGCAAAAGACAGTGTCATCAGAACAAAAACGACTGCCTACAGACTAGGAAAGGATCTTCACCGACCCTATATCTGACAGAGGGCTAATATCCAGAATATAGAAAGAACTCAAGAAGTTAAACAGAAAAAAAAATCAAGTAATCCAATTAAAAACTGGGGTACAGAGCTAAACAGAGAATTCTCAATAGAGGAATATTGAATGGCAAGAAACACTTAAAGAAATGTTCAGCATCCCTAGTCATCAGAGAAATGTAAACCAAAAGGACCCTAAGATTTCACCTTGCTCCCATCAAAATGGCTACATTCAAAAACTCAAGTGAGAACACATGCTGGAGAGGATGTGGAGAAAGGGGAACCCTCCTCCATTGCTGGTGGGAATGTAAGCTTGTACAACCACTTTGGAAATCAATCTGTCACTGTCTCTGACAATTAGGAGTAGTGCTTCCTCAAAATTTAGCTATAGTTTTCCTAAGCATATATCCAAAACATGCTCAAGTATACAACAAGGACATTTGCTCAACCATGTTCAGAGCAAGTTTATTTGTAATAGCCAGAATCTGGAAAGAACCCAGATGTCCCTCAACTGAAGAATGGATACAGAAATTGTGGTACATTTACACAATTGAATACTACTCAGCAAATAAAAACAAGGAAATCATGAAAGTTGCAGGCAAAATATCATCCTGAGTGAGTTATCCCAGAAGCAGAAAGACACACATCGTATGTACTCACTTATAAGTGGATATTAGACATATAATATAGGATAAACATCCTAAAATCTGTACACCTAAAAAAACTAAGCAAGAAGGAGGATCCTGGGTAAAATGATTAATCCTTATGGTGAAAGGTAAAGGGGATGGACATCAGAAGAGGGAAAAAACAGAGAACAGGGCAGGAGCCCACCTCAGAGGGCCGTTGAAAGACTTTACCCAAAAAGGTATCCAAGGAGATGCTGAGAATCATAGCCAAACTTTGGGCAGAATACAGGGAACCTTAGAAAGAAGGCAGAGATAGAAAGACCTGGAGGGGACAGGCGCTCCACAAGGAGAGCAACAGATCAAAAAATTCTGTGCATAGGGGTCTTTTCTGAGACTGATATTCCAACCAAGTACCATGCATGGACATAATCTAGAACCCCTAAAACTCCTGCTCAGATGTAGCCCATGGCAGCTCAGTCTCCAAGTGGGTACCCTAGCAATGGGAACAGGGACTGCCTCTGACATAATCTGATTGGCCTGCTCTTTGATCACCTCCCCCTGATGGGGAGCAGCCTTATCAGGCCACAGAGAAAAACAATGCAGCCAGTCCTGATGAGACTTCATAAGCTAAGGTCAGTGGGAAGGGGAGGAGAACCTCCCCTATCAGTGGACTTAGGGAGGGGCATGGGAGGAGAAGAGGGAGGAAGGGTGGGATTGAAGGGGATGAGGGAGGGAGCTACAGCAGGGATACAAAATGAACAAACTGTAATTTATAAAAATATAAATAAGTTTTTAAAAGGTGAAAAAAAACCCATCTTAGATCCTGAAACATTCATAGCTTGCATTAACCAACATTAAAACTTAAGGTCCTCATAACTGAAACTTTTGTATCCTTAGGCCTTGTACCTAATTATTTATCATGAGACACAGGTGAGACTGCTATGAGCATTTATTGTCTTTAGCTAAAGGGATTGTTAAAGGTTACATCTGAGGCCTGTTTCTTGATTCTGATAACAAGCTAGACTGTGTCTAGACCTGACAGTAGAAGTTCTAAGAGTGAGTCTTAAGGCCTGATCTCCTGCATATGAAGAGGACAGAGAAGGCCTCTGAACCCTCCCAATACAGAAGTTGGCAACATGTCCCTGGGACCGGACTGTGAGGTTAAAACAGACCTGCAGCATTTCCCTGGGCTGGGGGAGGGTGAGTAGAGGTTACTGAATCTAGGAGCCATTTGACCTCCTCCAGGCCAAGTAGCGGGAAGGCTGGAAGTGTCTGTGGCTCTTGTGCTGGTTGAGCCTCCATGGCTGGGCACAGAGCACAAGCCTGCATTGGAGCATTTTGACTTCCAGAGGATAGTCTGTCAGCAGGCAGGGTGTTGCTTGTTGAGGCAGCTACAGGACCAGTGTCTTTCCTGCCTACATTTGAAACAGTTACCTGGTGGAATTGACCTTGGCTAGACCCCTATGGGATGGGGCATTGCAGATCTGTTCTTGTTTTTGTTGTTGTTGTTGTTGTTGTTTTGCTTCAGGAATGCCTACAGCCTCAGAGTATCAAGGTCTAGAGCATAGTTTTTGCTGGAGATGAACCTATCTGAAAGACTCTTCTTCTTTACCAACTCCTACATGGTGACTCAGGGACCATCCTCAGCTCTTCAATTAAGATGGCAGTGAGACCATATCTGAATCTGCAAAACTATAAATATATTTTTGGACATGTTATCTGACTTGATCATCTGTGAAATGAATGAATATTAACTTGCATTTGTTAACCATCAAATATTAGGACTTTAGGTTTTGTCCCTGTTAAGTTGGAGCCTTAAAACTTATGAACATAGTCCATATAAGCGAAAGCATAAAAGTTTCCTGTATGATTTAGTATACAAAAAGTCCATAGTTTATAAAAGTCTAAGGTTATACTATAGATTAACAATATTACCATATTCAGAAAACAAGACCTAGCATATTTTAAACCTTTTGATAGTGAAAATATAGCATAACTACCAAGTTTTAATATAAACAAATAAATGCCTCTAAAATTAATACATCTTAATTTAGAGTATTTGTAAAATCTATGTAGGAACCCATGAGTTATGAGTTTTAGAACCAACAATATAGACCAGTATATAGCAATTTAAAAATTACATTTGAATTTGTTATACCAAACCTATTAGCCAGAAACCTTAGTGGTGAATCCAAATCACAGGCAGCTCATGGTAGGGGGGAGAAACAGCATTTATTCACTAATTCAGGAATTGATAAAGACGTAGGCAATTAGACATACATTTTAAATAGGCTTAATTTAAATAGACCATTATAACCTTGAAATTTTAGCATCATACAAAACTATTTTGAACCAGAGTTGAATCATATATATAGAATGTTGTAAAAATATAACCTTGAATTTTTATAAAAATCCATACCAATTTAATATGAGACTTGTTGCTGTGTTAGTCTAAAAGGAGATTAAAAAAAACAGAATTAATTATGATTAAAATTGTTCATACCATTAAACTGTCACCTTAAGGTTTACAGTTTAATCTTAAGATTTTTATTTTTATTTTTTTTATTTTTGGAGAGTATAAAAAGGAACCAGAGAGTATTTTTATTTAGTGGGATAGCAGGCAGAGAGAAACAGACAGGACTTTGAGAAAAAGAGAAAATAGGGAATGATTTTTTACTTCACGGGTCGCTCTTAGTGTTACTGGATAGTAGACATTTGCGTAGGGCAAATATAGGTGCAGAAGCCAGAGGTTTCCCAAAGGGGAGAGAATATGAGAAAGCCGTTTCTACGGATGAGAAAGGGGAAATGAAATGGACCATGTGGCTAGTTGTTCTTCAACCAAATAGCATGGCAGGTCAGGGGTTTAGCCCGGCTAAGCCTGAGAACCTCGATGCCTGGTACCAGGGCTTTATCAGCAGTAAGGCCTAGTTCTCCTGGAGGGAATCTCATCTGTGGGAAAGGATAGGGACAGACAGGCAGCTTTAGAGTAGAGGTAGGAAGGGGTGAAGTGGCCTTTTAGGGTCTACAAGAGACTTCAGTTTTGTAGCTCTGAAAATAGTGGGACAGAAACAAGGTAGTAAAAGCAGCTGGCAGCGGGAGAAACCACAGCATTTTTTTTTTATTAATTACAGTTTATTCACTTTATATCCCACTTGTAGCTCCCTCCCTCCTCCCCTCCCAATCTCACCCTCCTTCCCCCTTCTCCACCCGTGCCACTCCTCCAGTCCACTGATAGGGGAGGTCTTCTTCCCCTTCCTTCTGACCCTAGCCTACCAGTTTCATCGGGACTGGCTGCATTGTCTTCCTCTGTGGCCTGGTAAGGCTGCTCCCCCCTCAGGGGGAGGTGATCAAAGAGCCGGCCAATCAGATTATGTCAGAGACAGTCCCTCTTCCCATTATTATGTAACCCACTTGGACACTGAACTGCCATGGGCTACATCTGTGCAGGGGTTCTAGGTTATCTCCATGAATGGTTCTCGGTTAGAGTATCAGTGTCAGGAATGAACCCTGTGCCCAGATTTTTTAGTTGTGTTGCTCTCCTTGTAGAGCTCCTGTCCTCTCCAGGTCTTACTACTTCTCACTTTTCTCATAAGATTCCCTGCACTCTGCCCAAATTTTGGCTATAAGTCTCAGTATCTGCTTTGATACCCTGCAGGGTAGAGCCTTTCAGAGGGCTTCTGTGGTGTTCTCCTGTCCTATTCCCTGTTTTCTCCCTCTTCTGATATCCATCCTCTTTGCCTTTCTGAAT
Source organism: Psammomys obesus (assembly GCF_907164565.1). NCBI lineage: Eukaryota > Metazoa > Chordata > Mammalia > Rodentia > Muridae > Psammomys > Psammomys obesus. Next base: position 1,349,055 of record NW_026585687.1, read on the forward strand.
GGCGATGTAGCATCTTAGCCAGAGTCCTCCTTTTTGATTAGCTTCTTTAGGTGTGCTGATTTTAGTATGTTTATCCTATATTACATGCCTAATGTCCACTTATGAGTGAGTATATACCTGTGTGTCTTTCTGCTTCTAGGATACCTCACTCAGGATGATCTTTTCCTGGTCCCACCATTTACCTGAAAATATCATGATTTCCTTCTTTTTTTTATTGCTGAGTAATATTCCATTGTATAGATGTACCACAATTTCTGTATCCATTTCTCAATTGAAGTATATCTTGGTTGTTTCCAGCTTCTGGCTATTACAAATAAAGCTGATATGAACATGGCTGAGCAATGTCCTTGTTGTGTACTTGAGCATATTTTGGGTATATGCCTAGGAGTGGTATAGCTGGATCTTGAGGAAGCACTATTCCTAATTGTCTGAGAAAGCGCCAGATAGATTTCCAGAGTGGTTGTACAAGTTTACATTCCATACTTACCACCCTGCACAAAACTAAAGTCCAAGTGGATCAAAGACCTCAATATAAAATCATACACACTAAACCTTTTAGAAGAAAAAGTAGAGAAAACCCTTGAACTCATTGGCACAGGAGACAACTTCCTGAACAGAACACCAACAGCACAGGCTCTAAGAGCAACAATCAATAAATGGGACCTCATGAAACTGAAAAGCTTCTGTAAAGCAAAGGACACTGTCATCAGAACAAAACGACTGCCTACAGTTTGGGAAAGGATCTTCATCAACCCTATATCTGTAAAGAATTCAAGAAGTTAAACAGCAACAAATCAAGTAATCCAATTAAAAAATAGGGAACAGGGAATTCTCGACAGAGGAATGTCGAATGGCAGAGAAACACTGAAAGAAAGGCTCAACTTCATTAGCCATTAGGGAAATGCAAATCAAAACGACTCTGATGTTTCACCCTACACCCATAAGAATGGCTAAGATCAAAAACTCAAGAGACAACACATGCTGGAGAGGTTGTGGAAAAAGGAGTACCCTCCTCCACTGCTGGTGGGAATGTAAACTTGCATTTTTTTTTTAATAATCAAGATGGCTGCCATTCATGTGACTGCCCTTGGTTGCCCTAAATTAAGCTGCTGGTGAAACCATGCACTTGCCCTTAGTGAAGATGTCAGTGAAGCTGTGGCTTCACCCTCATTATCCAAAAATAAACATGGGGGTTAGCCATGAGCTGTGTGCAGCCACAGTGGCAGGGCAGAACCAGGGTTGCAGTACCTGGGACCTTGCTGATGGCGTGGTAGTCTCTGCCTGGCAGAAGTTCTAAACTGCCCATGGGTGGCACCCCTGAGTGGGTTTCAGCTCAGTTCAAAAACCCTGCTCCACACATCAGCAAGCGAGGAGGGAAATTTAAAACCTGAATTCTTGGGGCCTGAGGCAGTAGCAAAATTTAAAGCCATTTGAGAGCAGTTTTAAAACCCTTGTTGCTGTGCAGGCGAGTCCCAAGACCTGGCTTTCCTAATAGTGAAGTCCAGCATGAGCAAGCAGTTGATTATGACAGATCAGAGCAGATGAAGGTGTCAGAGAAAACAAGTTCTGTTGTGGGCTGTGATCATGAACGGAGCAGGAGAGGAAGGTGCAAGAGAAAGATTTGTTTTGGGCATCATGTGAAGAGGGGGTTCTAGCCTATCTAAACTTTGCTAGAAGAGCCCTCCCTGTCAGGCCACGAAATGTTAGTATTTATTTTAAAATGATACCAGATGCCATGCACAGAACAGATATCATATGAAAGAGATTTATTGGATGGAGGTGGAGAGATAGAGAGGAAAAGGAAAGAGAGAGACATGGTAGGCTTCCTTCTCCCCATCCCAGGAAAGAAAGCAAAGGGGAGAGAGTAAGAGAGCAGAATAAGAGAAAGACCAAGTGGCCAGTTGGTTCTTTTATATTTTGTGCATGCGCAGCTGAACCGCACCTGCCACACACCTGGTGTGCAACATGTGATGACATCATAGGTTACTAGGCAACCTATACACTAATAATACTGAGATTACAGACATGTGCCACCATACCTGCTCTTTCTCAACCTTCTTAACTCTTATGATTTCATCTGATAACTGCTTTTGGTAATCACTATTATTGTATAAATATTTGAGATGCTGCATTAAAAGGAAAGAACAGAGATGACTAGAAAATACATATGCTGCATTAAGGAAGACAAACATGGCATTACATATTTTTGTTTGGTTTTCTATAGAAAAGATATCAGGTTATGTTCTGAGAAGAAAAGCATTAAAGGCAAGAAAAGTATCTTTTTGTATTAAGTCTGATTAGAGAAAAGGAGAGAGGCAATTGGGCTTCTTATATATTCATAGCACAATGATATTCAGTGATGCACACTAGCAACATTTAATGACCACAGATTCATTTGTAATAGGTAAACAGCAGTAAGGCTTTATTAACTTGATGTGAATTAGAAGTACCTGGAAGTAACTTACATAGCCCTATTTTTTAAAGGGTATCAAATTGAGCACGGTAGAAGTGACTATTTATACTTTAATATTGTTATGTTGTGCTGGCAATTCAACTGGCCTTCCCTTAGTGACCTTTACGGTCCTGACAATGTCCTATGTCAGTACCTGTGTCCTTTGACATCATCTGGCCAGGTACCTGTCGTCCAGTCCCTCTCTCTCTCTCTTGCTCTTCATCTCTCCCCCTGTCCTCCTCCCTTTCCTCTCTCCCTGGCCTTGGATCCCACCATGTCTCTCTCTTTCTCTCTCTCTCTCCATCTCTGTCTGATAAATCTCTTTCAAATAACACCTGTTGTGTGCGCAGCATCATTTTCTAAATAAATACCAACATTTCGTGCCAAAACCCAGGACGGCTCTTCTAGCAATATTTGGACATGCTAGAACTCCTCTTCACATGCCCACCCACAACAAATCTTTCTCTCAAACTCTCATCTCCTGCTCCTTTCATGATCTGCTTAACCTGTTTCTGCCTGCCGCTGCCACTCCATGCATTTGCCCCGCTTTTGGTGGCTGCTCCGAACTTTTTCTTGCGGACACCCTCATCTGCTCCAGTCTTGGAGGATCGCTAGCTGGGGCTGGACTTCACTATTAGGTAAGCCAGGCCTAGAGACCTGGCTTAAGGATTTTAAAACTGACCTCAAATGGGTTTAAACTTTGCCATCACCTCAGGCCCCAAGAATTAGTTTTAAAGTTTCCTGCCTCTCTTGCATGCTTGTATGTGGAGCAGGGTTTTGAACTGCACTGACACCGCTCAGCTGTGGCACCCACCGACAGTTAGATACGCTGTCGGGCAGGGTCCCTGGGTCCTGCCACACCAGTCCTGGCCGTGCACTGCACACGGCAAGCGGCCGTGTTGATTTGAAAATAGAGAAGCCGGACACCACATACTCACCTTTCCCCACTCCTGCAAAACTCCAAGCTGTGTGGTCTAATCACTGCCTCCCCAAATATCTCTGACCTCCAAGGCCCTACTTCCCAGATTAAAAAAAAAAAATTTCTTCCTAATTTCTGTACATTCTGCTCTTTAAAAAATATTTTAAAATGCTGTAAATTCTTATCTAATGATTTATAGAATTTTCTCATCGGATTTGTATTTATAAGACTTCCTTAATCATAATTAAATATTTTATCTCCTTTTAAATAAAAACAAGTCTCATTTTAAATGGTTATGAAATTTTATGTAAATTTAAAGTTATATTTTTACAACATGCTATATATATAATTTAACCTTGGTTCAAAATGATTTTTATATGATGCTAAAAATTTCAAGGTTATAAAGTTATATTTAAATAAAGCTAATTTAAAATGTATGTCTAATTGCCGATCTCTTTATCAATTCCTAAATTAATATATAAATGCTGTTTCTCCTTATGGCCAACTGTTGGGCAGAGTGCATGGAATCTTATGTAAGAAGTGGGAAATAGTAAGAGCTGGAGAGGACAGGAACCCGACAAGGAGAGCAACAGAACCAGAAAATTTGAACACAGGGAACTTCCCAGAGACTCATACTCCAACCAAGGACTATGCATGGAGATAACCTAGAACCCCTGCACAGATGTAGCCCATGGCAGTTCAGTGTCCAAGTGGGTTACCTGGTAATGGGAAGAGGGACTGTCTCTGACATAATCTGATTGGCCTGCTCTTTGATCACCTCCCCCTTAGGGAGGAGCAGCCTTACCAGGCCACAGAGGAAGACAATGCAGCCAGTCCTGATGTGATCTGATAGACTAAGATCAGAAGAAAGGAGAGGAGGACCTCCCCTATCAGTGGACTTGGGGAGGGGCATGCGTGAAGAAGGGGGAGGGAGGGCGGGATCGGGATAGGAGAAGGGAGAGGCTTATGGGAGGATACAAAGTGAATAAAGTGTAATTAATAAAAAATTAAAAAAATAAAAAAATAAATGCTGTTTCTCCCACCATAAGCTGCCTATGATCTGGATTCACCATTAGGCTTTCTGGCCTATGGAGGTATGATAAATTCAAATGTAATTTTAAAATTCTTTTATACTGTTCTATTATGTTGTTTATTCTAAATGTCATAACTAGGGGGTTAGTAAGTAAAAGTTTTGCCTAAATACATTTAAACTATATGATATAATTCCAAGGATACTCTAAATTACGATCTATTAATTTTAGAGCCATTTATTCGTTTATGTTAAAACTTGGTCATTGTGCTATATCCTCACTATCAAACAGATTAAAATTAAAAAAAAAAAAGGGATTCTTCTAAGCTTCAGAAAAATCCCCCCAAATCCATGTCTCAGGTCAATTGGGCTCCAGATGAGTACTCTACCTATTGTCTATCTCAAAAGGTGGGAATCCTCCCCGCCTCCCTTTCCCTGGTTTTGGGACTCCTCTTTCCTGGCTGCCTAATTACCTAATTAATCTGATCCAACACCATCAGATTAATGAGTTAATTTCCACGGTCAGCGTAAACATTCCCCTTTGTCTGAAAGACTGGTATTTCTCCATGTCACTGGGGAACAAAGGTACCCTCCTTTCTCACTGACCCTTCACACAGACACCTTCCTTTGGGTGAACAATCACTTTCTTTTTACTGACACAGTCTCTTGGCTTTTCCTTTCCTCTCATGTGTCATCCTAGTACTAGATGAGCCGTGTCTCCCAGGAGTCTCCCCTGTGGCCCCTGGCACTGCTCGTGACGACCTGCTTTGCCAGGTTGTGCCCCTGTACCTCTGGTTCTCCTATACTTTGTGGGGACACCCCAAAGACTGGCAGAACTGACTTTTCTCTCTCCCCCATGGAAGTCGTGTCTTCCACCATACACCCCATGCTCTCCTCTGAGAGGCCTTCTAAATAATTTTAGATTTGTACACCTAGCGCCTGCCTTAAGGGCCTCTAGGCTTACACGTTTCTGCAACCAAACTTGGCCTCAGTTTCCTTAGTTGACAGATCCAAAGCAAAATCTTTTAAATTACTGTCAGTGATAGGGTAAATGGAGGTTCACCTTGGGGTGAATAGAGGTTCCTACATTCAAGTCTCTTTTTCGCTCTCTTAAAAAGTTTCAAACATACACCTAAAAGTAATGTATAGCTAATGAAACATTCTCTGCAACCTACTTAACTTTGTCTTCAGCCTATATATACATTCCAGTATCCTGCCAGATCCAGGTGATTCCTAAATCCAAGACATGTGTTCTAGTCTAACCTCGAGACTATCTCAAGCCAGACCTCCACATTCACTCCCAGCCATGGATGTTCTCACAGACCCTGGACAGCATCAAAACAGCCTACTCTTCCTGCACTTGACCAACATTTTCAGACTTTTGACCTCCCTATGACTGCCTTAGTATCAGCAGGAAGTAGCTAAAGATGGTTGATTTATTTGCCTGCAATCCACTTATTCTCAACAAAAGACTAAAATGGTGTGCTTCAGGCCCAGGACTAACAGCTCCAGGTTCTCCCAGCATCCCTCAGTCCCTATCTGCTGCTTGGTATGGCTGACAACTCTACCCTCTACGCTGATCTTTTCAGGACAGGGACTTCCTCTCTTCCTCACCATGTAATCCAGACATTTTGGAGCTCTTACTTTTTTCCTCTTTCTCTCTCTCTCTCTCTCTCTTTCTCTCTAATCTCCTTGCATAGTGAACAAGAGCTGCTTCCAATAGACCAACATTTATATACTTTGACTTGCCTTACATGAGAAGGAGCCCAAGTTTCCTCATTTTTTAATTAAACAAAAAGGGAGGAATGTTACATTGTGCAGGCAATTCAACTGGCCTTCCATTAGTGATCTTTAGGACCCTGACAAAGTCCTATGTCAGTACCTGTGTCCTGTGACATCACCTGGGCCAGGTACATAGTGACCTGTTAACCATTCCCCCTCTCTCTTACTCTCTTGCTCTTGATCTCTCCCAATCTCCTGCTCTTTCCCCTCTCTCTGTTGGGGAGTCCCCTCCTCCCACCATGTCTCTCTCTTTCTCTCGCCTTCTCCATCTAGTAAATCTCTTCCATATAATAACTGTTTTGCACATGGCATCATTTTTAAACAAATACTAACAAATATGACATCTGAAAGTTTTGACAAAATGAAACATAGAATAGGACAGCACAGTCAAATTATTTTTATTATTGAAAACAATGTTTTCTCATTAAATGTTCTAATTAGTCAGTTTTTCCATTGCTAGAATGAAATGCTAGAGAAAGTGACCTCTTTAAAAATATGAGGTTTATTTAGCTCACAGTTTGGGAGGTTCGAGGACATAATGTTTGCATTGTCTCAATACCGAGGAGGAGGCTTATCTGTGACACATCATGGTATATGGTAGTGCTGGAAGCCTTCCTGTATCAGATTCCATGTTCATATAGGAAGCGGGGGCCAGAATTGCTCCATTTATAATAGCACTCTGCTAAGGACTACCAACGGATTCTAAGAGGACTTACACCCTCAATTTCCTTTTGTGAACTGGGCTGAAGTACACATCTTTTTTATTTGCCTTTGTTTCTTAAAAAAGGGAAGTGTGTACTTGAGCAAATTTTGGATATATACCTAGGAGTGGTATAGCTGGGTCTTGAGGTAGCACTACTCCTAGTTGTCTGAGAAAGCGCCAGATTGACTTCCAAAGTGGTTGTACCAGTTTACATTCCCACCAGCAATGGAGGAGGGTCCCCTTTTCTCCACAACCTCTCCAGCATGTGCTATCACTTGAGTTTTCATCTTGGCCTTTCTGATGGGTGTAAGGTGAAATCTCAGGGTTGTTTTGATTTGCATTTCCCTAATGGCTAATGAGGTTGAGCATTTCTTTAAGTGTTTCTCTGCCATTCGATGTTCCTCTTTCGAGAATTCTCTGTTTAGCTCTGTTCCCCATTTTTAAGTGGATTACTTGGTTTGTTGCTTTTCTGCTTCTTTAGTTCTTTATATATACTGGATATTAGCCCTCTGTCAGATAAAGGGTTGGTGAAGATTCTTTCCCAATCTGTAGGCTGTCTATTTGTTTTGATGACAGTGTCTTTTGCTTTACAGAAGCTTTTCAGTTTCATGAGGTCCCATTTATTGATTGTTGCTCTTAGAGCCTGTGCTGTTGGTGTTCTGTTCAGGAAGTTGTCTCCTGTGCCAATGAGTTCTAGGCTGTTCCCCACTTTTTCTTCTAACAGATTTAGAGTATCTGGTTTTATGTTGGGGTCCTTGATCCACTTTGACTTTAGTTTTGTGCAGGGTGATAAATATGGATCTATTTTTATTTTTCTGCATGTAGACATCCAGTTGGACCAGCACCATTTGTTGAAGATGCTGTCTTTTTTCCATTGAATGGTTTTGGCTTCTTTGTCAAATATTGAGTATTCATAGGTGTGTGGGTTTATTTCTGGGTCTTCTATGCGGTTCCATTCATCCTCCTTTCTGTTTCTATGCCAATACCATGCAGTTTTTATTACTGTTGCCCTGTAGTACAGCTTGAGATCGGGGATGGAGATACCTCCAGATGATCTGTTGTTGTACAGGATTGTTTTGGAGATTCTGGGTTTTTTGTTTCTCCATATGAAGCTGAGAATCTTTCTTTCAAGGTCTGTAAAGAATTGAGTTGATATTTTGATGGGAATTGCATTGAATCTGTAGATTGCTTTTGGCAGTATGGCCATTTTCACAATGTTAATCCTACCAATCCATGAGCACGGGAGATCTTTCCATCTTCTGATATCTTCTTCGATTTCTTTCTTTTCTTCAGAGACTTGAAGTTTGCTCAAGTACACAACAAGGACATTTGTTCAACCATGTTTGTAGCAGCTTTATTTGTAATAGCCAGAACATGGAAACAACCCAGATGTCCATCAACGGAGGAATGGATACAGAAATTGTGCTATTTTTACACAATGGAATACTACTCATCAATCAAAAAGGAGGAAATCATGAAATTTGCAGGCAAGTGGTGGGACCTAGAAAAGATCATTCTGAGTGAAATATCCCAGAAGGAGAAAGACAAACATGGTATATACTCGCTTATATATACCTACAAGATATGATAAACATAATGAAATCTACACACCTAAAGAAGATATTCAAGAAAGTGGACACAGGCGAAAATGATCAATCCTCATTTAGAAAGACAAATGGGATGTGCATTGAACTTATGACAGGAGTCTACCATAAAAGGCATCTGAAAGACTCTACCTAGCAGTGTTTCAAAGCAGACACTAAGACTCATAACCAAACCCTTGGCAGAGTGCAGGGAATCATATGAAAGAAGGGGAGTTAGTATGATATGGAAAGGATAGGAGCTCTACAAGGACCAAATATATCTGGTCACAGGGTCTTTTCTGAGACTGACACTCAACCAAGGTCCATCTATGGATATAACCTAGAACTTCTGCTCGGATGTGGCCCGTGGTAGCTCAGTAACCAAGTAGTTTTCCAAAGTAAGGGGAACACGGACTATTTCTAACAGGATCTCAAGGGCAGGCTGTTTGACCACCCCCCCCCCCCCAGGGGAGGAGCAGTCCTGTTAGGCCACAGAGGAGGACTTTGCAGCCAGTCCTGAAGATATCTGATAAAACAGGGTCAAATGAAAGGGGAGGAGGTCCTCCCCTATCAGTGGACTTGGAAAGGGGCAGGGAGGAGACCAGGGAGGGAGTGTGGGGTTGGGGAGGGAATGAGGGAGCGGGATACAGGATACAGCTGGGACACAGAGTTAACAAAATGTAACTAAAAAGAAAAATAAAATAAAAAAAGGGAAGTATGGAGATTGGAGATTCTTGAAGGTGTGTTTTGTAAATAAAGTCTTCTTGGAACACAGCAACCTTCATTCATTTCTGTATCTGTTTATAGCTGCATTTGCACTATAAAGGCAGAGTCAATTAGTTGTGAAAATACCAACTGGTCAGTGAAATTTCATTATTATCTGTTTCTGTCTACAAAAAGTTTTCTGAGCCCTTTACTAAGCTATCTTAGGTTTTTTTTTTTTCCCTATTGTGATATTCTATATAACTAAGAAAATATTAGTTACATACTTTATAATTGCATTCTGTGTATAAAATATCAGATTCTCATTTTTGCAATAGCCCTCCTTTAGAGAAAACTTGTCTTTGTTATTCATTTCTCATGACTAAAGTCAAAGAGAATTTCTATTTCTTTTCCATTTCTAGAGATTTTCTATCACTTCTTTTATATTTTGAGATTATAATAATAATTCACATCATTTCCCTTTTCTTCATCCAAACCCTCCTGTATACCCCCATTATGTTACACTGATTTTTTCTTTTGCTTGTTGTTTTGAGACAGAGTCTTGCTATGTGACTCAGGCTAACCACAAACTACATAGCACAGACTGGCCTTGATGTCACGATCCTCCTGTGCTAATCTCAAAAATTCCGAGAATAGAAACGTGCGCTAGTATACGCTGATCTTAACTTTTTTGAGACAGGCTCTTTCTATGTAACCCAGGATATCTTCACTTTAGTTTTCATCCTAACTAACCTTCTTGAATGCTGGAATCATAGTCATAGACAGTTACAGAGATCTCACCAGAAATGCCCACTCAGACACAGAGTACAGCCATCTGAAAGTCTTTATTCCAGCCAGCTGGAACCACACTCAAGTGTTCAAGAACCTAGGTATGGCCCCTGAGTGTCTAGAACATAGGTTTTTAAGGGCAGAGACCTCAGCCAAACTTCTCACTTGGCAGCTTCAAAGTAAGCAGTGTGAAACAAGCAGTTTAACAGAAGATTAGGCAGCTAAGAAAACAGGCAGCTAAGGTGGACAGTTAGCTGGAGGGGGTTCCAAACAAAGACGCAGTTTAAACAAAGGTTAGGACATCCTGACCATTGGTTCCTAGAAGAGAGTTGGGTAATTTTCCATGGAATTCTCTATAGAGGAGATCAGATTCCAGTTAAATCTAAAAATGGCCTCAGCAGGAAGACAAGATGGAGGAATCTCAGCACTGTGTTGCCCTGTCACAACACCACCACACCTAGTCATATGGTGATTTTAAGCATTGTAAGTGAACCTTATGATGTAGCATCTAGAGACTCCTATAATTAAAATAAGGAGAAAAATCTATTTAGGGGCTTTGATTTCTTATTTCAATGGCTTTTAAAAAGAAATCCTAGCAACGTATTACAGTATTAGGATATATACAAAACACATTTTGTATAATGAACAACATACAACATGGGCAATTGACACCAAGCCATCATATATGCTAACAGCAGACTGTCAGTTCTCCCGCAACACACTATAACCCAACCCCCAGCGAGAAGTGAATACTCAGCTACCTTCCAACTCCATAGGTCTGTGCATTATAGAATTTTAGAAGATTACAGCGTGCAGGCTTTTGTGACTGGTTTCTCCTTTCTTTCCTACTTCCCTTTCTTTCTCCAATAGCAGGATTTCAGCAACAGTACACAGTGGACTATTGCTGAAGGGGCAGGTGCTGTGAGGAGCTGTGGGTGAAGGATAAGAAAGTTTCTCTATTTCAAGAGTATGGGAACAGTCATGGCAACAAACAGTGGGGTGAGAAGGGGATTAGCCAGATCTAAATCCAAATGGAAAGACAGTACTGTCACAAAGTCATGGGAGCAACACCCAGGCCTGGCTGAAGGGCCAGGAACTATACAAGCACCTGGGGTATGTCCCCTTCACGTTCTTTATGAACTATAAAAGATGAGTTTAATAATATGAGTCCAGTTCAAAAAAAGTATTTATAAAAACTTGTTCATACATTAGAAAAGATCACAGAATTGTCACCTATGTACCACAAGTTGCTAGACCAAAGTATTAAGGGACAAAATTACCAATTTTTCAAAACAATCAATACCTTTAAAATGCATGTATGCTGCTTTCCACTAGTAAAACCCTAAAGAAACCTAGCAGCCTAACCTACCTTTAGCACCAGAGATCTTGAGCCACCAGGGGCCCTGCCAGATGACAGTGGCTATGTTTTGAGTTTGGCACAGCTGGAGAACAGAATGCTGAAACACAACAAAAGAGGAAAATGTCTTTGATTTAAACTGTGGCATTAAATAAAAGAATCAAAAAGGATGGAAGCCTGCAGCTCTGCCAGCCAGGCTGGGCAAAACACAGGTGACCTCAGAAGCTGACTCCAAGACTGATGGGAACTCAACCTGTTAGAATGCCGTTTTGATGGTGATTAGGTTCTTCGATGTAGTGTGTTTACAAGGTTAATCAGTGCTGTGTTATGTACGTGCAATACATCCTTTTCCATTATCAAATAATTATATGCAGGGTTGTATAACAACTGCATGTAATTTTTTTGAGATTATTTAACAAAGCAATTGCACTTCTCTGTTCTCATCAGCAGAGTATAAAGGTTCCAATTTGTCCACAGTCTTGCCAGTATTCTCATTATCTGCCTTTTGATTACAGACATCCTAGTGAGCCTGAAGTGGCAACTCACCATTACTTTGATTTGCATTTTCACAATGGTAAATAACACTGAACATTTTTTTTTTCATGTGCTTATTGGCTAATTACATGTCTTCTTTGGAAAATTCCTATTCCATTCTTCCTATTTTTATTAGGTGGCATCCTGGTTTGCTTTCTAGTGTTGTAATAAACATAACAATCAAAGGCAACTTGAGGAGGAAAAGGTTTATTTCACTTCCTCTCCCACATCACAGTCCCTCACAGCAGGAACCCTAGGCAGATAGCTGGCCAAACCTAGTTGGCTGGGCCCTCCCACATCAATCATTAATCAAGAAAATGCCCTCCAGACTTGTTTCCTGGCAATCTGATGGAAACATTTTATCAATTGAGGTTCCTCTTCCCAGAATACTCTGTGTCAAGTTGACAGAAAACAAAACAACAACAAAAACCTAACCAGGACATGTGGTTTCTTAGAGTTCTAATGTTATTTATACAACATTTATGTTTTATATACAAACATATACAGTATATATGAGTTACAAATATTTTTTTCTCATTTTTAGATTTGGCTTTTTACATTCTTACCAGTGTCTTTTAAAGCACAAAAGTTAATTTGTGAAGCTGGAGAGATAACTCGGTCAATAAGGTCCTCACTTTATAAGCTGGATGACCCAAACTTAACCCTCAGAATTCACATTTTTCAAAAGCCACAGTTGGTGGTACCCACTTGTAATCCGAAGTCTTGGAGATGGAGACACAAAGTTCCATGGGGTCCTCTGGCTAGCCAAACTGGCCTACCTAATAAGTTCCAGGACAAGAGACCTTGTTCCTAATTAAAAGGGTGGACGGTATCTTAGGAACAACATTTGAAATTATCCTTTGGCTACCACATGCACCCAACACAGATATGTGCAATCCTCCATCTAAACACATCCATGAAACACATGTGTGCACTCCCGGGGTTAGTTTCGGTCATTAATTTTTCTTTTGTGTAAATTTTAACCGCTTGTGTCATATCCACAAAAACACCGCTTAACCCAAGGTCCCAAATATCTACTCACGTGTTTTCTTTAAAGAGTTTTGTGGTTTGGACATTTTTATTTTAGTTTCTTATCTATCCTGATAGTGACATCTCCATATACTGTGTCAACTACAGCTTTATTGTTTTGCCTGTAGAGACAGAGTTGTCATAGCACTCTTTGTTGAAGACTACATTTTTTCCTCATTGAATGATAATGAAAATTTGTATCAGAAAGCAGTTCATAATTAGTGTGAGGGTTTTTTTTTTTTTTTGACTCTAAGTTCTATTACAGCAATGAATATTTCTAGCTGTTTAGGGGAGGTAAGTTTTGCAACTGGGAAGTAAGGGTCCTCTAACTTTGTTTTCACTCCCTAAATGCTGTAACTAGAACGTTCAGGAAAATATTTAATAGAGACAGTTAAATTATCTAAACATTCTTGAACCACTCCTGACTTAGGAGCTCAGAATTTAGCCTTCACCATAAAGTAAGATAGACTGCTTGAGATGGCCCAGCAGGTAAGGGCGCTTGCAATGCAAGCATGACAACCTGAGTTCAATCCCTAGAGTTTATGTACATGGAGAAGGCAGCAACTGTCTACACACAGTTGTCCTCGGACCTCCTCCTGATGGCTTCTGCCCTCATCAAGCACACATACTCAATACTAGTGAATAAATAGAAGTCCAAGGGTTGGAGAGCTGGCTCTGCGGTTAAAAGCAGTTGCTTTTCTTCTAGAGGATCAGAGTTCATTTTCCAGCACTCATCAGGTGGTTCACGACTGTCTGCCACTTTAGCTCCAGTGGATCCTAAACCCTCTTCTGGCCTCTGTGAACAGTCACACATGTGGCACATACATACTCATATGTAATAAAAATAAATCTTAAAATATTTTAAACTATTTTTATTACCTTTATCAGGTTAAAACTTTTCTATGTGTTGTATATTAAGGATTATTTTCATGAAAGTATGCTATATTTATTAAATATTTTTTTTTCTGAATGAACTGAAGTGACTATATTAATTTAGTTACTTATTCTATGAACATCATTTGTTATGATTCTTGGATGCTAGATTACTTTGCAGCTCTGAGGTAAACCTCACTAGGCATCTTTTTGAAATGTTATGGGACTCTGTTATGGTTTGAATTTGAAATGTTCCCCAAAGGCTCCTGTTTTACATGATTGTTACCTAGCTGGTAGTGCAGTTCTGGGAGACTAGAACCTTTAGGAAGTGGGGACTAGCTACTCAAACAGGTCACTAGTAGCCAACCTTTGAAGGTTATAGCCTACCTCCTGATACAAACCTGGAGCTCTGTGCTGCTACGAACAGCTTTGGACTCCTTCCTGCTGGCCCAATGGACTGAAATCCAACTGCAACTGCAAGCAAAAAGAAGCTTTTTATCTCCCGTTTCTGTCATTTATGTTACTCACAAGAATGCAAAAGTAATACAATCTCATTTTGCTAGTAGTTTTTTAAAAAAAAATTTCTGCACTTATTAATATTAGAGGTAGGCTTCTCTCCGGGCTGTCATTGGCTGTGGATCAGAATCACAATGAAGTTATTGGGAAGTTCGGGGCTAATTCTTTTCTTTTTACTGATTAAAAATCACATTGTCATCAAGCTGGTGTTCAAGTGCACTTACATTGGAAACAACAATAGTCCTGGGTTAGTGTGCATTGTAAACTACAGCAACTGCCAAAAAGTTCAAGGCAAGGCAAACACTCTTTGAAATAGCCATGCATTTGAAGGAAAAGTGATCTTTCTCTTTGGGTTACTTGTGCAGGACATTCCAATGTCTGCTTCATGGAATATGCACAGATAGCCGACACAACTTTTGCTGCAGCCATGTCTTGGCAGTCATCTTTTTGCTTTATAACTCCAGCATTATAAAAATACTTTCCCTCTGTTTCTTCCCTTATCATTTTACTGCATAGTTACCGATTTGCTGAAGAAGTAGTTTTGAAAGTATCTTGATTTTTCAGAGCACCGCTTTCCATAACTTAAGGTTATATATGTTCTGAAATAAGAAGTAAAGTCTCTGAACAAAAAAGAACTGAATTCGGTGAATTTAAATTCATTGGGCTGATTTTTAAAGTATTGGTATTAGTTACTTCTTTTAATGTTTCAGAGAACTCAGTGATGAAGCTGCCTAGGCCTTGCTTTCTTAGTGGGTAGCTTCCATTACTTAATCTGATCTATTCATACTGGAAATTCCTTCTTGCCTCAATTTTGATGGTTTGTGGTTTTCTTGATTTATTATTTCTACTTTATATCTTCTGTTCTATACCTTCTCATTTCTTCCCCTGACTCCTGACGCTGCCAAATAGTTTTATTCTTTGCCATTCATTTAAATCCCACATGCGAGAGCATGCAATGCTTTTATTTATCTCTGGTTCATTTAAGTAAGCATACTGTTGCTCTCTAAGTTCAGTCATGTTACAGCAAATGGCAGAACATCAACATACACAATGAAGTTTAGAAAAACTCAGGGTTTGTTAAGTTTCCCTATAGAGTTTCTGTTCTGTTTCATTAACTTCTGTTCTAATATTTGTTACTGTTTTATTAACCTCTGCTCTAAAACATTAAATCATTTGATTGTTTATTTTATTAAAATTTCTTTTTTTTCTTTTCTTTTTGAAATTTTTTAATAATTATTTTTTACAATTTATTGACTTTGTATGCAAGCTGTGGCTCCCTTCCTTATCTCTTCACAATCCTTCCCTCCCTCCTTCTTCTTCTATGCCACTCCCCTAGGTCCTCATCCCCTTCCCTCTGACCCTAGCTTATCAAGTCTCAACATGACTGGCTACATTGTCTTCCTCTGTGGCTGGCAAGGCCGAACCCCCCCAGAGGGAGGTGATCATACACCTACCTGCCACTGAGTCGATGTCAGAGACAATCTCTGTTCCCCTTAGTAGGAAACCCACTTGGACACTGAGCTGCCATGGGCTACATCTGATCAGGAGTTTTAGGTCCTCTCCATGCATGGTCATTGGTTGGGGTATCAGTCTCTACAAGGATCCCAGGGCCCAGTATTTTTGGCTCTGTTAATCTCCTGTTGGAGCTCCTGTCCCCTCCAGCTCTTTCTATTTCCCCCTTCTTCCATAAGATTCCATGCTAATTGATTGCACCACTGGAGCACAATGCAGCCACTCCTGATGTGATCTGATAGACTAAGATCAGAAGGAAGGAGAAGAGGACCTCCCTTATCAGTGGACTTGGGGAGGGGCATGCATGAAGAAGGGGGTGGGAGGGTGGGATTGGAAGGAGAGGAGGGAGGGGATAAAGTGAATAAAGTGTAATTAATAAAATTAAATTAAATTTAAAAAAGATTCCATGCACTCTGTCTGAAGTTTGGCTATGAGTCTCAGCATCTGCTTCACTACCTTGATCAGTAGGGCTTTTAAGAGGCCCTCTGTGATAGGCTTCTGTCCTGTTCCCTGTTTTCTCCTGCTTCCAACAAATATCACAGTTGCCCTTCTGACTGAGGATTGACCATCTTCCCTAGGATACTCCTTCTTGTTGTTTAGCTCCTTTAGGAGTACAGATTTTACTCTGTTTATCCTATATTATATGTCTAATAACCACTTATGAGTGAGTATAAACCATGTGTGTCTTTCTACTTCTGAGTTACCTCACTCTAGATGATCTTTTCTAGATCCCACCATTTGCCTGCAGATTTCATGATTTTCTTGTTTTTAATTGCTGAGTAGTATTCCATTGTGTAAATGTACCACAATTTCTGTATCTATTACTCCCTTGAGGGACATCTAGGTTGTTTCCAGATTCTGGTTATTATGAATAAAGCTGCAATGAACATGGTTAAGCAAATGTCCTTGTTGTGTACTTGAGCATCTTTTGGATATATGCCTAGGAGTGGTATAGCTGGATCTTGAGGAAGCTTTATTCCTAATTGTCTGAGAAAGCGCCAGATTGATTTCTAAAGAGATTGTACAAGTTTACATTCCCACCAGGAATGGAGGATGGTTCCCCTTTATCCACATCCTCTCCAGCATGTATTTTCACTTGAGTTTTTATCTTAGTCATTCTGATGGGTGTAATGTTGGTATAATATTCTTGTGGAATGTACCCTTTTCATTCAAATGCTGATTTCTCTACCCCACTACTGGTTTCAATCCAGACATTGCATTGTGATGCTTATTCTAAGCATCACCTGTCTCAAGTATGTATAAACATCTCACCATTTGTTCTGTATATTGTCACTAAAACAACCAGCCCCAATGCTGAGCAATGGAGAGAATAAGGTGGGACATGCTGGGCCAGAGGGGAGGAGGAGAAAGCAAGTACAAGAGAGGAGCAGAGATAGGCAGGCCAAGACTAGGAACCGTGAGTTGGGATGAACTGGACCTAAGATATGACTAAAAGCAAGGATAATGGGAGAAATCTGAATGGTAAGAAACTATGCGGGCTTGGAGGTTTAGGATGGAGTAACTATTGCCTAGCATTGAGCTCTAAGTTAATTAAATAAATCCCAGTCTCTGTGTGTTGAATTGGGTAAACAGCTGGTTTAGGAATAACCACTGCTTAACTAAAAGATATATCAATAATAAATATTAATAACTCACAACAGTGTAAAATGAAATCTTAGGGTCATTTTGATTTGCATCTCCCTGATGACTAAGGAGATTGAACATTTCCTTAAGTGTTTCTCTGCCATTCAATATTCCTCTTATGAGAATTCTCTTTAGCTCTATAACCCCATTTTTTAATTGGAATACTTGATTTGTTGGCGTTTACCTTCTTGAGTTCTTTATATGTTCTGGATAGTAGCCCTCTCTCAGATACAGGATTGTGGAAAACCCTTTCCCAATCTGTAGGTTGTCATTTTGTTCTCATGAGAGTGTCCTTTGCTTTTCAGAAGCTTTTCAGTTTCATGAGGTCCCATTTATTGCTTGTTGATCTTTTTTTAATTAAATTTTTATTTTTTATATTAATTGCAGTTTCTTTACTTTGTATCCCAGTTGTAGCCCCCTCCCTCATTCCTTCTCAATCCCACCCTCCCTCCTCATCTCCTCCCAAGCCTCTCTCAAGTCCACTGATAGGGGGGTCCTCCTTCCCTTTCATTTGACCCTTGTTTATCAGATCTCATCAGGACTGGCTGCAATATCCTCCTCTGTAGCCTCAGGGGTGGGGGGACAGTCAAAGAGCCAGCCACCAAGTTCATGTCAGAGACAGTCCCTATTCCCCTTACTAGGGTTACCTACTTGGATACTGAGCTGCCATGGGCTACATCTGGGCAAGGGTTCTAGGTTATATCCATGTATGGTCTTTGGTTGGAGAATCAGTCTCAAAAAAGACTCCTGTGTTCAGATATACTTGGTCCTTGTGGAGCTCCTGTCCTCTCCAGGTCTTACTAACTCCCCCTACTTTCATATGATTCTCTGTACTCTGCCCAAGGTTTGGTTATGAGTCTCAGCATCTGCTTTGATACACTGCTAGGTAGAGTCTTTCAGAGGCCCTCTACGGTAGGCTCCTGTCCTGTTTCTTCTCAAAACTTCTTTTGAAGGCATTTAGTGCTATGAACTTTCCTCTTCGCACTGCTTTTATTGTGTCCCATAAGTCTGGATAAGTTGTGCCTTCATTTTCACTGAATTTTAGGAAGTCTCTATTTTCTTTTTTTATTTCTTCTTCAATCCAGCTGTTGTTGAGTGAAAGTTGTTCCCATGTGTGTGTAGGCTTTTTGTTGTTTTTGAGGTCTCATTTTATTTCATGGTTGTCTGATAGGACACAAGGGATTATTTCAATTTTGTATATGGTAGGCTTGCATTGTGTCTGACTATATGGTCAGTTTTGGAGATGGTTCCAAAAATATGGAATGCTTCATGAATTTGCATGTCATCCTTGCACAGAGGCCATGTAATCTTCTCTGCATCATTCCAGTTTTAGTAATTGTGCTGCCGAAACAAGCACTATTTTTTAATAATTTCTTAAGATGAAAGTAAGATCTGGAGAGAACAGAAGCCCCACAAGGAGGGCAACAGAACCAAAAAATCTGAACAGAGGGGTCTTCCCTGAGACTGATACTCCAACCAAGTAGCATGCATGGAGATAACCCAGAACCCCTGCACAGATGTAGCCCATGGCAGTTCAGTCTCCTAGTGGGTTCCATAGTAATGGGAACAAGGACTGTCTCTGACTTGAACTGATTGGCTTGCTCTTTGATTACCTCCCACTGAGAGGGGAACAGCCTTACCAGGCCACAGAGGAAGACAATGCAGCCACTCCTGATGAGACCTAACAGACTAGGATCAGAAAGAAAGAAAAGAAGACCTCCCCTACCAGTGGACTTGGGGAGGGGCATGTGTGGAGAAGGAGAAGGAAGGGAGGGATTGGGAGGGGAGGAGGGAGGGAACTACAGGGGACACAAAGTAAATAAAGTGTAATTAATCAAAAAATTTTAAAAAAAAGAAAGTTTAAATTACTCATTCCAAAATTTAAAAACACATTCATTTAAAATTATGAATTCCCCTGGACCTAATTGCATTTGATCATTTTTATTAATCAAAGTATTTTCTAATTCTTTTTTGCAATTTCTTTGGCCTATAAAGTATATTTTTTAATTTCAGTATATTTCAGAAATCTCCAAGTTTCTCCATAATGCTGACTTCTAATTTCATTATTAAAGTATGGTTTCAATTATTTTAAATGTACTGAAGTTTGTTTTATGTCCTACCACATGCCCTATGTAGAAGGATGTTCCATGTGCACAACAAGGTGAAATCTGTTGGTCTGGGGGTAGGGAGTTCTGTAGTATCAGTTAGCTGATACAGTGATTAGAGTATGAAATCACTCTTTTTTCTAGTTGTTATTGTAAAATATACTGTCTGCTATTAGGACAGCTACTCCAGCTCTTCTGGTTGGTGTTTACATGGAATATTTTCCCTATCTTTTTACTTTTTACTCATTTGGGTAGTATCTCTTACAGAGGACATATGTACGGTAGGACCTTAATATTTCAAACCAATTGACAGTCTGTACCTTTTATTTTGATTATTGCATTAATAGTTACTGATATTTATCTGATATCCATAGTTGTTGAGTAAAAATTTATAATTTTATATTTATTTTTTCTAGATATTTTTCTCCTTTTTTTTTTAAAGACTTCTCTTCCTCTTATATAGAATTCTTTAGTGGTCCATAGACATTGTCTAGTATATAACTTTATCCCTTTACTGGTGTTTTAAGTACATTCTTAGAGTTATTTTCTTAGTTTTATTCTAAGACTTCCAATATAGTCTATAACTTAAAAGATAAGTGCTTCATAATTACACTAAGTAGTCTGAAGGGAAAAAAATACATTCCTCTATTGCTCCTTTACATACTCCGATTTTTATCTTGTTATAATACACATTGGCAAGTAAAAAATATCAATAAAATACAAGCACTACTTTTAAAAAGCAGCGAGAAAGGTATAGATAGGCTTGTGATATTAACTTGTTATGTAATATATATGCTCTCTCCACTTGTTCCTATGGATCTGAGATTCTCTCCACTTGTTCTTATGAATGTGAGATTCATTAATAGCCCATTAATCTAAGACAGCTTTTTCACTCCAACAAAAAATACTATAAATTGTTTTATGTAGTTCCTTATAAGGAAAGAAGAAATGTTATATACCTTTATATGTTATACATATAAATGGTATAGAAAAGTATAAATGTAATATTATCTTAAGAACCCACAAAAAAAAAAAAAGAACCCACTAGACTGCCTTTACTGGTATTTTTTCTCCTGTGGTTTTGAATTACTCCCTGGTTTGCTTGTTTTGGACCTGAAATTTTTCATTTGTATTTCCTGCAGGTATATTTTAATGTAAGGTGTCTGAAAAAACACCTTGATTTTATCTTCAGTTTTAAATAATAATTTTGTGTAAAATTATAATATTTTGTCCTTTCATTATTTGAAAATTCCATGCATACATGCAATGCAATTACTTCCCTCCTCCGATTCCCACAGATCCCTCTAACCAACATATCCCCCTCCTAACTTCATGTCTTTTTTCTTTATAACCCCCTGAGTCCAATTAACCCTTCCTATATACATAGGAATATAGGGTCATTCACAGAAGCATGAACAACCTTCCAGTAGCTTCGCTCCCCAAGAAAAATTATTCTTTCCCCCCAAGCTGTTATGAATTGCCAATAGCTCCCTGATATGGGTAGGGCCTTAAGATCCCCTCCAGAATCCATAGGTAACCACAGTTGTTTGAGAGCAATAGCCATCTAGAAGGAAGTATTGCGTGTCACTCTTCATCATCCAGCCTACATTCTTTCCAAGCCCTTTCCCACAATGTCTTTGGAGCCTTTTGTGTATATGTGTGTGTGTGGGTGGTGGTGGTGGAGTTATTTTGGTATACATGTCCCATTTAAAGCTCAGCATTCAATCATTTATTCTTGGCATTTTGACTCGATGAGTCTTTTTATCAATCACTGACCACTACCCAAAGAAGCTTTTCTGATCAAGGCTAAGGACACAAATATCTGGAAGTCAGTTTGACAGAATATCCATTTAGCAAAACAATTAACAGCAGGTTCCCCTTAAGGCCTATGACCTCAACTAGCAATGGGGTTTTGTGGAAGTTTACAGTACCTGGCATGAATTCCTTCTTTTGGAACAAAACTTAGACCTAATTAGAAGGTAACAGAAGTCATGCCTCTACTGCATCAGTGAACACATATAGCTGGAATATAGTATTCTTGATTAAGACATTATTTCAAACAATTCAAATCTCATTACTCTGTCTTCTGGCCCTCTTGTGCCTGATTCAATTTTGTTAGTAATCTGGGATTTCAGCAAAGTGTGGTGGCACACACCTGTGGGCAGAGGCAGGAGGATCTCTGTGAGTTCAAAGCAAGCCTAGTCTACAAAGCCCAGAACAGTCAAGGCTACACAGAGAAACCCTGTCTTGAAAAACTACACACACACAAGCAAAGAATATAAATCTGTGATTTCTTTGTATGTTATGTTCTCTTACTGCCCTACTATGGCAGTACTTACTATTCTGTCCTCCATGTTTGGGTTATATTCTTATTTACTTTTGTGTCTTACAACAACCTTCTTACAAACTGGATATTTTGGACGGACTCCTCTGGCGATTTTAGTAACTGATTTTCTCCTTGAGGATTTGTAGCTTTCCCAATGTGTATGCCCCACTTTTTCAACCTCTAAAGTGACTGGTCCAGGATGGTTCTTTCCCTTTTTCATTTCGGCTTGACTTCTTGGCTGCTCTTCTGTTTTGATTCTGCCAGCTCCTCCTAATTCATCAGTTTTCAACCTGTTGGTCTCCACCCCTTTGGGAGTTAAACGAACCTTTCAGAGGGGTCGCTGAAGACCATGAAAATGCAGATATTTACATTGCAATTCCTAACAGTTGCAAAACTGCAGTTATGAAGTAGCAATGAAAATAATTTCATGGTTGGGGGGTCAACACATGAGGAACTGTATTAAAAGGTCATTGCATTAGGAAGGTCGAGAACCACTATCCTAATTGAAGTTCTCCAAGACCTCCACTGCCTTTGACAATGTCTTTGCTAAAGGTGTTCTCCATGTTTTCAAATGAAGACAGTACTCACAGGAGGAGCTATGGGGTCCTTTGCCCTAATCACATGCATTTTTCCTTGGTCAAAAATTCTGCAATATTGAACTGCCCTGAAATGGGGTCAATTTTGAGTGAAATCTCTACCCTATGAGTAAGCTAGAGAAGAGAAAAAATATATAGTATCTTATTGTCCTAACACATGAAATAGAGCTTCTACTCAGCTGTGACTTAAATGCGCACTCCAAGTTTTCATGTGTTGAACAAAAGTTCATGCTGATGGTATTTGGTGGTGGGACCTCTGGGAGGTAAAAATGAGATGATGAAGGTGGGTGCCCATGATGGTAAGAGATATAAGCTAGCATGCTTCCTTTGTTCCCTTTATAGTATATCGTGCTGTGACACTTAGGGTATTTTCTATCATGCTATGAGAGCAAAAGGCACTTATCCGATGCCAATCAGATCTTGGTATCACATGATTAGCACCAAATCTTTATAGTTTACTTGCTCATATTTTGCTACGGCAGCAGAAAATGGGCTAATACACATATGTGGTGTGGGGGGCCATTAAGACAAGATGTGGATAAAAATGCAGGCAGCTCTCAATGACAGAAAACTGAAGCCTCAAGTGAGAAACTGCGGGTGGAGGTGAGGGTGGTTCTAGGTACCCACACTATCTTCATGTCTTTACCACCTGCTTAGAGCAGAATGCCCAGGGTAGAGCTTCTAGCACAGAGCATATGAAACATAGCATTTCCTAAAGGCCACAGTCACTCCCTGTTCTTAAAAGGTTAGACTGCCTTAAATGTTTCTCCATTTCCTGTAAGTCCTTAGGACATTTTCAGGAGCTCTGAATAGAATACCTTTTTTCTTTCAAGTAATTTAAAATAAATTTTTGTATTTTAAAATTATGTGCATGCAAAGTGTCTGTGTCAGTATGTGTACATGAGTATAAGGTGACTTTGGAGGTCATAAGAGAGTGTTGGATTCTTGGAAGTGGAGTCAAAGGCAGTTGAACTGATGGAAACTGAACTTGAGTCCTCTGCAAAGGCAGATGTGCTCTTAACCACTGAGCAATCTCTCCAGCCCCTAAAACAACTTTTAAAAAGCAGTTAAATTATTGTTTTGTTGGGGAGCAGGCCTGTGGAGTTCCTTCCCCATTTGAAGTTCAATTCTGACCTTTCAACTTATTTTCAAATGTGAGTTCTGAATGGAAATATGGTACAGCACAAGTATTAACATCAGGAACTAAGGTTTTCATCAAGCACAGTGGTTTCCCTTGAAGTGCAGCTTCCTCACTTCCTCACTATAGAATGAGGGGAAATGTATTAAAAGACCTTTAAACCCCATGGTTTTATGAACAGAAAGACACCAATGAACATTTTTACTGTAGCTATATGAGAACACAAAATATGGAAACAATCTGTATTTTTTAAAGTGCCAATCTGTTTTTAATTAGAACACACTTATTTCCAAATCTACCTAGCTAATCAAAATGCAGGCAAGACATTTCTCCACCCCAAGGTTTCTGTAGTAATCATTACAACTGAGAAACTGGGGACAAGTAAGAAACTAGGGACCTTTCACTGGCTGGTTATCAAAAAAAAAAAAAATGTCAGCTTAAGGCTAAACAAAACCACTATAATTTGTCACCATTTTACCCACATTACGAACTGTGCAAAAATTTACTTTCCTTCTGAAAAATGCCAAGTCTTCACCTTCTGTATACAGCTTTAAGGTCACATTCCCAGAGTGCTTAGTAATTACCTATATTTATTCCAAGTGTATAAGGGATAAAATATCTTTCCCTGAGGATTGCAGAAAAGTGATTTCCATCAGACACTCATTTCTAGGCTCAAAGACAACATGTTTATCCAGTAATGATTATCTGTACTGGTTGCTATAAAAAAAGAGAACTATGGTTGCTATAAACAAGAGAACTATGGCATGTTTTGTCTTAATCAGCTTTTCCAGAGTGTTTCATTAGATGTTATGATTTACCATACAGATTACATTCCAAATCAATACACTCAGAGAAGGGAAGAGGGGACTTTGCTATAATTAAAAATAAACTGTAATACAAACATTTAAACATTTTCACTGCTAATTCACAACAAAATATCCTGTAATCAAGTTACAAGAGGAGGACATTAGGAATATATACTGGCAAAGGTTGCTACTTGGTGATATATTCAGCAATATTAAGGATAGGAAAAAGATGACAGTAGAGAAAAAGCAACCTAGAAACAAGGAAACATACAGTTTATAAATACCTGGCCTTTAGAGCAAAATAAGTTTTAAAAACCAACTATCCACACAAACTGATTATTTGTCAACACAGAGGGAAAGGCAGAATATTTACCTTAAGGTATATAAAAGGTTTTAAATCCCTGCAGAGGAAAAGCACGTGAGTATCTTGAGCTTGTTCATGTTCAGATGGAAAGGTCTTCCTGATCACAAGTGACCCTGGCTTGAGCTATTACAAATTTTCAAATGAGCCCGTCTGCACACTAAATTCTTTGTGAAGGATGATCAGTAAGGCATCTGGCCCAGTTTTTATGATCGAAAACTAACTTGGTTTCAAGTTAATTTTTCTAAACTGGAATTTCCTTAGGAATGAAGTAAATTTTGTTAATACTTAAAAAAAGGTATGTAGAAAAGTGAACCCCCATCACCTTTATTTTCAGAACGCAAATTTTAAAACTACAGATCATTCCAATACATTTAAAAAATATTGCTGCAACACATATTATCCTTTTGCGTAGTTACATAACGTTGTGATGTAAAATTAGTCTGTTATAATTAAATGGCCTTTTCTTGGCATTTCCTATGACTCCATCATCCGAGGAAGCTCTTCTTTTCTCTTAATCTGTTTATTATTTCCCTCTCAAAAACTATCTAAAGAGGACAGTTTTAAGAAAACAGATGTCTTTATGGCCTCTGCACTAATTTAAATTTTGTTAGCTGAAAAGATAGGTTAATGACTACTGTAGCCTAGGGACCGACCACCTGCGATCATATAAAAAGAAACAAGTTTCAAAATCATAGCAGAGAAATTATCCCTACTTTGAAAATATTCCTACTTCCTTGGAGTAAATGTTCCCTATATCACAAAATAACTTGCTTTGAACATTGCTATGTACACTTCAAGAAGAATTCTTACTGATGATTATTACACACTGCTTGTCTGTGTAATTGAGTCCCATCATCTCCATCAGCATCGCTGCCAATGTAGGAATTACAGAAGCAGCTATAACTTTAACCACATCTCCAATAATGTAACTTATTTATTCAAAGAATATGTTCTCCCTCCTCAGAAAAGTA
Source organism: Psammomys obesus (assembly GCF_907164565.1). NCBI lineage: Eukaryota > Metazoa > Chordata > Mammalia > Rodentia > Muridae > Psammomys > Psammomys obesus. The sequence continues at coordinate 1,374,786 of NW_026585687.1, forward strand.
CTGATATCTGTGGCTTGAAAGGAAGAAACACCAATAAAACAAAACAAACATAGTTTTCAGTCCATGACAAACTGATATATTACCTTCAATTTTAATAGTGAGATTCCACATAACTTACTTTGATATCAAAGACTAACTGAAATACTGGCCTCAGATTATCAAACTATCTTAATATAAAAATTTATTTATTCACCAATACCAATAATACAAATCAAAAATATTAATCTCTGCCACACTAAATTATCATTTAAAACACATTAAAGGCATGATGTTATAAGCAATTTAGGACCTTTCCTGAGGAATAAAAACTACAGATGATTACATGAGATACACATGTGTTTCAAACTAAATAGGTGCTAAATTTCTACTGAAACAAGAGAAATTTTTCTCTTCTGTTTCAGTTTCAAAAGATGGCTAGTTTCAAATTCCTGACCTCAAGCTCCTGATGCTGGGGCCCCAGGTACACACTACCATGCCTATATGAGCAACTTTTTAAGTGAAATGTGTATCTCATTTTCATAACTCTTTCTAACGGGTAAAATGTTTTTCTATTTTTCCTAAATAAAACTTGAATGTAATGCATAGTCTCTTTTTTTTTTATATTAGACTTAAAAGATCTCATTAAATTATGAATAAGTAAGACAAAGCCTTACAATAAACATAGCAATTCTGAAGTGCCAAGAGAGATTAACATACTGGTCATCTAAAGGGTATATGTATATATGGGATCCTTTCCTATTTACCAAGTATTTTTAATAACTTGAAGTGGTACTCTTTTATATAAATGTATGAACATGTACACAGGTAGACACGTGTGTGGATATAAAACATCCTATTTACTTATTTGTTTGTGTAACTTCAAGTAGCAAAGCAATGCATTTAAGATGGAAATAGGAAAAGCCTTCAACTCCCTAAGTTTTGGGATCATTGCCTGTATAGGAACTTTCAAATGACATCAAGGTTTCTGAGACTTCAAAGAGAAATTAATAAATTTTGGTCCAAAATAAAAATCTGGGAATAAAAATTAAATTCTAATCACTAGAAAAGTTCCAGTGGTGATTAAAGATAATATTCTATCCACCAATATGAGTTTTTCCTTCTCAAAAGGACATAATAAAAACTATATTATTATAGCTATCTAAAAGTAAAATGCCCAAAGTATAAATATTGTTCATATTTGGTAAATTCCAACTTTAATTGTGTTTGTAAACTAATTATCAGATTGACAAGGAACTATATCAGGAGGAAGGAAAGAGGCAACAAAACCTACACTCTTCTCAAAAGAGAATTCTTTTTTAATTTTAAGAAAAAAGATGTTCTCATAAAGGTTTTAAAGACTAATAAATTCAGAAACCACACTAATTCATATGGTTATCAACATCAAATGGATGTCAGACTTCAAAAATAGTTACAGGGTAAAATCAAACAGTAACAAAAAATTATGCACTGAGCATTCTTAGAGCAATAACAAGAAAATAATTTGGGGTTAATTACAGATGTCACATTCAAAAGATGGTAAAAGACATAAAAGTCAAACCCTCCTTTAAATAAGTTTTATTTAATAGTATTAAAGGAATGGGAATGTATGATGGATGTTTTTATGAACAGGTTTTGCTTCAGTGCAAATGTATATTCCAAAACCAAACAAGACAACACAAAGAACAACAAGAAGATGTCTTGTAGTCCTTAGCAGGAACAATTCCCACAGCCTTTCACACTGTTGACAATTTCTTCTTGGAGCTTCTTCCTTTCCTCCTCCTTGGAGAGACTGTCTTTCTTTGTATCCCATCTAAGGTTATCATGGTTCTGCACACGGTTGCTTTGTGTATGCCACATCTCTGAATAGAGACTGCTAGAGTTAGCAAGAAGACTAAGGTGGGTACCACGCTCAGCTATCTTCCCCTAAAAGAAAACACAAGGTAAATGTGGACCAAGGTCATTTTACTAGCATAATACCTAAACAGTATGGTAATTTATAAGGAAAGATTGGAAGGACATGTATTCATTAAAATATCTCTTCTAACTCCTAATCCATAGCCCTAGTGGGAAAAACGAAGGAAGGAATGCTACACATCACTGTTGTACTACCCTGTCCCATATAAACAAAAAGTATGAGGTTCCCAATACAACAACCACCATATTATGTAAAGAAAAGAAAGCTTTACTATTTTATTTTTTCATGCTGAAAGGCACAAAAGAGGAGATCAAAATGCTAAAAAGGTGATATTTCCTGTAATCAGCAAATGTTCAAATCAAGAGCACTGTTATCTATATATGGATTTAAAGAATTTAAAAACAAATTATGAAATCTATGTGAATTTTGAAATAAAATTTCATGAAATACAGAAGACTTCATGAAAACAAACTACCACTGTGAAGGGTGTTGTTTCTCTAATTTCTTTCTCAGCCCATTTCTCTTTTGTATACAGGAGGGCTACTGATATTTTTTTGAGTTGATTTTGTATGCAGCCACTTTGCTGAAGGTGTTTATCAGCTGAGGAGTTCTCTGGTTGAATTTTGGGGATCACTCATGTTTACTATCATATCATCTGTAAGTAGTAATACATTGACTTCTTTCTTTCCAATCTGTATCCCCTTAATCTCCTTTAGTTGTCTTATTGCTCTAGCAAGGACTTCAAGTACTATGTTGAAGAGATACAGAGAGAGTAGGCAGCCTTGTCTTGTCTCTGATTTCAGTGGGATTGCTTTAAGTTTCTCTCCGTTCAGTTTGATGTTGGCTATAGGCTTGCTGTATGTTGTCATTACTATGTTTAGGCATGTGACTTGTATCCCTGATCTCTCCAAGACTTTAAACATGAATGGGTGCTGGATTTTGTCAAATGCTTTTTCAGCATCTAAGGAGATGATCATGTTATCTTTCCCTCTTCTGTTTATGTGGTGGATTACACTGATGGATTTCCCTATAATGAACCACCCCTGTATACCTGGATATGAAGCCTACTGGGTCATGGTGGATGATATCTTTTATGTGTTCTTGGATTCGGTTTGCAAGTATTATATTGAGAATTTTTGCATCAATGTTCATAAGAGAGATATGTCTCAAGTTCTCTTTTTCTGTTGGGTCTTTCTGTGGTTAAGATATCAAGGTGACTGTGGAAATAACACAGACGTCCTTCTACTGAGGAATGGATTCAGAAATTGTGGTACATTTATACAATGGAATACTACTCAACAATTAAAAACAAGGAAATCATGAAATTTTCAGGCAAATGGTGGGAACTAGAAAAGATCATCCTGAGTAAAGTTTCCCAGAAGCAGAAAGGCACACCTGGTATATACTCACAGATAAGTAGTTATTAGACATATAATATAGGATATACATTCTAAAATCTGTATACCTTAAGAAGGTAAGCAAGAAGGAGGACCCTGGGTGAGATGATCAATCCTTACTCGTTAATGCAAATGGGACAGACATTGGAAGAAGGAGAAAACAAGGAACAGGACAGGATCCCACCACTGCCAGCCTCTGAAAGACTCTACCTAGCAAGGTACCAAGGCAGATGCTGAGACTCATAGCCAAACTTTGGGCAGAATGCAGGGAATGTTATGAAAGGAGGGGCAGATAGAAAGACCCGAAGGGGACAGGAGCTCCAAGGACAGCAACAGAACTAAAAAATCTGGGCACAGGGGTCCTTTCTGAGACTGATAGTCCAACCAAGGGCCATGTATGAAGATAATCTAGAACCCTCGCAGAGATGTAGCCCATGGCGGCTTAGTCTCCCAGTGGATTCCCTAGTAAGAGGAACAGGGGATGTCTCTGACATAAACTCAGTGGCTGGATCTTTGATCACCTCCCCCTGATGAGGGGCAGGGAGCAGCCTTACCAGGCCACAGAAGAAGACAATGTAGCCAGTCCCTGATGAGACCTGATAGGCTACTAGAGTCAGAGGGAAGGGGAGGAGGACTTCCTCTTATCAGTGGACTTGGGGAGGGACATGGAAGGAGATGAGAAAGGTAGGGTGGGATTCGGAGGGGATAAGGGAGAGGGCCACAGCTGGGATACAAAATGAATAAATTGTAATTAATTTTAAAACAAGGTAAAAAAAAGGGAACAAACTTTACTTCTTCCAGTAGCTCTTTTTGCTAACAATACCCATTAAACACACTTTTCATTAATTTAGAATCGATTCCAAACTTTGATCAACACTTAATTTGTATGTTGATAGCTACTACTGTTAAACATGATGGGACACAAAAGGCATGTGTCTCTTTCACAGGCATTTGTGCTGATGGGATTTTTTGCAAATATAATCTTTCTGCCATATTAATGAAGTTTGTGTCATTGCCCAAGTACTGCATTTGTACACATATATGGCTATATACATATATGTTTATATTGTTTCTTGATTTATTCATTTCTGCTATTATTTCTCAACTTATTAAAAGTTGGGAAGTTAGTGCTCCAATCATCCCATATTACCTGTGCAGCGTTTATCACTCTTCTAGTAACACCTCTTGTATCACAAATTTTGTTTCCTCTGTTATGACTCTGCAAGTATTTTGTGTTGTTTTCTTTATGACTACAAATTTCCTGTTGAATCCTGTAGGTACTGGGATTTTATATACATTTTCTCACAGGTCTTTCCTTCCTAGAGTTAGTACCTACATCATTTGCTTTGTCTCACTTTATAGTCATTGTCTCTAAATATTTCATTAATATGTAGATCTTAAAAATAAGGAATAATCTTACGTGGTATAATTATACCAAACCCAAGAAATTTAGCAATGACATGATATTATTACCTAACATATACTTCATTTTCAATCTTCATTAACTATTACAATATTTCCCTGTATTGTTTTTTTTTTCCCATCTAGGATCTGAAGAAAACCAACATATTGAATTTAAATGTTTTTAATTTTTAAATTTAATTTTATTATATATTTCATTACAATTTATTTACTTTGTATTCCTGCTGCAGTCCCCTCCCTCATCTCCTCCCAGTCCCACCTACCCTCCTTCTTCTCCCCCTATACTCCTTTCCTAGTCCACTGATAGGGGAGGTCCTCTTGCCCTTCCATCTGACCCTAGCTTATCAGATCTCATCAAAGCTGGCTGTATCATCTTCCTCTGTGGCCTGGCAAGGCTGCACCCCCACATGGGGAGGTGACCAAAAATATGGCCACTGAGTTCATGTCAGAGAGAGCCCTTGTAACCCTTACTAGGGAACCCACTTAAAAACTGAGCAGCCTATGGGCTTCCTTCGAACAGGGGGTCTAGGTTCTCTCCATGCAAGGTCCTTGGTTCGAGTATCAGTCTCTGCAGGACCCCCTGCGCCTAAGTATTTTGGCTCTGTTGTTCACCTTGTAGAGTTCCTGTTTCCTCCAGGTCCTTCTATCCCGAAGTTTGGCTATGGGTCTCAGTATCTCCTTTGATACCTTGGTGGGTAGAGTCTTTCAGAGGTCCTGTGTGGAATGCTCCTGTCCTGTTCCTTGTGTTCTACTTCTTATTTCTATTCTGTTTGCCTTTCTGAATGATGATTATGCATCTTCCCTAGGGTCCTCCTTGTTGTTTAGCTTCTTTAAGGCTATATATTTTAATATGCTTCTCCTATATTATATGTCTAATATCCACTTATAAGTGAGTATATACCATGTGTGTCTTTCTCCTTCTGGGATACCTCACTCAGGATGATCTTTTCTAGATCCCACCATTTGCCTGAAAATTTCATGATTTCCTTGTTTTTAATTGCCGAGTAGTATCCCATTGTGTAAATATACCACAATTTCTGTATTCATTCCTCCATGAAGGCAATGCAAAGGAGCTATGACTGTGGGCCAAGCAATAACAAGAACACAGCCTGCATCCACGTATTGAATTTCTAACAGCACCCTACTCTTCTCTCTTTGTGGCATTGGCATTTCCTAAATGTCCAGGTCTAAATGCTTTACAGTTTTTTAATTTTTTTAAATATTTTTTTTTTAAATAAAGACTGTCCTTCACTTTGGATTTATCTAGTTGTTCCTTATTATTAGATTCAGGTTAAACTTTTTTAAAATTATGAATAGGCCATGTGGGGACAGAGATGGCTCAGATGTTAAGAGTCTTTCCTCATCTTTCAGAGGACCTGAGCTGGGTTTCCAGTACCCACATTGGGCAGCTCATTATGACCTGTAAGCACTATTACTCCATGCTCTCTGTATCAGTTCCTGCCTTAGCTTCCCTCAATGACAGATTTTGACTTGTAAATCAAGTAGATCCTTTCCTCCTTAAAGTTGGTATTAGTCAGTGTTTTATCATAGCAACAGAGTAGCAAATTAGGGCATCTAATAATAAGTGTATATAATTGGAGTAATGTGTTAAAATTACATGGGTTGGCTCTATTATGAATGTGACAGTGTTGTTTTCTGTTAGTGTTCATTTTTTTATGTTTTTGTATCCTTGATTTATTTTTGTGTTTTTAGTTGGCACACAATAATGAGCTTCACTATGACATGTTAATACATATGTATTACTCTTGTCCACATTCCTCCCTTCCGCTAGTCCCCTTCAGTGCACCAAATAGTACCTTTCCTTCTGTTTTCATACATGTCAATACATTTTGGGGCTGTGCATGCATACATGCATACATATATACATACATACACACACACACACACACACACATATATAATTTGAATATATAAATAGCTCAAAAGCAAAATAAATGTAAACATACATATTCAGGAAGATCTGATTTTCTCATGTCTTGTAAATCTTTTCTGTCTACATTCTGTAGATAGCCAACTGTTTTAGTTTTTATTTTATCCTTCTTGAGTTTCTCTTGGGAAAAAAATAAGCACATCTACATATATTCTTCCCTCCATCCTTCTTGCAAAAGACGGTATACAACGTCTTTACACTACACTTTCTTCATTTAACCATATATCCCGAAATCATGCCATGTGCTTCCTTTCCTTTTCTGAATAGCACCTGTCATTCTAGAAATGCTTTGTTTTTTTATGACCTCTAGGGATAGTGTATTTTAAAAATATTTCTTATAGCTCTTTGATTTACCTACATATTCTGTTGTTGACCTTTCATTCTGTTTGCTTCAGAGATCTTCGTTTATTATCTTCTAACACCAAAGAGTGGACCTTAAAAGAATAACTGGAGTGCTGGAGAGATGGCTCAGAGGATAAGAACACTGACTATTTTTCAAAAGGTCCTGAGTTCAATTTCCAGCAACTACATGGTGGCTCACAACCATCTATAATGAGGTCTGGTGCTTTCTTCTGGTGTTCAGGCATATATGCAGACACATCATTGTACACATAATAAATAATTTTTTTAAAAAAAGAGAAAAACTGGAGGCTGTGTACATGGGAATACCACTCTCAACTGGCACACTTTGTGGTAGGATGATCATTTGGATACCCGGGGAGCTACTATGGTTTCTCTAGAAAAGAATCCTCCCATTAACTGCTGATGAAGGAAAGTAATAGGGGAAATAAATGCCTGGTTGCCAAACATTTTGCTAAGTCTATCAGGGGGTAAACACCAGGCTATAAGGAGTAAGAAAAAAACTCTAGAAACAGTTTTAGCAGTAAAGGGAATTGAACTCATTACTGTTCACATAGGATTTCACACATCCTACCACTAAGCTATATCCCAGGATCTCTTTTACATTTTATTTTGAGAAAGGGTCTTACCTGGCTCAGGACAATGATTTCATCTGCATCAACCACTGTTGACAGTCTGTGTGCAATGAAAATAGAAGTTCTGTGCTTGACCACGTTCCTCATGGCACTAAGAATAGTCTACAAGTTTGACAAGAGTAGAGAAAAACCAAACAAGAGTTTTCATTAGGTTATTGTAAATGAAAACAATCTTATCTTTCCTAAAGGAACCTAGGAATTTATACCAACACTACATATTTTACCTCTAATACTTAGTAAAAGAGAAAAATCAAAGAAAATCTAGAAAAATATATGAGTATACCATCATTAAAAATTTATTATTTAGAGCTGGGTATGCTAGCACACACCTGTAATCCCAGCACTCCGGAGGCAGAGGCAGGTGAGTTCAAAGACTGCTGGTTTACAGAGCAATTCCAGGACAGCCAAGGCTACAGACAGAAACCTTGCCTTGAAATCAAATTAAAAAAAAAATTATACTTAAGATAGGCAGCATGTCACTAAGATACCTGGGAGAAGGAGAGCTTTTCTATGCTTTAAAAAAGACAAAAGTCCAGTGATATAAGGAGGATAGTCATATATAATTTTATCAATACGAACAAAAGTCAAAAGTATTCAAGTGATAGGACAAATCAAAGTCTAAAAGCATATAGGAACATCTATCTGTCCTTCTGCATTCGTGTACTTTCAATTTGAGGAAAGCCTTTTTTCAAAAGCATTTTCAGTTCTTGTTTGTTTTTTCAGACATTGTCTTAGTACACAGCCCTGACTGGCAAAAAAAAAACTCAATATGGAGATGTGGCTGGCCTTAAAACTATTAGAATTAAAGGTGTGTGTCACTGTGCCTGGCCATGTTTTGAGTTCCTTTTAAAAATTATTTATTACAATTTATTCACTTTGTATCCATCTGTGGGCCCCTCCTCCTTCATCTCCTGCCAGTCCCATCCACTCTCCCTCTTGTCCCCCTACGCCCTTCCCCTAGTCAATGAGAGGAGAGGTCCTCCTCCCTTTCTATATGACCCTAGCCTACCAGGTCTCATCAGGACTGACTGCATCCTCTTCCTCTGTGACCTGGCAAGGATTCCTCTTGCACTTCCCAGGGGAAGGTGATCATAAAGCCAGCTCTGAGTACACATCAGACAGTTCCTGTTCCCATCACTAGGGTACCCACATGGAGACTGAGTGGACTTTGGGCTACATCTGAGCAGGGGGTCTAGGTCCTCTCGATGCATGGTTGTTGGTTGGCATTTCGGTCTCTGCATGGAACCCTGGGCCCAGATTTTTTGGCTCTGTTGGTCTCCTAGTGGAGTTCCTGTCCACCCCCAGGTCTTTCTATCAGCCCTTCTTCCATCAGACTCCTCACACTCTGTCCAAAGTTTGGCTGTAAGTCTCTGCATCTGCTTTGCTTGGTGGACTCTTTTAGAGAACATCTGTTAGGCTTCCATCCTGTTCCCTCTGTTTTATCACTTCCAGGTCTCATCAGGACTAGTTGCATTGTCTTCCTCTGTGGCCTGGCAAGGCTGCACACCCCCAGGGAAAGGTGATCAAAGAGCCAGCCATTGAGTTCATGTCAGAAACAGTCCCTGTTCCCTTCACTAGGAAACCCACTTGGAGACTGAACAGCCTATGGGTTTCCTTTGAACAGGGGCTCTAGGTCCTCTCCATAATGGTCCTTGGTTGATTCATCAGTCTCTGCAGGACCTCCTGGGCCCAGATTTTTTGGCTCTGTTGGCCTCCTTGTGGAACTCCTGTCTTCTCAAGGGTTTCTACCTACCCCTTCTCCCATAAGAGTCCCTGCACTCTGCCCAAAGTTTGGCTATGAGTCTCAGCATCTGCTTTGATACCCTGCTGGGTAGAGTCTTTCAGAGGCCCTCTGTGGTAAGCTCCTGTCCTGTTCCCTGTCTTCTCCTGCTTCCAATGTCTATCTCATTTGCCCTCCTGAATGAAGATTAAGTATCTTCTAGAAGCTAAACACCAACAAACCAAGTAATCCAATTAAAAGATGGGTTACAGAGCTAAACAGAGAATGCTCAATAGAGGAATATGGAATGGCAGAGAAACACGTAAAGAAACGCTCAACATCCTTAATTGTGAGGAAAATGCAAATCAAAATGACCCTGAGATTCCACCTTACACCCATCAGAATGCCTAAGATCAAAAACTCAAATGACAACATATGCTGGAGAGGAACCCTCCTTCATTGCTGGTGGGAATGTAAATTTGTACACTTTTGAAAACCATCTGGCGCCTTCTCAGAAAATTAGGAATATTACTACCTCAAGATCCAGCTATACCACTTCTAGACATATATCCAAAATATGCTCAGCCATACAACAAGGACATTTGCTTAACCATGTTCATAGCATCTTTATTTGTAATAGCTAGAATCTGAAAACAACCCAGATGTCCCTCATCCAAAGAATGAGAACATAATGTACCACATTTACACAATGGAATACTACTCAGCAACAAAAAAGGAAATCATGAAATTTGCAGGCAAATGGTGGGCTCTAGAAAAGATCATCCTGAGTGAGGTAACCCAGAAGCTGAAAGACTCATAGTATATACTCACTTATAAGTGGATATTAGCCATACAATATAGGATAAACGTACTAAAATCTATAGCCTTAAAGAAGGTAAACAACAAGGAGGACCCTAGGGAAGATGCTTAATCTTCATTTTGAGTTAATTTATTCTAGAAAGTAGATTTTGTTTACTGCCTCTGAAGTGTAAGAAAATTAAATGTTTATTCAATTATCTTTGGAAACTTGGGCCTAAACAGAGGTACTTGGCTAGAGACAGCAGTGTGGGTGCTTAAGATATACTCAGTGCCTTCCTACAGGTATTTCTAGACATTTAATTTTTTAAAAACATAACATTACTGGAAGTAGACAGTTTTCTGAAAAGCAGACCTTAAGTTTTACTAGGACAGAGTAAAGATCAAGTAAAGGGCCAATACTACACAAAAGAAAACAACAATAATAAAAACCTTGTTGTTTGTAGAGAGCCTCTCCTTTGTTACCAATAAAAACTTAAATTCTGATTTCCCTGTACCTATTAAAAGGGCTTACTGAAATCTAATAAAACTATTTCTTCTGAGGAATTCTCTGTAAAAGCTTAGTGGGTTATATGCTCTGACATAATCATGCTATGTGACTTAAAAACTGCTGCTATAAATTCTATTTTGTTAGCTTGTAACTTACACAACATATATTAACGTATAAAGTTCTCATAAATAAATAGGCTGCTATTCTCTTTTGAACGGGATCTAATCCTGTTAAATGTTCACTCAAAATATAATAAATTCTCAAAGAAATCTACTTTGAACTGTTTTAAGTATGCTGCTGATAATATAACATTGTCCCTTAAAAGTTAATTCCACCTGTAAATATTATATCATATTGCTAGTAAAGCTGAAAGTAGACCTCGATCATAATACTTCTGTACCACAAATTCAGCGAAAAGTAGCAACTGGGGACACTTGCCTATTTTGGGTTGTAGAGTAGCCTACATGAAATTATCAATGCTGTTGAAATTTTTTGTGTATAATGTAAAGAAGTTGTGAGGTTTAATGTACTTGTAGGGTAGTATCATACTATCACTGTCACAGATATCTTGCTGTTACATAACAGTTTTATGAAATGAATACATATTGATACCCATTCTAAGGGTTTTATTGCCTGGCTTGCACTTCAATAGTAAGGAAAGCATTCTGGTATGTACTATGTCACAGTCACTTACATGATTTCTGTTGAGGAGTGGTAAATGACAACAAGACAGTGGCTAAAACTCTCCTCCTTCACTAGCATGTGGGGTAATATATATAGTTTTGCAAGATGCAAAAGGAATTAAGAGTAGCATAGATTTATCATACATGTCCAAAAGGAAACACATTTGTGAACAGATTCACTGGCTCAATGCAACCTGGCTTTTGTAGCATTCATTAACACTTGCCATATGGGAAGAAAGGGTTAGGAATTTTCCAACTGAAATTCATTCAAACACAAAGTCAGTGGTTCTCAACGTGTGGGTCAAGACCCCTCTTGGGGGATCAAATAATCTTTTTAAAGGGGTCTCATATCAGATATCTTGCACATCATATATTTACATTATGATTCCTAACAGTAGTAAATTTACAGTTATGAAGTAGCAATGAAAATAATTTTATGGTTGGAGGTCACCACAACCTGAGGAACTGTGTATTAAAAGGTTGCAACATTAGGAAGGTTGAGCACTATCACACTAAGTAATGTAGATATTGTACTGAAACTTCCAAGGGAGAAAGTTTGTTATTTTCATTGTCATTTACCTCTTCAGTAATGGAATCTAATGATGAAGTAGCTTCATCATACAGAATAACTGGGGGGTCCTTCAGAATGGCTCTTGCAATTGCTACTCTCTGCTTTTCTCCTCCTGGAAAAGAAAAAAAAATAATTTAAGGAAACAAATACAGGAATATTCTGTTTCTAGTTTTTCTGTTGATTACAACCATCAAGTTATACTTGCAACATTCATGTCAACTCTTTAGCACACGTCATTTTACTGAAATGTTCAGTATAAGTCTATATATGAAGTCCTTTGACAAACTATATTCCCTGGAATACAAATGCAAACTTAGTGAATCTCTGATTCATGTCAGTGAAATGTATAAAAATGAGAAGTTAACAATTTTGCTTCTCCAATTTTTCTCACCAGAAACATATCATGTTACTTTATATTACAAATATTTCAATATGCAACAACCTTAGATAAAAAAAGATCCAATAGCAAAAAAATCAACAAAGTAAAAGACAAATTTGATATCTGAAACTAGAAAACTTAAAGACATGGAACTATGAATATCTTAATTTCTGACAATATAAATCTGCTAATATTTAAGGATGTTTTAAGATAAGCTGTTATTTTATAGTACTTTTCAAAATAAGGGTGTATAGCAAATACATTTTACCTTCTTTTAATTGCAACAGCAAATTATGTAACCCTTTATAAAGAGACTGAAATGATAAGCATGTTCTATTACTAAGTTATGGCCAAACAACAGCCACAAACCTGCCTCTGCTTCCATGAATACTGGGATTATAGGTGTGCACCACCATACCTGGCTTTAAAATACTTTTAACCTAAATTAAAAATTTCTCAGCACTTGGAGAGGCAGAGGCAGTCAGATCTCTGTGAGTTCAAGGCCAGCCTAGTCTATAATGCGAGTCTAGGACTGCCAAGGTTACACGGAGAAACCCTGTCTCGATTAAAAAAATTTTTTTAAAGCACCAAAATTCCTTGACAGCAGGCCCATTTACTCATAAATAATTTGTGATAGGAGCTACCCATAGTATACAGTTAATAAATGTTCTGACAAACATTTTAAGGTGATTATTAAACATATGATCTTGTGATTAAAGATTTATATAGAAACATACAAGCCTCTGAATTTCTTTCACCAGTGAGCTAACTAAGAAGGATAAGAAAATTAACAGGACCAAGTGTAAGGGAGTCTAAATCGCTGAGCTTAACCTAGGAAATGAGATGAGAGATACACTTTTCAGTACTAAACTATTTAAGTCTGCTTTGACTCTTTTCCAGGTGAGGGACAGTCTTGGCTTTCCTTCAATATAACGGTTATGGGTTACACATTCAAACCAATAGACATGAGCTTCTATAAATAATATAAACACTCTCAAGAAATTAGTATGAAAAGAATATACAAGTGGAAGTTTTAAAATTGTTGATCACCCGATAGCTTGAGTCCTCGTTCCCCTACTTGTGTGTCATATCCATGTGGCATTCGAAGAATTGCTTCGTGAAGACCAGCTAATTTTGCTACTGAATATACTTCTTCTGGTGAAGCTTTAATGTTCCCATATAAGAGGTTGTAGTAGACAGTGTTATGGAAAAGGACGGCATCCTGAAGCAGATTTACACATACATATGAATATATATGCATATACATACATACACACATATATATGTTCATTATACAAATGTAAATGTTAAAAACATAAAGTAATGGTTAATAGTAAATCAAGAAATCCCCTTTATCAGATGAGGGTCTTGCAGTCTCAGGTCCCTTCCTGGACCTAATTACCACATATAATTTGTTGTGTTCATTCCACACTTATTTCTAGACATTTATATGCTTAACCATATGGTTTTTTTTTTCAATACAAGGGAATCTAGTCAAAATAAACCTACAAAATTTTGTAAATTGCCTTTTCTATTTAATATATGCTGGAGATTGTCCACTCTGAATAATAAAAAACATTTCATTTTTTAACAGTTCTATATTTTATACTACAGATATAGCTTACTTATTCCCCTATTGGTGTACATTAATGTGATGTACACGTTGGAATAAAATATCATTATATAAATGGCTTTGCATATCTGAGTATTTATGCAAGGAGTCCTACGTGTCAACTGATAGGTCAAAGGTTAAGTTTATGTTTATTCAGCTGTCCTGCAAAAATAGTAGCTAGTAAAGTATGATCATGCTCTACTCAGTGGCAGGTTAGGTTGCTAGATCCCCATAGAGTTAGTAATTCGGGTTTTTACACTTTTTTCACTTGCTGTGACTTTTAAAGTGAAATGTGATTCTTGTTTACATTAGCATTTTCTTAATTACTGATGAGGTTAAATACATTTCCCTGTATTGATAAGAAGCTTTTACTTTGGACTTGAAGCTGAGCAAACAAGTAATTTTTTTTTCATCATGGATGTATTTATTAGAGGAAGATCGCTGCAAGCTTTCATTTGGTAATTGAATGAGTTCTGACATGGCATACTAAAGATAATTTATTTCAAGTGAGCATTCATCTCCTATTCTTTTGTCAGGCTCTGAATGTTTAAGAATGTGGTGAAATAAAATGGCTCTAATCGTTAATATTTACCAGAGGACTCAATAAGGTCTTCTTTTACATGATTTTCAGGCTTAAATTTTCAGATGCTATTTCAAATAATATTATAATTATTTATATATCTACTACTTACAGAAATTTTCTCCTACTGAGTCAGTATTAAGTAACTCAAAGTTCTTTATATTGAACTATTTTATAGTCTTTAATACTCTGAAAAAAATTAACAAATGCTAACTGAAAAACAGAAAAAATACAATAAAAATTTATTATTAAAAATGAACTGAATGGGTGTGGTGGCCCATCCTTGTAATCTCAGCACTCGGGAGTCAGAAGTAGGAGCCCCAAGAGCTTGTTGCTACCCTGCACTACAGAATGAGACCCTCTCTCCCCATACGAAACACAGACTTCTTTTACAATTTTTGCTAAATACTCTTACCATATAGTAAACATGAGTAACTGTGTGAAATAATGCAATTGTTAACTGAGATTACTTAAGTAACCACATTACTAAGTATGGGTATCTTATAACATGGTGTGTACCATATATATAAATAATGCTCACAAATTTAAGAAATTAAATAATATATTACTTTATCATCCAGAAAAAAACATGCTTGGGTATTTATGCTATCTTTTTCTCTATTTATATGTGTTAACCTATATTGTATAGCTAGACTATTTTGGTCCATAGCTTTCTTTCAGCAAACTTTGAACTGACATACTCTTCACAATACTAAATATTCTTTAAAACTTTAATGCTGTGCTGGAGAAATAGCTCACTGGGTTAAGAGCATTGGTTGCTATTCCAGAGGACCTGTGTACTGGGTTCAAAACTCCCAGTACACAGTCATTCTGTAACCCTAAATTTAAAAGGTACAAAACCCTCTTCTTATATCCTCAGGCACCAGGCTTGCATGGGGTACAAAGACTTACGTTCAGGCGAAATGACCATATGTTAAATAACAACAATAACAACGTAATTTCAAAAAATGTTATGCTTAGAAATGGTTACATGTCATAAGTTGACATTCAGTTCCCATTGTGTATTTATATTGTATTCACTTTTTACTATTATAAGTAATGCTTGTATGTAATGTATGTAAAGACCCATGTATGTATCTTTTAATTTCTTATTAAAATTTCCTAGCAGCAAATTATTACAACACTTTCTCAGAACTTTATATGTATTGCCAATTTTCTTATAATGAAAGACATATGCTTCCCTCAGAAGAGCAAGACTGCCAATTTCATACAGTTGTGTCTAACTGGATATCCTAAATTTCAAAATCTTTATCAAGCTAATTAAGGTAAAAGTGTTATTTCATTTTCATCTAATTTTATGTTACTAATGTCTCCAATAAGGACGAACAGCTTTTCTTCCTTTGTGAATTTAATGTTTTATTTTTCAAAAGGATGAATGAAACCATTATATAGTCCAAGAGAATGGCAGAAACAGATTTAAATGAATTAGAACATTGAACTGGATGAGGTCATAGCCTAGAAAGCAGTTGACTTGGCAAACACTATAGGTCAATGTTTCCTAACACATACTCAATCTTACAAACCATCTATCAGAATCCTCACAGATGCATATAAAAAAAAAAAACAGGTTTCTGGGCTCACAATGCATTCTAGAATCACAAGCAGAACACGTGAAAAAGACGTGGAATTTCAACAATCTCCCAGGAGACTCAAACCCACTAAAATTTGAGATTCTCAGAAAAAGGCTAGAAAGGAGTGTCATTTGTTGGAGCACTTGGGAACCTTATATAATTGGCATACCCCTGTCTGCTCACTCTTTTTACTTTATATTTTCCTTTTAAAGACATAATCTTAGTCTGTAGTCCAGACCTGCCTGGAATGCACTGTAGCCCAGTCTGCCTCTAAGTTAAGTCAATTATCCTATCACAGCCTCCCAGGTCCTGGGATTTCAGGTGTGATCACCACTTCCTTCCTGATGACTTTCTTGTAGGTTTTCTTCTCTCCTTCCCCATATGATCTGTTCTCCCAGGGATCTAATACTGGAATCAGTTTTACCAATGAACATCAGACAAGTCCTTTACCATTTAGGTACAGCCTCAGACTCCCTTATAGACTTTCAAGAGAAAACCATAAACCCTATAAGACTATCTACCTCTTGTCTTCCCAGGCTTTACTTTGAATTTACTTCCCTGTCCCAACACCACTCAGTAAACATTTTAAAATGATTACTCCAAGTCAGGCACTCTATGCCTGATAGCGAAGAGGACACAATGGCAAATAAGGCATAAAGCTTAAGTTTGGTGGATAAACTTTTTTGTAATTATAAACAATATGTTGCAAACTATTCAAAATTACTTTTAATTGTCTAAACATTTATATTGTGGATATTATGCTTGGTGTGTGTGTGTTCTCTAGAATAATTGTTTCTTATAAAATGAGAAATGAGGAAACTGTGCTGAGTAGCCACAGATCTCATCAGTCTTAGCTAGGGTTAGAATCAATGTCTGTTTGACTGAGGCAGGTCGATGGACCTCTGTGAGGACAGCCTAGTTTACATACATGCCAATCAGGACTATATGATACCCTGTCTCAAAAAAAATCCTTTCAGAAGCAGACGATCTAATATTATCCATATCATTAGCATATGGTGACTTCTTAGATTCAAACTATTACAGTAATACATCCACCAGCGCTCTAAAAATGATATTTTTGTTATAAATACCTGAGGTACTACTCCAACTGCTCTCCGAAGACTTTCCAGGCTCACATCTTGTATATTTTGACCAGCAAGGTAAATGCTTCCCTTTTGAGGCTCATAGAAGCGAAACAGCAGCCTCACTATTGTGCTTTTCCTGAAATTGGAGATGAAGGTTAATCAGCATCTGTTGTCATTAGGGAAGCTTCATTTAACGATAGTAATTATTTCACTGTGATAACAATTCCCATCCAGAATTATAAGTCAATAATGTAGAATTAAAAAAAAATTACTCACCCTGATCCACTACCTCCTACAATGGCCACTTTCTTTCCTGCAGGAACTTCAAAAGATACTCCATCAAGGACTTTCTGTCCTTCAATGTATTCAAAATGCACATTATCAAAGGCTACCGTGGCTGTCTGTGGTGTTATTTTAAGGGGAGATGCCATCACTTTGTCCTAGCAGGGAAGAAAAAAAAAACACTATATTACTTAGAGTAGGTTCTTCAGACAATGGCTTTAATTAACAGATAGAAAGGGAAAAATACAATAAAAGAGCTTTATCAAGCACCTTTTTTTATTCCTCACTGCACAAATATGCCAGTAAGAAATTCCTATATATTTTGATTGCTGGGAACACTTTCTTGGTGAGGAGTTGAGAAAGATGAAAATGGAGAAATTGTTTGTTTAACATAGTGATGTAAAAATATTTTCCTAGAGCAGTGGTTCTCAAACCTTCCTAATGCTGTGACCCTTTCATACAGTTGTTCTTCATGTGGCGGGGACCCCCAACCATGAAATTATTTTTGTTGCTACTTCCTAAGTGTAACTTTGTTACTGTTAAGACTCTGACATGCAAGATATCTGCTATGAGACCACCAGAGGAGTCACCATCAAAAGGTTGAGAACCGCTGCCCTGGAACAACTCAATACTAATGAGAGTGTTCATGTTCTTTTGAAAGGGCTACTATATGCATTACTTACTTTTATCCGTGTGTCTACTTTGAGCAGGGTAAACAAGGTGTTCATATCTATGAGTGCTTGTCTTGTCTCTCTATATACAGTTCCCAGGAAGTTAAGGGGTAATGAAAGTTGAAAAAGTAGTCCATTCACCATTACTAGATCTCCAACAGTAAGGACACCTTTTTATGCAATTGGAAGAAGAAAAGGTATAAACGTTCCCAGTTTAAGAGAGGGTTTTATAGGTAATTTCTATGACACAAAGTTCTAAGTGTACATAACCAGCAACATTTAAGATCATACAAGTTGCACAGCCTATGAATGAATGAATTAGGTAATATAGGAACTTGGTATATACTGCATGGAAAGGGAAACACATACCTATATACTATGTATAATATATATATAAAAGGATGATTTAAGTAATGATAGAAGTGAAAGGTTAAAAGTATTTCCTTTTTCCTCTAAGGTATAAGCAAAGATTTCTTGTACAATATAAAAAAGAAAATTTATAAAAGCATAC
Source organism: Psammomys obesus (assembly GCF_907164565.1). Classification (NCBI taxonomy): domain Eukaryota; kingdom Metazoa; phylum Chordata; class Mammalia; order Rodentia; family Muridae; genus Psammomys; species Psammomys obesus. The sequence continues at coordinate 1,393,437 of NW_026585687.1, forward strand.
ATATTAAATTTGGAGTGAATGGCTATCATAAGCAAGAATGAGGATATAGTTCATATTAATGTCACATCAAATGAATTATAAACAGGCAGATATTACTTGTAAATAAAAAAAGTCTACAAAGTTACTGGTAATTATTAAACAAGTCCTTTGAATTAAACAGTAAATTAATGCAATTACTTTCCAGGCCTATGAGAAAAATTAAAAATCCTAGATAATAAAGGTTGGTGTCTCAAATTTATAAAAATTTTTAAAGGGTATTATAAAAGTCAATATTTTACATAGTTAATTTTTTAAAAAGTTTATCCTAAATAATCAAGTTATAGACCCATAACATAAATAAGTAGTACAATACTTATTTTCAATGAGTAAGTCAGTGTTAACCAAAATGAAGTAAAAGAATTATCAATAAAAAAAACCCCAATCTGATAGGAAAAGAACAACATTCTAAAGATGTCTAAGTATTTTATTGGGCATACTTTACAATTAATGCAAAACACTTATTCTTTCCCATTTATAAGAGTCTCTAAATGTGATAACCATATAGATCCATTACCTGCCACAATTCCCTGACTGGCAAGCACCATTATAGCTGTTAATCCAACACTGAAAATAGCACTTTGGCCAAAGTTCAGCATAGCCAGAGTAGAGGTACTTTTCAATGAAGCAGTCTCGTAGGTCTTCAAAAATCCATCATATCTCTGTGCTTCATATTTTTCATTATTAAAATACTAAAAATATAAAAATAGTCACTATGTACAAATTAGAATATATATTCTTTTATGTAATTGGTATAAATTTTATTACACTTGATATATGAATATACTTTGGTATTGCAGATTCTATCATAAAATTCTACTTTGAAGGAAAAAAAATGGGTCAGCAGGAGTGGGAAGGAGATAAGGGATAGTGGAGGGGGTCATTGAATAAAATCACAACATTATATAATATATGAAATTGTCAAAAATAAAAATAGAAATATATGCATATAATATATGCATATGTATTGACTTTTAATATATTCTATTATGGTATTCCAGAAGGTTTTCAAATAATAGATTGTATTCAAAATTCATCCAATAAGCAATTACTAACTAGGTAATCAATTGGAACCTAGAGCTTATTTAAACGTGCCTTCTAGTAGTGATACTTCCTTCATAAAGCTTTCCCCTGATGCCTTGAATTCTCAGGTCCTACTGCCTTCACGGTACCATGCCTCTATGACTAGTTAATTCTAACACTTACTTTAGCTTTTCTAGCAGATTATAAAATTAGGGGAAGTCAACGGTGACACTGTAATCTTTTTACCACCTTCTCCCATCATAGCACTTAGCATAGTGCTTTGCCTAGGACAGGAATTCAGCAATTGTTAAGTGAATAAATACAAAAATGAATGAAAGAATTAAGGAAAAGCACTATACTAGGCACTCTGAAGGATAAAAAGAGGATCAAGAACTTTTACATCAGTTTAATTAGTTAATATTCATTTGGCATCAAGATGCTATTCATACTTATGATCCTTTATAAACTAATTCAGAAATTAAATTCTAATATTCCCAAATAAAAACCAAAGACAAAAGACAGAAAATATTTTAAACAACAAAAAAAATGAAGTTTTATTTCATCACACCTAGAGATCCTATTCTGATATTCTTAGAGCAACTATTAAAAAATAAAACAAATCTTTGTCAATGTGAAAGGCAGACAAAAAGATACGTAAACAGATTACCTTCACAGTTTCATAATTCAGCAGTGAGTCAATAGCAGCATTACCTGCATCATTATCTGCTTTGTTCATTTCTATTCTAAATTTAGTTCTGTAAGACAAAGATTTACACAGCATGAAATATACGCTATCCTGTAACTGACTTCTGTACTCTTGACTAGTCTCTGACAAATCCCATACCTCCACCGTGTAACTGCAACTGTGAATGCTGTATATGCACCAAGTGTTCCTAGGGTTACCAAGGCAAACTGGGCACCACATTTGTAATACTGAAAAAGAAGTCAAGAGAAGAAATGAGAAGTGGTTAAATTGTCTTTGACTTTCATCATTTACCAATAAATAAGAAAAGTGAGAGATTTATCATGTATGTAAAAAACCTCTGGCAGCATCCTCTATCATGTAAAATAAAATGGAATAAAATAGCATTTTAAAATGAAAAAAATAATTATCTATCTAGTAAAATGATTATGAATCATGCTTAATTATATTTTGAATCAAAAATATAACTAAATATAGCAGTTTCATTTCAGTCTAAAACTTGACAAAATGGAAAGCTTGTAGAGAATATTATTGTTTTCATTGAAAGTATTAAGATATGATACATTTCAGATAAATAAAAATATTTCTTTTCTTAAAATCATTGTTTTAAAAACAACAAAATAAAACAAAACTTAAAAAAAGTGGTTGCTGGTCCTGTCACTATAGCATCACAGCAGCAAATTTCAAAGTCTATTTATAAAAACTATGATGCTGGTAAGTTACATTAATAAACAATAAATTAAAAATTAAATATTTCAGACAATCACTCAAGGTAACAAGAAAAGAAAGCCAAACTGCACCTGCCACAATTAAGCTATGAAATTCTATCACTGAAACAGTTCAAGCCTAAAGAGAAATGAATTAAAAGATTACATTGTCTTAACATGTTAGGATTGATGAATAGAAACAAATATTCTACGTACATCAATCCAATGTGCGACATACAAAATTCTTAGAAAAAAAATTAAGGCACTAATCAATGATCTATGTATCTAAAAGAATGATTCATAATTTAGACAGTCCTTTGACACTTGTGGCAAAATAATGAAACAAACTACATAATCTGGCATTATGCAAAAGCATAATGGTTTCAAATTATTATTTGCTATTAATAAGACTGTAAGATAAGAGCTTACTATGAAAAATGCATTACTTACCAAAATACTACTGACAAGCGTCATCTCAAACACAATAGGAAGAAGATTAAATACTAGAGCACTGAGGACAAAACTAATACCCCTTGTGCCCCTGTCGATAGCCTTAGATAAAGCTCCTGTCTGTCTGCTCAGATGGAAACCCAGATCCAAGCTGTGAAGATGGAGAAATACATTTTTGGCTATTCTTCGGATTGAATTTTGGGCTACTTTGCCAAATACTGCATTTCGAACTTCATTGAAAAAGGCAGCTCCAGCTCTTGATACACCGTCTAACATAACAACAAAAGAAAAAAGTAGAGGGGGCCATAGAAATGTTAGAATCATCACAGTGTAAATGGCAAGGCTAAAAGAAATCTTTCTACAATGAATAATTCAGCCAAAAAATAAACACAACACGGAATATTTACACTAAACGAAGCCTAGAACTCATCTATTCTAATGAGTACTAACCTTTCTATCATCATAAATCCCTTTCCATGTTATCTGACCCTAGATTTCAGATGCTGAAGGATTTTTTTTCCAATTAAAATACTTATAGCCCAGATGGCCTCATTGTGGATAAGTGTACAATATCTAATTCAATTTTCTCATGTAACAAATGCCAAAGGCTTGGATCCTGAAGAGTCAAGTGCTTTTAGCAAGCCCTGCTTCTGTCTCTGAAGTCTAATAGTGTCCTTTCAAAAGATGCAGGCCCAAGTGCATTTGAAAGTAATCCCATTATTCTCATATTGTATTTGTTTGTCATGGTTACTGCATATATTTTAACAAAGCACTAATGTTCATATATCATTAATTAGCTACTTTCATTTAATATTAACAGCAAGAAAATAACTGTACTTCCTAGAAAGGTATCTTATAAAAAGCCTAGTGAGGTATTACCAACAGGTAATACATTTAATGTCTTATATTATTCTTTTTCAAACATGGAAAATGCTGCTGTATCACAGAGCTTTTGCAAAGCATATCATACAAAGAATTTTTAAAAAACAGATAAAACATCTCACATAAAATAATAAAAATCTAAAATGCTAAGTTGTATTTGTGGTGAAAAGGTCATCTGCTCAAAGATGATGAAACCTTCTTGAAGAAAGTCAACACCTGTAGACAGATTAAAGAATCACACATACAGCCAATCAGAACTGCTGTTGCCATGGTTGCAACTGTATTTGGTGCATCACTCAGGTTCAGCATGTTTCCCGACATCTGGTTGAGGCTGTCTACAGCATATTTAAACATGAAAGGAACCACAATATTCATGGCCTAAAAATATAAAAACATCAATTACCCATCATACATAAAACATTTATTATAAAAGTACAAATATTTTCCTTAAATTATTATTTGTGGTAATAATGTTTACTAGAATACATTTACTAGAATTGAAATTATTTTTCCAATTTATAAAGATAAAAATCTTTGGCAGTAGAAGCTCTGCTATTTTAGGATTTCTATACCACACTGCCATGTTAATATTAATTTACAAACTGTGAATTAGTCAAATGCCCCTGAATCCACAAATCATTCTTGATCAGCTTCTACAAAAAAATTCTTTCTGTAATCTGAAATCCTACAGAGCTCACAGCACTTAGCAGCTAACTGATTTTACATTATAGTTATCTGTGCATAGCTTTCTTTCCAATTACATCCTTGAAGGTCTACACCATATTACTATTTTTTGTCCTACCCCTATAGAGTTTAATGTTTTGTATACAGGATGTGATGAATGTGATTTTTTCATCAGACAAGGTGAAGTTGAAATTATATACCCAAAAGGATCATAAAAAAATGAAAAGTATCTGTGATTAACTACTAGGGAAAAAATACCACTAATAAACCTGTTTAGCCCACAGTAGTTTTTGTTCAACTACCATACAAAACAAAACCCATCAAACATCAAATTATTTCATTTGCCCTATGTCTCTTTTAGAATATACTAAAAGAGTTCTAATACAGAAAGCAACACTTAGGTTCAGGAAATTTATCATACTACCAAAGTACTTTTAGAAAGATTAAATAACAGACTTAGAAACAAATGCAAACAATGAATAATGCTTGTTAAACACATTGAAAAGACACCACCTGCTTTATTGCTATGCTACCCTCTTGTTAAACATAAGAATTAACTATTTCGTAATAGAAGCTATATGGAAGTCATACCAATCAGTATTTCAATCAACTACTATGCTAACATTAAACAATAACATTAAAATACAAATAGCTGATGGAATATGCTTTTAAGAATGTAGTTATAAGGTACGGTACCATATTGAAATTTTAAGGTTTCTAACTATTCACTCTTCCCCACTATTTTTTCACTTTCCAAAGCTCAATCTGAATCTCTTATCATTCATAATACTTTCTAGCCCCTATTTTTACAGTTTATACTGCAATGTTATCATCTCATGATATACTTATGAACTTTGTGTATAATGAGCATATCGTGCATGTGCATGGTATACTCAATATTTGAGAAAAGGCAGGTGCTATGAGGTTTAATGACATGTATGGTAAGCAGCAGCAGGGAGATAAAAACTGAAGCCTGGTACTTAAAGTCAGAAAAATTTCCAGTACGCCAAAGCTATATCAGACGCTTTCTTTCTTTTCTAACTTAAAATGGGTGTTTCCAGACACACTATTGAAGCAATTTACACTTGTAAATTATATCATGGGTAATTTAAATAAATTTGAGAGGATTCCAGATTTTTCATATAATGAGGTCGAATTTCCTCATCTTCATTTTCTTTATTAGAAAGAAAAGTTATACTTAAAACAACTATGCAATTCTCCTAATTCACAGCTTATTATACCTCATTTTATATTATACCTGCTACAGTGACTATTGACAGAATTTAACATACTAAAGTTGGACTATTTTACTTTCTTAAAACTGTTTTTTTTTGGGGGGGGTTTGGTCAATTTGAGGAGCACATTCCTGTAAGTATGCAGAACATGTGAATGTCATCTGTCCTGTGTTGTTATTGGCAGAAAAAGCATAATTAGCACAGTGCTAAAATTATATTAAAAAAAGATCATTATAGGGGAAGAAGAGATATTGAGGCAGAGAAACGGTCAGCCTTAAAAATATACATACAAGTAACCACACATTGAGCAGATTACATTTAGGAATGAATATCGATATACACATACATGCATATAATAACAATTACTGAAAACAGAAACCATGAATTTTGAAGGAGTGAGAAGGGGTATATGAGAACAATTAAAGGGGGGGAAAACAAAGGGAGAAATGTTATAATTAAATTATAACCTCAAAATAACAACGATAAAAGAAAATTTAAAACTAACAAAATACTATATGAAATTATCAAAGTATAACACAACTTTTTTTTAAGAGTTAGCCTATCCCCTGAATCTTCCTGATTCCCAGATTATCATGTCCTCTCTCTTCCCTACTTCTCTTTAGTTCCTGCTAAAATACCAATCACCATGTTGTTAATAGAGCTGGGTTTAGAATGCTCTTCAAACTCCAAACAGTGAGCTGAATAATCTTTCTCTTTATTATTATTATTATTATTATTATTATTACTAACATCATCATCATTTACTACAATGTATTCACTTTGTATCCCAGCTCTCTCCCTCATCTCCTCCTGATCCCACCCTTCCTCCCCACCCCCACCAACCATGACCCTTCCCTATTCCACTGATAGAAGAGGTCTTCCTCTCCTACTATCTGACGTTAGCCCATCAGGTCTCATCAGGACTGTCTGGATCCTCTTTCTCTGTGGCCTAGTAAGGCAACCTCGCCAGGAGGATGTGATCAAAGAGCAGGCAACCAAGTTCATGCCAGAGACTGACCCTGCTTCCCTTACTAGGGAACCCTCATGGAGACTGAGCTGCCTGTGAGCTACATCTAAGCAGGGGTTCTAGATCCTCTCTATGCATGGTCCTTGGTTGATGCATCAGTCTCTGCAGGCCCTACTTAACCCAGATTTTTTTGGCTCTGTTGGTCTCCTTGTAGAGTTCCTTTTCCCTCCAGGTCTTTCTATCTCCTTCCATAAGATTTCCTGCACTGTACCCAAAGTTTGGCTATCTCTTCTTTTCTGAAGTATCAGCTTTAGGTGGCCTGTTATACCAATAGGAAATGGGTTAACAAATATAGTACACTAAAGATGGGATAACTATATTGAAAGAACAAATCAATATTTCCAGCTGATAGGGTTCTATAAGAAAGATTTTTGAGGGTGATGGGACTTTTCTGCATCCTGACTGGCAGTGTGTGCATGTGTGAATGGTGTATGTGTGCGTGCATTATGTGTGTGCATTAAAAACCACAGAGTAACATAACAGAAACTGTCACAACAGAACTGGCCTCCTAGGCACAGAAATACATGAAAATAAGACTATATCATGTACTTCCAAGTTTCATGTCACTATTACCTTCCTCAAAGGAAGAAACGGATTTTTACCAACTTATAAATATGCAAAAGATGCATTTAATTTGTAATGCAATGTGCAATAATTTAAGTATTAGAAAAATAAAGGGACTTATCCTTATAAAGTTGTTTCCTTTCTTAGACTAAAAGTCTAAATCTGCTATAGTCTTAAATTTCCTGAGACTGCTATATCTATAAAAAACTGGACTGAGATGGGTAGGGTAGCCCATACCTATAATCTTAGTACCTGGGGGACTGTTCAGTTTTGAACCCAGCCTGGGTTACGTAGTGATACCCTATCACAAACAAAATAAATTGAATTCACTTAATTTCTAACACAAAAATATAAAATGGGGGGGGGGTAAAATTAACATTTTATGGTATGGTTTAAATATGAATCAGGATGAATCTGTCAGCTACTGCTCAAACACCATTGACTGTTCACATGTTCCCACCATAATTGTGGACTAAACTTCTGAAACTGTAAGCAAGCTCCCAACTAAATGCTTTTTAAAAATAAGAGTTGGCTTAATCATGGTATCTCTTCAAAGCAATAGAACAGTGACTAAGACAGAAGTTGGTACTAGGGAGCAGGGTATTGCTGTGATAGGCTTAACCATGCTGTTGAAGGAATATGGAAGACTTTGGACCTTTGAGTGAGAAAAGCAGTTAAGACACTTTAAGGAGTGAAATTTGTACTAAGAGAGAATTGTTCTGTAGGGACCCAGCCCATGGGGTTTCAGAGCAGAAGAATACTCATAGGTGACCTAGAGACCATTCTTGTGATATTCTGGTGAAGAATGTGGTTTTTTTTCCCTTGTCCTAAATAGCTGCCTAGAGCTAAACTGAAGACTTTGGAATTAATGGTGTGGGCAGAAAAGATTTTAAGACAGCCCAACACTGAGAATTTTGCTTGATTATTGGTAGTCAGTCTTATGCAGCTCTATAATGAAAAAGAGGATACTATACCGTTTGAGGCGAGAAGAAACATGAGAAACTATAGTGTTGGAGACAATTCCAGTACTCAAGGAGATAAAAAGTTTAAATGGAATAAACTGAGTGGTGACCCCGGGGCAAGACCTCCCCTAGCTAAGTTTCACACTTACGAAAATGATTTAAAGAAAAACTTAATCAGTTAAGGAACAAAGAAAAAAAGAAAGAAAGAAAGAAAGCTGATGCAAATGTATTGAATTAGGGGGTCAAATTTTAGCCTTAGCACGTAACACAACTTGACAGCTTTGGCCATGTGGTTCAGGTTTTAGAGTCACGAATACAAGAAAGAGGTTGTGGAATCTCCTTCAGAAACTAAAGAAAGCCAATGAAGCTAGGTATGTTAGGGGTGTCCCTGCATGGAGGTCCAGAAAGGCCACTGTGTAAAGTGGTGAGGAGGCCTTGGAGACCTCAAAATATTAGAGATTACAGAGTCATGGGATATCTTTCATGGAAAACTGCAGACTGGTGGAAGCAGCCCAAGAAAAAGAAGTGTGTTGCAGTCAACAACACCGAAAGGAGTTGGAGAACTGAAGAGTGTCAGATACAAGACATGAAGATACAGAATTTAGGAGTTTGTCCTGCACTGCTCCTGTATATACTCACTATATTTCCATTTGTCGCTTTTGGAATGGTAATGCATACTCTGTGCCATGGTACGTTGGAAATATGTGATCTGTTTTCTGCTTTTGCTCTTTACAGGGGGTTACTGTTAAGAGATTGCATGTGTCTCAGAAAAGAGTGAACTTTTGACATTGAAACAGTGCTGAGACTGTGAAAAACTGTAAGAACTTTTGAAGTTAGCCTACATGCATTTTACATTAGGATTTGACTATAAATCTACAGGGAACATAGTGGTTTGAGTAAGAATGGGCCCCAAAGAATCATATATTTGAATGCTTAGTCACCAGCATTAGGAGGTATGGCTCTGTTGGAGGAAGTATGTTACTTGGGTGTGGGCTTTAAGGTTCCAAAATTCCATGCCAAATCCAGAATCTCTCTCCCTCCCTCCCTTCCTGCGCATCATTATGTAGTTGCTGCATGTCCCCATGCTCCCTACCATGATGGTTCTAGGTTAAACTTCTGGAACTGTAAGCAAGTCCCCAATTTAAAAAATATTCAAATTAGATGGAAAGAAATTTAAAGCATTTCCACTAAAATCAGAAATAAGGCTACTCACTCTCTCCATATCTATACAACATAGTACTTGAAGTTCTAGCTAAAGCAAATGACAACTAAAAGAGATCAAGGGGATACAAATTGGAAAAAAAGTCAGATTATCACTATTTTAAGATAATATTATAGTACATATAAGTGATCCCCAAAATTCTATCCAGGAACGCCTACACCTGATAAACAACTTCAGCAAAGCGTCTGGATAAAAATAAATAACTGAAAAAACTTTAGTAGCCCTCCTGTATATAAATGAAATGAGAAAGAAATTAGGGAAACAACACCCTTCACAATAATAGTCACAAATAATATAAATTATATTGGTGTAACTCTAACCAAGCAAATCAAAGACCCATATGACAAGAACTTCAAGTCTCTGATGAAAGAAATTGAAGAAGATAATGCAAGATAGAAAGACGTCCTGTGCTAATGAACTGGTAGGATTAAAAGTAAAAATGATCTTGAGGAAGCGCTATTCCTAGTTGTCTGAGAAAGCGCCAGATTGATTTCCAGAGTGGTTGCACAATGCAGCCACTTTTGATGAGAACTGATAGACTAAGATCAGAAAGAAGGAGAGGAGGACCTCCCCTATCAGTGGACTTGGGGAGTGGCATGCATGCAGAAAGGGGAGGGAGGGTGGGGTCGGCAGGGGAGGAGGGAGGGGCTCATGGGGGGATACAAAATGAATAAAGTGTAATTAATAAAAAAAAAATAAAAGATTAAAAAAAAAGTAAAAATGACCATCTTATAAAAGCAAACTACAGATTCAATGCAATTCCCATTAAAATACCTACACAATGCTTTACAGACATTAAAAGAACAGTTCTCAACATCCTATGGAAAAACAAAAAAACCAGAATAACTAAAACAATCCTCTCCAATAAAAGATCTCCTGGAGATACCGCTATCTCTGATTTTAAGCTATGTTACAGAGCAATAGTAATAAAAACTACATGGTACTGGAATAGAAATAGACTGGTTGATCAATGGAATTGAACCAAAGACTCAGAAATAGATGCACACACTTGATTTTTGACAAAGAAGCCAAACCACACAATGGAAAAAAAAAAAGAAAGCATCTTCAAAGAATGGTGCTGGTCTAACTGGATATCTACAAGTAGAAAAATGCAAATATATCCATACTTATCACCCTGCACAAAACTCAAGTCCAAGTGGATCAAACACCTCAACATAAAACCAGATACACTAAATCTATTAGATGAAAAGTAGGGATTAGCCTGGTACTCATTGGCACAGGAGACAGCTTCCTGAATAAAACACCAACAGCACAGGCTCTAACATCAACAATTAATAAATGGAATTTCATGAAATTAAAAGTTTTGGTAAGGCAAAGGACACTGTCAACAGAACAAAATGGCAGCCTACAGATTGGAAAAAGATCTTCACCAACCCTACAACCAACAGAGGGCTAATATCTAAAATATATAAAGAACTCAAGAAATGAAACAACAAACTAAATAACCCAATTAAAAATGGGATACAGAGCTAAACAGAGAATTCTCAACAGAGGAATCTTGGACAGCTGAGAAGCACTTAAAAGAAATGTTCAACACCCTTAGATGTTAGGAAAATGCAAGTCAAAATAATTCTGCGATTACATCTTACACATGTTAGAATGGCTAAGACCAAAAACATCAAGTGACAGCACACGCAGGTAAGGATGCAGAAAAAGGGGACACTCCTCCATTGCTGGTGGGAACACACACTTGTACAACAATTTTGGAAATCAATCTGGTGCTTTCTCAGAAAGCTGGGAATAGCCATACCTCAAGACCCAGCTATATCACTCCTGGGCATATACCCAAAAGATGCTGTAAAACACAACAAGGACACTTGCTCAACTATGTTCATACCAGCCTTATTCATAATATCCAGAAACTGGAAATGACCTAGATGTCCCTCAACCGAAGCATGGATAAAGAAAATGTGGTACATCTACACAATGGAATACTACTCAGCTATTAAAAACAAGGAAATCATGAAATTTGTAGGCAAATGGATGGAACTAGAAAAGATCATCCTGTGAGGTAACACAGACTCAGAAAGACATGTTTGATATGTACTCACTTATAGATGAATATTAGCCATAATGCACAGGATAACCATGGAATAATCTATAGACTCAAAGATGCCAGGGATCACCCAAAGGGAGATGCTTGAATCTCACTCAGAACAGGAAATACAATAGACATCCAAAATAGATGGAAAAAAGGAACTGGATGGGATGGAGAGGATAACTGGGGTGGGTATCATGTGGGTGGAGAAAGGAGGAGGGGTGAGGGGAAGGACAGGGAGAGAGAAATCAGTGGCAGGGCATCTATGGGATGGGAGAGGCCCCTGGAATTCTATGGGGGTGACCCTAGCTAACACTCCAAGCAACAGGTGTTAAGAGCATGAAGTTGGCACCTCCAGTAGCCAAGTGGGACTCCCAGCAGAAAGAAAGGGACACTAACACACCCATAAAACTTTCAACACAAAATATCTTGTCTACAAGAAGTGTATGGGTAAAGAAAGAACAGAGATTGAGGGAATGGCAAACCAATGACTGGCCCAGCTTGAGACCTACCCCATGAGAGAGAGCCAACCACTGTCACTGTTGCGATACTCTGCTATGCTTGTAGACAAGAGTCTGGCATAACTGTCTTATGAGAGGCTTCATCCAGCAGTTGATGGAAACAGATGTAAACACTGACAGCCAAAATTAGGCTGAGCTGGGGAGTCTTGTGGAAAAGTGGGAGTGAAGCTTAGAGGGAGCTGGGGGGGTCAAGGACACCACAAGAAGACCTACAGCGTATACTAACCTGGGTCCATGGGGGTTCACAGAGACTGAACCACCAGCCAAAGGGCATACATGGACTGAATCTAGACCCCCTACACATGTAGTAAATGTGAAGCTTCATCACCATGTAGGTTTCCTAGTAATAAGAGTAGGAGCTGTCTGTGACTTTTTTGCTTGCCACTGGGTCCCTTTCCCTTAGCTGGGCTGCCTTGTCACTCCCTGGTCAGAGAGGATGTATTTCATCCTTCTGTGACTTGAGGTGCCAGGGTGGATTGGTGCCCCTTGGGGGCCTTCCCTTCTCTGGGAGGAGAAAAAGGGGGTATGGAAGGAAGAGGGCGTGGGGGTGGGACTAGAAGGAGAGGAGGGAGGGGGCTGGGATCGGGCTGTAAAGTGATCAGACAGACAGATGCAAAGAAATTGATATAAGAGCTGCCTTGGTCATGGTGTCTCTTCACAGCAGTCGAATAATGACTAAGACAGTCCATCTCCCAACAAAGTTCATGTGGAAAATGTCTTGTCATTGTGGCATTGTTTAGAAACTGGACCTTTATAAGAGGAGTAAGTTCCTGAGAAGGATTTGTACAGGTCTTGTGGAACTCTTTTCATTCTGTAGTTACTGTGGAGCTGTCTTAGGCAACCTAACAGTGAGCTCCTATTAAGCAAGGCAACCACAGGTGACTGTTCTATATACATCCATTGGCCCTCCCTTTTGTCTAACCGAGTTGATGCAGCATGAGGCAATTGTCAGAAGCTGACCAGATGCCAGCTCTATGCTTTTGGACCTCCAAGCCTTCATAACCGTGAACTCACACAAAATGTTATTTCTCTCTCCCTCCTTCCCTGCCCCCCCCCCATTTGGTTGTCCTGGAATTCACTATGTAAACCAGGCTGGCTTCAAACTCGTAGAGATCTACCTATCTCTGCTTCCCTAGTGCTGGGATTAAAGACAAGTGTCACAACACTGGACATCAAATTGTATAGTCTCAGGTACTCCATTGTAGAAACAGAAGCTGGACTATGGCATCATAAATAACAGCCAAATATATGCTGTATCTATATGATATTAAAAACAACTGGCCATTATGGTCAGTTTTCTTAGTCATTCAAATGCCAGTTAATTATGACTTTCCCTTCTCTAATCATGCAAATATTAACTATATCATGTAAGAAACCTGACTCTTTCAGACTCTTTAACAAACTAAAGTCTTCAATAATTAATTTTGTTCATGGTGGTCTCTGTTAACTAAAGGAACTGAAAGTACTGCTGCCAAGAAAGAAAGAATACTCAAAAAATTGAAAGAGAATTTTGTTCCTTTGTTAACCACCTTTCTAGTCACAAAAGGAGGGGGAAAAATAAAGACCAGTGACACTAAAGGGGTATTGGATAAACAGGATGAAACAATGAAAAAACAAAATGAGAGAGAAAAAGGGTTGTTATACAGTTTATATGGACTATCAAGTAGTTATAGGGCCTTCACACAATTGAAGTCTTTATTCTCACTCAAGAGAAAAAAGCAAGGCAAACATAAAACAAAACAAAATGATTTCAAAAGCTAAAATGTAAAAATCTTCTATGCTTCATAAAGTAAGTCCGTAACTCATTAAAACTAGGTTTCAGTAATAAAGCAAATGTCTTAAAAGAATTCTATCCCCTAGATGAAGAGCTACAGGTGATTAATGGTTGCTTAAGAGAGGGAAAATAATCAGTCTTCTCTAGGGATGAGCCCTGATAGGTTACATAATCTCAAGTGATCAGCAACATTAACTAGAAACAGCAAATTGTATTGATATAGAGAGGTGATATAACAATAATAATTAAATAAGTTATAAAGTTGAAAGGGACTAACGGAGCAACTAGGAGGAGCTAGGGTGGGGAAACTGTTGGGTGGAAATAATGTAAGTACAGTAGTCATATAAAATTCTCAAAAGATTTAATAAACGTAAAAAAATTTAAAGATTTCTATCATATAAATAAAATTCTTCCAGCTTATTTCTTAGGGTTACTATTACTGTGATAAAACATCATGACCAAAAGTAACTTGGGAGTAAAACACTTCATTTCATTCAAACTTCCATATCACAGTTCATCACTGAAAGTAGGTACAATAGGAACCTGGAAGCAGAAGTGATGCAGAGGCCAGGGAGGGGTGGCTTCATGGCTTGCTCAGCCTACTTTCTTATAGTCCAGGAACAGCAGCAAGGGGCAGCACCCATAACAGGCCGGGTCCTCCTTCCCTATCAATTACTAATTAAAAAAAAAATGCTCTGCGGGCTTGTCTACAGCCCATTCTGATAGAGGAATTGTTTTTTTTTTTTTTTTTCAGTTAATGTATCCTCCTAGTTTGTGTCAAATTGACATAAAAGTAAGCAGCACACTTTCATACAAAATTTACTTTGGGGGAGAACTGACAAGATGACTTAGTTGGTGCAGGCACTTGCCACACGGTTCAACAACATGACTTCAATCCCTGGGACCCACACAATGGAAGCAGAGGCCTCTCCAGCATGGTGTACTCTGCCCTCACATGTATGCACATACATGCACACACGTGTGCACACACAAATCAATAAGTAAGTTTTTTTAAAGTTTGCTTTGGGTATTAAAGGGTAACCAGTACAGAAGGCAACCTATTGAATCAGATTGTTGAAGCATGCTTGAATATGGACTTTGAGGTGAGCCAAGAAGGACAAATGATTTGCATGAAAAACATGCAAAACAAATCTCCATATGAAGGTGAAACGTGTAAGAAATTCATTAGAGGAGGGGAGTGGGAGGTAGGACAGAAGGCCTGTAGAGAAAAGGAAAACTGAGGGTGGGATCATCTCTGTGACATGCTGGAGCTTAAGGGTAGGCTCCTGGGAGGATACAAGGAGATTCAAACAGAGACTCCTAGTAGCAGAGGCCATAGAGACAGAAGGAATACCAACCCACCCACAAAACCTCGACTCAAATTTTACCCTGCCTACAGGATGTGTAGAGATAAAGCTATAACAGATAGAGCAGAGATTGGGGGAATGTCCAACCAATGCCTGGCCCAACCAAAGACCTACACTATGGGAGAGTGCCAACCCCTGACACTATAAAAGATACTCAGCTAAGCCTGCAGACAGGAGCCTATCAGAGTTGTCCTCTCAGAGGCTCTACCCAGCACTGCCTCAAAATAGATGCTGAGACTCACAGCCAAACACTGAGCAAAGCTTAGAGAATCTAATGAAAAAAAAATGGTAGGAAAAAAAAGAAAAGGACCTGAAGATGACAGGAGCTCCACAAGAAGACCAACAGAGCTAACTAAGCAGGGCTCAGAGGGGCTTGTTGAGACTGAAGCAACAACCAAGAACCATGCATGAACTGGATCCCTACACAGATATAGCAGATGGTCAGCTTAGGCCTCTTGTGGGTCCTCTAGTAAGGGGAATGGGGACTGCATCAGACATGGATTCACTGGCTAGCTTTTATATTACTTTTCCCTGGCAAGACTGCCTTGCCAGGCCACAGAAGAAGAAAACATGCTCAGTACTGATGAAACTTGATGATCTGTAGATGATGGAAAAGAAAGCTTCCCTTTTCTGAGGAAAAGGAGAGGGGGGAGGGTAGGACTGGGAGGTGAGTAGAATGGGGCAACAACCAGGATGTAAAGTGCATTTAAAAAACAGGGCTACATCCAGGATGGAATAAAAATTAATTACAAAAAAGAAAAATACAAAGCAATTTGTTGTCAAATAACAGGCTACAGAGAAGTAAAAAAAAAAAATCTATGGGTCAAAATAGCCACAAGAAAACCTCTTCTTTGATTTCACAGCTGGAACAAAAAAACAAAAACAAATTAAAGAATATGAAAAAGTAATTAGCTTATATATCTTTACCTCTAATAAGCAAATATACTCTTTTCTTTTATAAATCTTCTCAGAGACAAAAATTTAGGACTCTATAAGACTACAACAACAACAAAAAGCTTCAATGTAAGCATCTTATAAAATTACATGAAATTTTTACTTTAGTCAATAATTTGTTTGAAGCAACATTAGCATTTCCATTAAATGCTAACATGAGCTATCCTGTCCTACAAAATAGATAGGACTCTTAGTTTCCTGTTTGATACATAAAAAAACAGAAATCACTCTTATGTTCACAATTTTAAAAGTTAGACTGAATAGCACAATTTTTCTTGGATTTAACAGAAAATTGAGATCGGAGGGCAATCTCTCACCCAAAACTTGAGACAGATCTATGTACAAAACCATAACTTTGAGGGAAAAGCCTGTATCTATAACAACATCACAGGTAAAGTGTAATTAATGGAGACAGCAGGGAGGAGAGGGACTATATGAAGAGATGAGATTCTACTTCCATTACTTCTAAGGCATATATCTATGGAAAATCTATGGAAAGATACTGTGGGTGATTGACTCAATTAGAGAAAATGTTTATTTTGGCTTACAGTCTTGGCCCTTTCCATTTATGATTGCATGGCAGCACTAGGTTTTGGCCTGTGATAATAAGTACATCATGGTGAGTATACATAGGGGAACAACCTGCTCAACTCATGAAGGCCAGGGAAGAGAGAGAGAGTGGAAAGGTGAAAAGGAAGAGGGACCAAGATCTCAAGACCCCATAGGACCACAAGATTTCCAAATAAACTCTTCCTCTTAAAAGTTCAACCACATTCCAGTGAAGCCATAGGCCAGGGAACAAGCCTTCAACACACAAGCTTTACAAGAGAAAAAAAATAAAGTATTTAAAGTAGGGTGAGGCATAAAAGTTAAAGTTTTGAAATATGCCTAGAGTTTTAAATTTTCATTAACAAAGTCTTTTCTTCAAGGGGCATTGTTGAGCTTTGTAAATATATAATAAACTCTGAAGAAGGGAGATACATCTACCTCTCAGGCCTTCCTGTCTAACCTAAATGCAGAGGTGAAAGCTGAGAAGCAATTGTAAAGGTCACATCAAAGGGTCAGAAACTCATTCCAAATCTGAGACCTGATCATAGAAATATTTTCTCTAAACCACTTAAAACCACATCAATAGAGCTCTTTCAGTATAGCAAGGGATTATAACTGAAGAGACTTCAACTTTGAGAACCCATTTTAAAAGGAGAGATGGCTCAGTATTAAAGAGCACTTGTTGGTCTTGTAGAGGACCTGGGTTCTGTTTCCAGAACGCATGTGGGGATTCACACAAATCTGTAATGCTAGTTCCAGGGGACTCAATTCCCTCTACCATCTGCCGTCACCAGGGCTACACATGGCATACATATACATGTAGAAAAAATATTCATACTAATAAAATATAAATGAACAAGACCCAAAACAAGGGGTTACAAAATAAAAATAATTTTCAGGAAAAGAGCTTGGAAAGGTAGACTACTTCTTGTTCTTCCAGAGGGCCTGAGTTCAGATGCCAATACCCTCTTCTAACCTTCAGTGGCACGTACACACACACACAGCATTCACTTATGCAGTTACACACATTGATATAAAAATATTCTTAAAAAACCTTAAAACAAGGAGATAAAACAGATAAATTTTAGCTGATATGTACAGCTACAACAGACCACAATTTCTAATTATACAAATATAAAACTTCACACTAAAGGCCTATTTAACCTTCGTGCCTTTTGCTAAATATATCATGTTCAGATCTCCAAAACAAAATTATAATGCATGCTAAAAGGCAATAAAAAATATAAATAGATAAAATAAGCATTAGAACAAGACTTAGATAGTTTGTAGTTATCAGACAAGGAGTGTGTTTATTTTTATTTTCTTTTATTATAATATTGATATTGCACCTAGGCCTTGCATATGCTATGCAAGTGCTTTTTCACTGGACTATATCTCCAGCTTTTTAAAAGAATGATTTGTAAAAAATTTGAGATAGTATGTCACTGATTTGCTCTGAATGGCCATAAACTTACAGGCCCTCTTGCTTCAGCCTCCCAAATAATTGAAATTACAGACCTGTTGCACCAGCCCAGGCTTCAAGCAATAAATTTAAAATTATCTTTAATACGCTAAAGGCTTGCTTCAGTGGAAAAAAATACATATAATGGGTAATCTATGCAGTAAGAAAACACCCTCCATAAGGAAGAATCAAAAGGTCAGACTAGAAATCAGTCATACCATAACAGAAATAATGTACTCAATAGGCTAATTGATACGTATAACACAATCAAAAAATTAATGAACCTGAAGACATAGTTCAACAGAAGCTTCACAAAGTGAAACAGAAAAAAATTAATGAAAAAAGTAGAAGAAAATATTCAAAACTATGGGATAGTTTCAAAAGCTGGTACATATATGATAAGACTATTACAGTAAAAAAAACATGAAAAGAAATACGATATCATAATGGTTAATTTTTTTTCTAGAACTGTTAAACATCAAACTGGAGATATGGAAAGCTTATAGAACAAGCAGGAGAAATAAAACGTATACCACGGTTTATCACATTCAAACCACAGGAAATCAAAGACAGAGATAAAATTGAAAGAAGCTGAAGGAAAAAGCACTTTACCTGTACAACACAGACAAAAATAACATCAGGCTTCTCTTCTGAAAACATTCAAACAAAAGGACAGTGACGTAAACTACATAAATTGTAGAGCTAAAAATAAATTCCACAATGTAGAATTCTGTACCCAGTGAAAATTTCTTTTAAAAGTGGAGGAGAGATGCTTTCTGTCTTTAATTTTTAATTTTTTTCTTTTTTATTTGTAATTAATTTATTTTTATTAATTACTTTCTAAAAAGCAAAATTTGAAAAAAAAAGCCATTGTCATGATCTGTTGCTTCTAAGAAATATTTTTAAAAGTTTATCAAAAAGTAAGGGAAATAAAAATAATATAGAGCAAAACTTTAAATGTACACAAAACAAATATTTGTTAGAAAGAAAAATAAATGTACATAAACGTTTTTATTATTTGACCTAAATTAAAACAGATTCTTCAAAATAATACAGTATGTTGAATAATAAGAGCTCATGAATACACAAAATGAATGACAACAATGCAAACATGATAGGAAGACCACACTGGAAATACTATTCTTTGAAATAGGACAATAGGACAATTGGACCTCTGAAAGACTCTACCCACCAGGGTATCAAAGGAGATAGTGAGGCTCATAGCCAAACTTTGGGTAGAGTGATGAAAACCTTATGAAAGAAGAAGGAGATAGAAAGACCTGGAGAGGACAGGAACTCCACAAGGAGACCACCATAGCCAAAAAACCTCAGTTTCCAAGTGGGCTCCCTAATAATGGGAGCAGGGACTGTCTCTGACATGAACTCAGTGGCCAGTTCTTTGATCCTCCGCCTGGGGGTTGCAGCCTTGCCACAGAGGGAGATAATGCAGCCAGCCCTGATGAGCTAGGGTCAGATAGAAGGGGAGGAGGTCCTCTGTATCAGGGGACTAGGGAAAAGGCATAGAAGGAGAAGAGAGAGGAAGGGTGGGATTGGGAGGGGATGAGGGAGGGGAAACAAAGTGAACAAGTTTTAGGAAGGAAGGAAGGAAGGAAGGAAGGAAGGAAGGAAGGAAGGAAGGAAAGAAAGAAAGAAAGAAAGAAAGAAAGAAAGAAAGGGAAGTAGATTTATATTAGCAATAAATGTTTAGTATCAGCTCCACAGCCAACAGAAAACAATGTTACACTTACGATCAATATTAATAAAAAATTATTAAAAAATGATCAGAGTTGATTAACAAGCACCATGACCTAACTTTAAGTATAAATACAAAATGGATTAAAAAAATAGAGGAATATATACTATAGTAATATTAATCAAAATCAGTTCTTAAAAACAGCAATAATTTTATTGCTCTTAAAAAAGCAACTTTCATATTTAGAAACTGTAACAGAAATACAGGGTCACTGTCATAATGAAGGGACCATTTCATGTAAGAACAGTAATATATACATGTACACACTTAAGAAAAAGTCAAAATGTTTGAGGTAAAACCTAATGAACAGTAAGAAATAAGCAGAAGAATCCTCTATTAAAGTTGGAGACTTTTAGAACCACTTTATTAGTAATTAACAGAAATAGGAGGCAGAAAATAAGTAAGGATATGGCTGGAATAAACATTATTAAGCACTTGGGTCTAAATGACATACTTTATCAAACAATATCAGAATAGACATTCTTCTAAAGCTCACAAAATCATTCACCAAAATAAAACCACATTCTAGGCCAAAAATAAATCCTAACAAATTAAAAAGAATACCTATCATATAAAGTATGTTCTTAAATAACAATAAAATTAAATTTATATATCAGTTACAAAATGAAAGTTGACATATTTCAGAGTAACCAACAACCTTCTAAAAACAGATAAAAATTTTTCAAAAGTCTTTTTAAAGTGTTTTGAACTATATAGATTAAAATTGCATGCTGGAGATAAAGTTTATTGACTAGATAAAGCTTGTCCAGCATATATGAAGGCCTGGCTTTCATCACCAGTATTGAATAAACTAAGTGGTATGGCTGCCACATACCTGTAATCCCAAAACTTGGGAGGTAGAACCAGGAAGATCAGAAGTTTAAGCCCAGACTTGGCTACATAGTGTATCAGAGGTCAGCCTGAGCGACAGACATTAAATCCTGTCTCAAAAATCCCAAAACAAAACAATAAAATAGAATTTATAATTTATTGGTATTTGTAGGACACAGAGAAATAATAGAGGAATTTATATAATTCAAAGCATATATTATAAAAGATCTAATATGATTGAAATTCAAACTGAGAATGTTTGTGAACCCAACACTAGAAAACCTAAACTATATGGAAGTTAGCAAAAACTAGCATATAATAGGGCTTACATTAGTATAACGTATTCATAACTCAAAATATATAGTCCATTTTGAAGAAAAATAATCATGAGATGAAAAATACAACAATTAATCTTTGTAAATAAACTACAAAACAAGTATACTAATGCTAAGAAGGAAAGAAATCATTTTTAAAGAAATTTTAAGATTAGTCATTTTTAGAAACTGGAAGTGTTGTCTAGAATGGTTATTGATACTACCATGCTTTAATGCCTCAAATTACTCCTCACAAAAAGAAAAGCATCCAAGATGGTGGCGACCAGCATGCACCATATCTGAGGGGCAGAAGATCCGAAACCTCAAAACTGGTGAGTGTAGGGGGTGGCTGAAGCCATAATATCGATATTGAGGAATGAGACCTGATAGGCTAGGGTCAGATAGAAGGAAAGGGCTACCTCCCCTATCAGTGGACTGAGTGTGGGACATAGGAAGAGAAGAGGGAGGGAGCGAGGGCTTGGGAGAGGAAGAGGGAGCAGGCTACAGATGGACACAAAGTAAATAAATTGTAATAATCAAAAAATAAATAAATAAATAAATAAATAAATAAATAAATAAATGGGAAAAAAAAAGAAAAGCATTTTTTTTCAAGTGACAGCTTATGATGGCGAGGATGAGAAGCAAGGGAAACACTCCTCCATTGCTGGTGGGAGTGTAAACATATACAGCCATTATGGAAATCAATATGGTGGTTTCTCAGGAAGTGGGGAATATACCACACCTGGGCATATACCCAAAGGATACTCCATCCTACCACAAGGACACTTGCTCAGTTATGTGCACTGATGCTTTATTGGTAATAGCCAGAAACTAGAAACAACTCAGATGTGCCTCACAGCAGAAAACAGATAAAGAAAATATGGTGTATTTTCTCCAATGAAGCATTACACAGCTGCTAAAAAAAAAAAAAAAAAAAAAAAAAAAAAAAAAAAAAAAAAAAAAAAAGACATCATGAAATTAACAGGTAAATGGATAAAACTATAAAAAATCATCCTGAGTGAGGTAACCCAGGCCCAGAAAGACAAACATGGTATGTACTCACAAGTGGAGATTAGCTGTTAAGTAAATTATAATCATTCTATAATCCACAGACCCAGAGAGGTTAGGTAAATAGGAAGGCTATAGGGGAGAAGCATAGATCTCCCTGGGAAGGGGAAATAGAATAGATTCTGAAGGTAGACTGGGGGCCAGCTGGAGACAGGAGCAGATAGAGGGGACAGTGAGAGTATGTGTAAAGAGAGACAGTGGGAGCTGTGGGACATCTGGTGGCATTGTGGAAACCTAGTGTAGTGGAAACTTCCTGGAATCGATGAGGGTGGCCCTAGTGAGGAATAATGGAGGATGCAGAGTCTGAACTGGACATTTTTTTATAGCCAGGCAAGGCTTCCAGTGGTGGGACTGGGTTACATTTGATTGAGTTGTTGTCCAAGGGAGTCCCATGGAGATCTCTAAACATCCCAAGCTGATGCTAGGACAAAAGGTAGCTCTCCGAAAATTGACAGTGGGGGTACCTACCATGTTGGAGGACAACTTCCCCTCAGCTCACTGAACATAGAGAGGTTATTGAAAGTTGATAGGTCATAACTGGTGTCTGCATGAAGCCTTCACCCCTCTATTCAAGGGCCTTTTGTATAAGAGGTACCCTGCAGGCTACAGAAGGAGAAACTTGGACACCAACCCAGCAACAAACAACTCCATCTACAATCTGTCCTGCCTGCAAGATATGCTGGGACAATGTTTGTGCAGAACACATGGGAGTTTAACTTGAGGGCCACCCCATAAGAAGGAATCCATTCCCTACACTGCATAGAAGGCTAGGAACCAGACTGGATAGACCAGATACCTAGGGTGGAACCAAACATGACTGGAAAAACACAATGAAATAATTCCTAATGATATTCTCTGATTGGTGGCTTGTCTAGTCATCAGAGAGGTTTCCTCTTGCAGCGGAGGGAAGAGATGCAGAAAGATCCCATGGCCAGACATTACACTGGGGTTCTGTGTCTAAATTGGGAGTCTCCATTGGGTCCCTCTGCTAGAGATGTGGAAAATGAGAAGGGAGTCAGAGGGGATGGAGGATACCATAAGAACACACAGCCCACAGAATTACCTAGGCAGGGCTCAGAGACTGCTGAGATAGTCAGGGAGCCTGTATGGGTTTCAGCTACTGTCCTCTGCATATGTTATGGTTGTTTAGCTTGGTGTTTTTGTGGGACTCCTTATAGTGGGAGCTAGTGTACCTCTGACTCTTTTTGCCTGCTTGTGGGACTTTTCCTCCTATTGTATTGCCTGGACCAGCCACAATTTGAGAGCTTTTTGCCTTGTCATACTGTGTCTTGTTTGGCTGTGTTTTGCTGTCTCTTGGAGGTCTGCTCTTTTCTGAAGGGAAATGGAGGAAGGGTGGATCTTGGGGAGAGGGTAGGTGGGAAGGAGTTGGGAGGAGTGGAGAGAGGGTAAATTGTCGTTGAAATGCCTTGTATAAGAGAAAAACCTATTTTCAATTTTAAAAGTTCAAATAAAAAAAGAAGTGTTTTTATGTATGGTATTTTCTATAGGCACTCATAATTTCCATCCACCTGTTCCTTTTCCAGATCTAAAAAGAATCAAACATACTTTTAAGACTTTCCCTGTACATTTTTGTTTACTTCTAGTTAGCTTGCAAGAAATTGGAACAGCAAATTTCATTCTATAAGTTCTATTTGTTGAACAAAGAATCAAGTATTAGCATTCTAAAAATATTTTAATCTTTAACAATGTTAACTTAGCTAGATTTCTTACCTTAATATTGACCTGTCACCAAGCAACAAAAATCTGTATTTTTTTGAAGGACTGAAATTCACTCCAAAAATAAATCCTAATGTAAATATCATTACTGAAGACTCCTCCCTTTAGCTAGACTAATTAGTCATGTTCTGACCTGCCCTCTTCAATTCACAAGTCCAGAAAAAACATCTGCCTTTTACTTGTTAACAAGGTACTCATATTCAGCTAAGGAAATAAAGACCAACTCACTAATTTTGTCTTGAATAAGAACTCAAAATTATCTTTCTCCTTAATCATTTGTATGTAAAAGCTAATCCAGCAAACAACACTGTGCTAAAGTATACATAAAAGTTAAAAATGTCAACATTAGCTACCAAATTAATATCTAATATTGTTCTCTATTCATCTTAAACAAATACAGTGAAGTATAGACTCATGATCTGTTGCTCAATAGCTTAATTTAAGGCCATACTCTCTTCAGGAATGCGTCCCATTCAGTGGGAGGGCCATCAACATATGAAAGCTATGAAAGTTGAGTCTGGCTATAGTTTTACTTTATCTTTTCAATTATTTAGCTTTTCTTTCGTTTACTTCTGTATGGAACAAAGGTTCTCTCTTTAGTTGTTGTGTTTTTCTGGTAATCTCCTTAATTTGTAATCTTTCGACTATCATCTCTTTATTTCTCCAACCCTGGGCTGTCTCCTGAGCTTGCCTTGCAATTGCATCACTAAATGCATGGCTCTCTATCTAGATGTTCTGGTAGCATCTCAACACATCCAAAAGGGATATCTTCATTCTACAAGTAAGATTTGACTTATTACCTACTTCTGTTTAAAACATTATCATTCCTGAATTCCTGGCATCATCTTTGAATTTTCCTCCTAATATCCAATCTGTTGCTAAATCGTAATTCTAGCTCACAACATCCCTGACATCCTTCTTTCTCATAATCACTTTTCTACCATGACTTGAGTACAGTCTGCTGTTACTTTTTACCTAGACTATATTCATCTCAAAACTAGGTGATACATATTTGCCATACAAACGCATGGGATAGACGGATGGTACCCCTAGGATAGATCTCTTACTACTTTAATCAATCTTCTACAAAAGAACCAGATTAATTACTAAACATATTAGAATGATTACTTGATATTGAAGCTCTTATTTGTCACACTGTGGTTTTCTTTCTTTATGGAGAAGGTTTTTCTATTAGGAACTTTATCGATTTAAGGTAAAGTTCAATTCCTCTGAAGCATTACCCTTTCAATGGAGCCAAGAGGGACTATGCACTTCTCCCTACATACTATACATTCTCACTAGGCCATTGTTCAAATTATCTCAACTTCTCTAAAAATATGACTTTTATAGGACTATAAACGATGTAATCTCCTCTGTAAAATCTTTCTTGACTCCTTACCATGATGGTTATTCCTATCTTTCTTCTAAATCCCACAACACTAAAATGGTACTTTAAAAGTACTAAAATGGTACTTTAAAAATTCATTTTTGACCCATCTTGTCTCATAGTAATAAAATAAAATTGCCTTGCCCATGTATGATTTGAGGGAAGAAATTTCCTTTATCGACATGCCCATTTAGATTTGAATACTTATACTCTTATTTCTCTTCAGATTGTATGAATCTTTTAACTTTCCCATTTGAATAACATACAGTGAATATCAAAACAGGATTTTGTATACATTCTCATCAGGGCAGGGGAAAGACCAAAAGAAGTACATACACATCTAAAACTGAGGGGAGGACTCTAAAATATCTTGAGGGAAGCTATACTTAAAGTACTGAAAGCACTCTAGTTTTATGGCTCCTTATTTTTCTTTCAATTTTTCCTTTCCCTCTTGAAGTTAAGCTCTTATTTGGCACTATGGCTAGAGATGTGCTTTGTCTTCTTTTCAACTTACCAAAACATGTTTAAAATAAGCACCAGCAAGGCTCTAAGAAACTTTTTATAAAGTTCCATAAGCTTTCTTACAACCAATGTTTTGCATCTTATATACTTGTTTTAGGAGTAAATAACATTAAGTTAAGACTATTAGACTTTTGATTTAGAAAAGGTATTTCCCAATATTACACAATTTATGTTAAATGAATGAAATAGTTCTGCAAAACAAATGAAAGTCCTTAAAGTTGACCATGTTTCATTGACAGTAACTTGTTTAAACTAACCCAGAGTTTGTCACTACAAAAAGTTATAATGTCTTTTAACAAAGCATGTCCTTACCTTTGCACCAGCCAAAAATCCCAGAGAGATGGCAACTCTTGCTCGTAGATCTGGCCTGTCTTTGGGCCACACATAAGAAAGCATTGCTTTAATGATTTTTCTGGTCTCAATTTCTTTTAACTATTGAAAGAGAGAAAACAATGCAGTAAGTAATACCATTTCAAATATTAACAATTTTTTAAAATATATTATAATGAAATTATTATAGTATATTCATTCATAAATGTGGAGGGCTTGTGCCTACAAGGCAAGTGTTCATGTAGAGGTCAGGAGATAATTTTCAAGAATCAGTTCTTCATTTCTACTAAGTGGGTCCCTGGAATTGAAATCAGGTCCTCAAGTTTGGCAGCAAATGCATTTACCCATTGAGCAATTTCACTAGCCATAACCAATCTTTAATAATGTAGAATTATATAAATATCTTAAAAATGCATGAAAACATTACAAACATAAATTTTATCCTGAATCTAAGGTCAGTATTTTAAAATTCAAGAAACTTTGGAGGGAAAAGGGAATTGCTTTTTAAATGTTCAATTCTTTTTTAAATGTTACCCATTTCTGGACTGGGGATATGGCTCAGTTGGTTGAGTGTTTGCCTAGCATGAAGACATTGTAGATTTGATTTTCATCACCACATAAAACTGGGCATAGTGGGCCATGCCTGTACTCTTAATCCCAGGACTCAAGATGTAGAAGCGAGAAGATTAGAAGCTCAAGGTCATCCTTAGCTAAAGAGCACGTTCAAGGCCAGCACCCTCCTTCACACATACACACACACAAAAATTATACTCAAATTTCTTCGACTTTTTACTTTCATCTATTATTATCTGCATACTTCTAAAAGAGTTATTCAGTAGTGGCATGGAAAATGTACCATTCATATTTTTTAACTATTAACATTACAGAAGTCTTAAAATATTTATATAATCCCACCTTCTTAGTGAATTTTGCATTCCTAAATCCAAATTCATCATATGGAAGATTTATAGTACTACATTTAGGAAAGCAGGATTCTCTATTAACTGTATTGTAGCAATTTGAGATTATTAAAAATGTTGACAATTTTTGCCTATTCTTAATCTGATCCAAATATAGTTCACATTATCTTTTTCATATGTTTCTAAGACTAAGACAATATTCTGATTAAATCTTTGGTTTTGATTTCGGTTTCAGCTATAGCGGTAGAATTTTAAGAATCAATTAATAGTTTAGTTTGTGTGTTGTATGCCCATATGTATGCATGGGTGTGTGTGCTTGTGTACCAATGTGTGGAGGTCAGAGGAAGGTGTCTAAATCCTGCCTTATTTTTTGGAGGAAACATCTCTCTGTAAGCCTGGAGCTTACATTTTTTTTTTCTTCCAGGCTGGCAGCTAGCATTATCCAGAAAGCCTCCTCTTTCTTCTCTCCATAGGACAGAAGCTGGCCTGAGGATACATGGATGCTTGTAATCAATCTCAGGTCTTCATGCTTGCAGATCAAGTGTTCTTTATCACTAAGCTATTTCTCCAGCCCCCTAAATTCATACTTTCTAAAATCAAAATAAGGAGATCAGTACATACATATTTTCCAAAAATACTGTATTCTTATAGTTGGTAAAACAATTCCAATTAAAAAATAAATTATTAGCTCAATGTCTAGAAAAAAAGACTGGTAAGGGTATACAGTGGTGAGCATCAAGAACATTATTAATCCTGTAATAATATATTTGGAAAGCAATTTCATATCTAATGCAAGAATAAAATAATTCTCTTTTCCGTGCCCAAATATCACTTCTAAGAACTCTGGCTAAAAATAACCTAAATGCTGTGTTCCAACTTGATCTATTTTACCTGAAAAATCTCTTGAATCTGTCAATTTCTTTCCATTTCTAATCACTAATATAATCCAAGTTATCATTAACTCACAAAAAAAGCCCCACTGTAATAGCCTCCTAACTTATTTCCCTGTATCCACTCATAGCTAGTATGTTCACCTTACAATCAAATACCTTATCTAGCTTAAAACCCTTAAGCAGTATCCTATCATTCTTGGACCAAAGCATAAAGTCTATCAACATAGCAAACAAGGCTCTCTTTGGCCTTTCATATAGTCATCTTCTATACTATTGTAATTTTCAGTGTTCAATAGGTACTGGTCTATTTTTAGTTCCTTAAACATGTCTTCATATAACTATGTTATCTGTGTTTAGAAAACCTCTTAACAATGCATTGCTATCCTGTCCCTCAAACCAGTTAACCACTTTAAGCAACATAGAAGCATTTATGCAAGTTACCTCTAACACTAATCAGGATCCTTTTTCTGTTTTCTCTCATAGATCATGATTCCGTTCTTTGGGAGTATCTACTACAGTCAGAAACTGCCACCAAGCCTAATGAAGTTTTTGATCCTTGAAGTCCACACAGTTATAGGAGAACTGCTAAGCTTTCCAAGTTTGATCCCTGGAATCCACATAGTTAAAAGAGAACTACCAACCTTTTTAAATTGATCTTCACAGAGGCATCACAGCATGCACAACCCCAATTAATTGACTGACTGATTGATTAAGCAAGTAAGTAAATGTTTCTTTTAAAAGTCATCCTTGGTTACATAGAATCCGTGCCCAGTCTGAGATACAGGAAGCCCAGTAAGAAAGACGGAAGGGAAAGAGGAAGGAAAGGTAGAAGGGAAGGAAGCGAGAGAGGGAGAGGGGGTAAAAGGGAAAAAAAGAAAAAAAAAAAAACCAAGAAAGAGAAGAAAAGAAGGGGGCAGAAACGAGAGAGAGAGAGTGTGTGTGTATGTGTGTGTATGTGTGTTTAGCAGGACAAGTATTTGACTGACTTCTGCTTCTACTAGAACACAAATTCGATTTTATCATTAACTCTATTGTGTATTCATAGTTGTAACCCAATACCAAATGGATTGGCTGGCTGACATGTATGTAGTCAACACTGAATGAAGAATACATATTCAAACATACACTTTAATATATAAATAAAGTAGAAGGGGAACTATGTGGGAAGACAACAGCATAAGGGAGTACAGTAATTGGGACAAATAAAAACATCACATTTTTTATCATATGAATAATTTAAATTTAAATGTGTTATGTGAGTATAGGTCTATAAATTTGAAAGCAGGAGAACGGCTTGGTAAAAGGAAAGGGACCTGCAACACGGGGAAGAGAAGTTGATCTAGAACAAGTAAAAGCCATGTACAGTGACATGTGTGTATTAGAATTTCATAATGAAACTCATTATTCTGTATGCTGAGTAAAAATAAAAATTTAAAAGAAAACTTGATATCACAGTTAACCAATATTTTAAAAAATACTGAATAAAGAAACAAAAATTTAGCTATAATAAGGTTTACGCCTGGGCTGTTTTAACAGAAACAGAATTAGAAAAAAAAATACCCCAAATACATTAACAGCAGTAGCTCAGGTGAAGAAAATAATAATTTTTATATTCTTTTTACTTCTTTATATTTTCTGTAACTCATATATAATAAGAAAATTTAATTTCAAAGAGGAAAAAGTTAGGCAATTAAAGTAAATTTGTATAGCAATGAGTGGGCAAAAGCTAACACACAAAAAGCCCAGAACAATACACCATAGAACAGAACATACTTTTATATTATGATCGACCTCATAACATTCAGCAAACTACTTTGTATTTTAGGCAGTTTTTTGTGCAAATAGGAACAAAAATAAAAATGTTCGTATTATACAAAAACAGAAAGACTGCCATCCTGAGCTGTTTCAACTCCTTAAGATGGCAAAAAATAGGAAATGCTGAAAGTATAGTTCCTGTGTTTTATTTTACACATACACACATACTCATGATTTAGTAAGACATTTTAAAAAGGAATGAGGCAGTAATTTTAAAATTCACTTTTCCCAATCGAATGATAATTTAATGCATTATAGCACAAACGGGCATTTCAACCATTTTCCCATTTCACAAGTTTTGTCTGTCTTATTTTTCTTGATGGAGTAATGGAAAAAAGGCCCTGTTTCCACATATCTTTAGAAACATTCCCTCCTGTCAAAACCTTCTACAACACACCCCAGAAATTTTTCAATAAGGACACAGAGAAGTTATGGCTAAGAGCAAGAAAATTATTCTAGTTGGCTTAATAGTCCATAAAATGTCACCACTTCATTTAACAAAATGGGTCTAAAGTTGTGTAATCATGTACTATGAATCCATTAAGCTGTAAAGGACATGACTTCAGTTAAGAGTTTAGAGAAACTATAAAGTTTGAAAAATGACTTTTTTTAAAAAGTAGAGGCTAAATAAAAAAAGCATTTCAGAGCCTACGACACAGTTTTAAATAATTTTAAACCAACTTATTCCTACTATACCAGAGAAAAGAAAATAGAGAACCTTCATGTACATCCTGAAGGATAATATACCACCTTCCAAAAGTGCCAGCTATTTCATCTTAGATAACCAGCAATAATACTGAAAAGCAAATGGGTGTTATCCACTGTTGGAGGTTGGTCTAATGCTAACTACTGGTCAAGATCTGGTTACTGTCGGCCAGATACACTATCCTTGTTTGTGTAAACCTCCCTAAAACATTATACCAAATTGGTTTGCTAAATGGTCTATACTTGGGCAGAGAAGAATGGATAGACATAATTAAGGTTCCCGGGCTTTTGGGGACAAGAGAGAATCATGGAGGACAGACAGACGAGAAGAGAAGATGATGGAGGACGCCAGGATGGGTTAGCCTGAAGAAGAAACCATGTGAGGCTGGGAGGAAGGACTCCAATAATGGTGTGAAAAGGCCCAAATGAAGAATAAAAGCAAATATTTATAAGATTATAGGTGGAAGATAGTGGGAGGATGGCATTGGATTGGATCTGGGAGATGGATGGTGAGGTGATTTTGACAGAGTAAATGAAATAAGGCAATTAAAAATCTAAAAGGTGTCTGTGTCTTATTATTTGGGATACAGGTTAGATAATACCACCAAAATGATCTTAGGGCAATATACAGCCCTAAGCTATATATTATATATTATATATCTATATATTA
Source organism: Psammomys obesus (assembly GCF_907164565.1). Classification (NCBI taxonomy): domain Eukaryota; kingdom Metazoa; phylum Chordata; class Mammalia; order Rodentia; family Muridae; genus Psammomys; species Psammomys obesus. The sequence goes on from NW_026585687.1 coordinate 1,424,563, forward strand.
TACATTATATAGCCCAACACAGTTCCATTATTTAAAACAACAATCCAAAGCTAGAAAGAGATTAACAACTTAAAACTAAGTTAATACCTTTCGATCAACTATCCACTGTCATCTCAAGTCAGTGGAGTATAAATAGATAATGCCAATATATTACCATATATACCCCTGTAATATCACTTCTTAAAGAAAGGATGGAAATGTAATCATTAAGATGATGATAAACTGTTCTTACTATTCAGGTATTTTAAAAAAAGGAAATCATGAAATTGCAGGCAAATGGTGGGAACTAGAAAAGATCTCCTTGAGTGAAGTAACCCAGAAGCAGAAAAACACATGGTATATACTCACTCATAAGTGGTTATTAGACATATAATATAGGATAAACATAGTAAAATCCATAGTCCTAAAGAAGCTAAACAACAAGAAAGACCGTAGGGGAGAATCCTCATTCAGAACGACAAAATACAATAAACATAAGAAGTAGAATATAGGGAACAGGACAGGAGCCTAACACACAGGGCCTCTAAAAGGCTCTACTGGTTGAGGTAGCTAGGCAGAGGCTGAGAATCATAGTCAAACTTTGGACAGAGTACATGGAATTGTATGGAAGAAAGGGGAGATGGAAAGACCTGGAGGGGACAGGAGCTCCAAAAGGAGAGCAACAAAGCCAAAAAACAAAACAAAACAAACAAACAAAAAACAAAGAAAAAAAGAAGAAAAAAAAACTTGATACCTCAACCAAAGACCGTGCATGGAGAGGACTTAAAACCCCTGCTCAAATGTAGCCCATAGACTCAGTCTCCAAGTAGGTTCCCTAGTAAGGGGAGCAAGGGTTTTCTCTGGCATGAACTCAGTGGCAGGCTCTCTGAACATCATCTCCTGAGGGGTACAGCCTTGCCAGGCTACAGAGGAAAACGATGTCAAAAGTCCTGATGAAACCTGATAGGCTAGGGTCAAATAGAAGGGGAGGGTGGGCTGGGGGAGAGGCATAGGAGAAGAAGAGGGAGGGAGGGTGGGATTGGGAGGAAACAAGGGAGAGGGCCACAGCTAAGATACAAAGTCAATAAATTATAATAAATAAAAAATTAAAAGAAAGAAAAATGTGAGCTGGTGCTTGTCACTAAGTCTGATACCTGAGTTCAATCTTAGGAACCCACGTGTTGAAATGAGAGAACTAGTACTAGCCACAAGCAGTCATCTGACCTTCATAAATCTCATGGGACACAGACACACAGAGACACAGACACACACACACAGAAACACAAACATAACAAAAGGTTTGTTTCTAATGATGAAAAATATTTTCTAAGGAATAATTTCATAGTAGAATATGGAAAAATCAAGCAGTAATTAAAGAAAATTAAAGGGTAGAAGTTGCTGAAGTAACTGGCAACATTCTAACAGCTTTTCTTTTAGATTCCCTTACATAAACAAGAACAATGAAATTCATTTTCAAAAATAATTTTCACAATAGAATTGAAAATCAGCACTTTAAAATATAATATTAGAGGTAGAGGTGAGCGAATCATGAGTTGGAAACTAGTCCTAGTAAGATTCCATGTAAAAAAAATAAAATAATGCAAACAACAACAACAAAACCCAAATGTACTGATGAATCTAACATGTCAGCAAAAGCTCTTTCTGTTGAGTGCGACAGAAATGTATTTTAAAGGGCTACAAATGAAGTGCATCCTCTTTCCTCCACCACTACAAGGGTGCATACACTGTTTCCTTCTTGCTGTAGCTTAAATAGCCTCAACTTTAAAACGGGGAAATGATACGTAAGCCTCATAACACTGCAAATCTAGTACTGAATACGAGTCTTAACAAGCACTTAGAAGCTGCTTTCGCTTTAATAATAATAATGAAAAAGAAGAAGCACTGATTCTTCATTGGGGCCCCAGCATAACTAAGTGATTCTTCATTTGGGCCCCAGCATAACTAAAAATAGGTGAAGGTTTGGGAACTCTACATTCATTTTATGTCTCCTTTACTTTGGCTGACTCCTCAGACTTTTTTTTTTTTTTTTTTGCCTCTGCATAGGCATATGGAGCTGCCTAACTCACCTCATCATCCTTCAAAATTGTTTTTTTTTTTTTTTTCGAAAAAATGATTTAAAAAAAAGAAAAACTCAAAATGTCAGAGAGCTAACAGATGATAATAAATAAAACCAAGATGGCCCAAGGAGAAAAAAAAATTAAAAGAGATACAGTTATCAGAAATATAAACTTGACTAATATAGGAAACAATACTCAGTAAACATTCATTCAATTAATTTATTATTTCATTTTAACCCACTTAAGCACAAATGATTATATGATTGAAACGCACATAATACTTGATTTACTGAATAACTAGAAGTTTTAACAGTTTTGAGTATTTATTTAATTTGGTATCAATACACTGCTTCACAAGCTTGATGAAGCTAGACAGGTAAAAAGAAATAAGGAAAGAAACATCTATTTGTACACAGGAAAACAAAACATCCCAATAATCACATAGTGGACCCAAAATAAAAATAGTCATGAATTTCCTTAAAACAAAAATACATTTTGAGAAACATATAGTTAGGTTAATTTGATGTGTGAATATCACAGAATGTATTTATAGAAGCTTAGATTGTTTAACATGCTCTACACTTAAGCTCTCTCTGGTAAACCCCACTGCTCCTAGGCCAAAATTATGTACAGCATGACTGAATATGTGTCTAAACATAGATCTGATAAGGAAAATAAACCAAGTTTAAAAAAAAAAAAACTAGGGCATATCTGGATAAGGCACTTATCAAGAATGAAGCTTATAGGACCAGAAGTTGCTCTGAATAATTCCATGAATAAACAGTGAGTAGACACGAAGAACTAGGAAACTACCAAAATCTACTACAGATTTATTAATACTCTACAGGTGACATAATAAATTTATTTTTAAAAATCAGTAAATTAAGCCTGGCTTATTAAAACTTCTTACTTTATAAGCTTTTAAACTTTTTTGAACTCTTGGCCTCATACTTCTTATATGGAATAGTATTCAGCATAACAATGGATACTCAACAGGGCATAGTATTCAATATAACAATGTTATTCAATATAATAGCAAGAAAGAAATCTTATATGCACTGTAAGAGACCTATAGTTAATAACTATGAAAAGGGTACAAGAACTTAAATTTCAAAACATATTAAGTGGTTCACTTAGGAGAATTTTCAGAAATTAAGTATGACTTAATAAACTCAATACATGTTTTGCTTTTTAGGCAGCTTTGTATCATTGCCAAAAAAAAAAAAAAAGTTGTCAAGCACAAATAGTCAATGTCTTCACAAGGAGCTCACTCATTTCAAGAGAATGAAACCCACTGTAGTCTGACAAAATGAGAATAAGAAATAAGAAAACAGCATTTTGGAGGGGGGATCCAAGATGGCAGCGACCAGCATGTACCATTTCTGAGAGGCAGAGGATTTGAAACACAGAAATTGGTGAGTGGAGGTGGAACTGAAGCCGGAAAATCGATGTTTTGGCTTCCTGAAAGAGGAGACATCACAGGAGCGGAGAGCATTTAGATTCGGGTCAGGCATGGACTTCTCTGGGAACAGAGAAGGGCACTTCCCTTGTTCAGGCCTTCTTCCTCCTTGGGGTAGCTGACACACAGCATCAGTGATGCTGAGCACAGAACTCACTGCCTGGGGACAGAGACAGCAGAAGCGGCTGCCAGCTGTATCAGCCGCCTGCTGAGTCCCAGATCCATGGTAAAATCCTTCCCGGGTCTCACTTCTGCAAGCAGCAGTACCAACTCTGCAGGGCCTCCCAGTCAGTGACTGTATGGGCCAACCCATACAGTGGGAAACAGAGGGTTTCTTGGGACACTGAAGCCCCTGCTCTGTGGGTCTACCAGTGGAGTTTAGGCAAACAACTCCTGCAGCTCCGTTAGAGACGAATACAAGTAGCTTGCCAGCCACTGACTTACTAAGGTAATTTGCACCTGCGATCATCACCAGTGCTTGCTACACCTTTAGCGCCTGAAACCCCTTTGGTATCTGCAAGGTGCCCCTCCCTCACACTGAAGGCCTCTACATTCTCTGGTACCCTGTCCCTCACAGCACACTTCCTTGCACACACACGCCACACACTTGCCCTCATATGTCCTTCTGCGCCCTCGGACTGTACTCCCACAGGTAGAGCTGAAACACCAACACACACCCTGGAACCACTGGACCTCTCTAATCTTCTTGAAGAATTCTCCAGACACCAGAGAAAGATGGTACAAGTCTGATCTAAAGACTCTAGGAACAAACAGTGAAGGTTATGGATAAGCAAATGGCCAGGGGTCAGTGAAAACACACATCCAACAAAAATCAGGACATTATGGCTTCACCAGCAACCTCCAAAATCAATGGATATTCCAATTCATCAAAAACACAGGAAAATGACTTTAAAGCTATGCTTATCCAGTTATTTGAGGCAAATAATGAGGAAACAAACAAATCTCTCAGAGAAATAGCAATACAAATAGAGACAGTTAAAGAGGAAAAGAAAAAATCTCTCAAAGAATTGGCCACCCAGTTGGAGGCAAAGAAAGAGGAAATGAACAATGCTCTCAAAGAAACACAGGCAAATTTAGCCAAAAAAAATGGAGGCACAATTAATGGCATATAGAGAGGAAATGAACAAAAAAGAGAGATCATCATAGAGATACAGGAATCCACATTCAAACAGATGAAGGAAATGTTGCAAGGCATGAAAACAGAATTAGAATCAATACAGAAAACACAAACTGAGAAAACCCTGGAATTGGAAAACTTAGAGAAAAGAGCAGGAACCACAAAGGTAAGCATCACCAATAGAATACAAGAGATGGAAGAGAAAATCTCTGGTGCTGAAGATACACTTTCAGGAATTGACAATCTCACAAAGAAAAAGTAAAATGGGAAAAGTCCCAAACACAAGTCATCCAAAAAAATCAAGGACACCATGAAAAAGAAAAATCTAAGAATAATAGGAATTGATGAAAAAGAAGATTACACTATCCAAGGTCCAAAAAATATTTTCAAGAAAATCATAGAAGAAAAATTTCCCAACCTAAAGAAAGAGATGTCCATAAACATACAAGAAACCAAAAGAACACCAAAATAAACTAGACCAGAAAAGAAACTCTTCACCCCACATCATACTCAAAACACTAAGTCTACAGAACAAAGAAAAGATATTAAAATCAGCAAGGGAAAAAGGCCAAGTAACATATAAATGTAGACCTATCAGAATCACACCAGACTTCTCATCAGAAACTATGAAAGCCAGAAAGGCTGGGGCAGATGTCATGCAGACTTTAGGGGACCACAGATGCCAACCCAGACTACTATACCCTGCAAAACTTTCAATCAACATAGATGGAGAAAACAAAATATTCCATGATAAAACTAAACTTAAGCAATATCTACACAGCAAAGATTCTAGAAGTAAAACTCCAATCCAACGAAAACAACTATACCAAAGAAAACACAGGATACAGATAATGTCCCTACAAAAAGTAAAAGAAAACAGGCAATGAATCACAGTAAGACCACCAAATCCACAATAAAAGGAACTAACGTTCATTGGTCACTATTATCTATCAACATCAATGGACTCAACTCTCCAATAAAAAGACACAGACTAACAGAATGGGTGCAGAAACAGGATCCAACATTCTGCTGCATCCAAGAAACACACCTATGCAACAAATATAAACAATACATCAAAGTAAAGGGCTGTAAAAATGTTTTTCAAGTAATTGGACCCAGAAAATAAGCTGGAGAAGCTATCCTAATATCTAATAAAATAGACTTTCAACCAAAATTAATCAAAAAAGATGAGGAGGGACACTATATTCTCATCAAATAAAAAAATTGACCAGACATCACAATTGTGAACATCTATGCCCCAAATACAAGAGTGCCTACATTTGTAAATGAATCATTATTAAATCTTAAATCAAACATCGATCCCAACACCATAATAGGGGGAGACTAAAACACCCCACTACCAGCAAGGGACAGATAATCTAGACAAAAGCCAAATAGGAAAATGAAGGCATTTACAGAGGCTCTAATACAAATGGACCTAATAGATGTATACAGAACTTTTCACCCAAACTCAAAAGAGAATACCTTCTTTTCAGCACCTCATGGAAACCTTTTCCAAAATAGACCATATAGTTGGTCACAAAGCAAGCCTCAACAGATACAAGAAGATTGAATAATCCCCTGTATTCTATCTGACGACCATGGACTAAACTTCATATGGAGAAACAAAAAACCCAGAATTTCCAAAATGATCTTGTACAACAACAGATCATCTGGAGGTATCTCCATCCCTGATCTCAAAGCTGTATTACAGAGCAATAGTAATAAAAACTGCTTGGTATTGGCATAAAAACAGAAAGGAGGATCAATGAAACTGAACAGAAGACCCAGAAATAAACCTACACACCTATGAATAGTTGGTTTTTTACAAAGAAGCCAAACCATTCAATGGAAACAAGATAGCATCTTCAACAAATGGTGCTGGTCCAATTGGATGTCTACATGCAGAAAAATGAAAATAGATCCATATTTATCATCCTGCACAAAACTAAAGTCCAAGTGCATCAAAGACCTCAACATAAAACCAGATACACTAAATAGGTTAGAAGAAAAAGTGGGGAAGAGCCTGGAACTCATTGGCACAGGAGACATCTTACTGAACAGAACACCAATAGCACAGGCTCTAACAGCAACAATAAATAAATGGGACCTCATGAAACTGAAAAGCTTTTGTAAAGCAAAAAACACTGTCATCAGAACAAAACAACAGCCTACAGACTGGGAAAGGATCTTCGCCAACCATATATCTGGAAAGGGCTGATATCCAGAATATAAAAAGAACTAAAGAAGTTAAAAATCAGTAAGTCAAGAAATCCAGTTAAAAAATGGAGTATGAAGCTAAACAGAGAATTCTCTCTGTAGAAGAATACAGAATGGCAGAGAAACACTTAAAGAGATGCTCAACATCCTTAGCCATTAGGGAAATGCAAATCAAAACGACCCTGAGATTTCACCTTACACCCATCAGAATGCCTAAGATCAAAAACTCAAGTGAAATGCTAGAGAGGTTGTGGAGAAAAGGGAACCCTCCTCTATTGCTGGTGGGAATGTAAACTGGTACAACCACAATGGAAATCAATCTGGCACTTTCTCAGACAATAGGGAATAGTGTTTCCTCAAGATCCAGCTATACCACTCCTAGGCATATATCAAAAGATGTCCAAGTACACAACAAGGACATTTGCTCAACCACGTTTGTAGCAGCTTTCTTTGTAATAGCCAGAATCTGGAAACAACCCAGATGTCCCTCAACAGAGGAATGGACACAGAATTTGTTGTACATTTACACAATGGAATACTACTCAGCAATTAAAAACAAGGAAATCATAAAATTTGCAGGGCACTGGTGGGATCTAGAAAAAGATCATCCTGAGTGAGGTATCCCAGGAGCACAAAGACACACAGGGTATATACTCACTTATAAGTGGGTACTAGACCTATAAGATAGGATAAACATACTAAAGAAGATATACCTAAAGAAGATAAACAAGAAAGAGGACGGGGGTAAGATGATCAATCCTCACTTAGAAAGACAAATGGGATGGACATTGGAAATAGGAGAAAACAAGTAACAGGACAGGAGCCTCCCACAGAGGGCCTCTGAAAGACTCTACCTAGCAGTGTATCAAAGCAGATGCTGAGACTCATAACCAAACTTCTGGCAGAGTGCAGGGAACCATATGAAAGAAGGGGAGTTATTAAGACCTGGAGAGGACAGAAATTCCACAAGGGCCAAATGTATCAGGGCACAGGGGTCTTGTATGAGACTGTTTCTCCAACCAAGGTCCATGTATGAATGTAACTTAGAACCCCTGCTCGGATGTATCTCATGGTAGCTCAATAACCAAGTGTGTACCCTAGTAAGGGTAACTAGGACTATACAGAGAAGAACTCAATGGCTGGCTCATTGACCTCCCCCCCCCCCCCCCCGCTGAGGGAGGAGCAGCAACCTTGCTAGGCCACAGAGGAGGACACTGCTGCCAGTCCTGAAGATACCTCATAAACTAGGGTCAGATGCAAGGGGAGGAGAACCTTCCCTAGCAGTGGCCTTGGAAAGGGGCAGGGAGGAGATAAAGGAGGGAGGGTGGGGCAGGGAGGAGATGAGGAAGGGGGCTATGTTTGGGATACAAAGTAAATAACTTGCGATTAATATAAAAATAAATTATATATATATATGAATAACATTTTACAGATCCTATTTTTCATCTAATAATCATTTTTGTGGAAATAAATTTGAAATAAATAAATAAAATACTAAAAAGAAAAAAGAAAAAAAAACAGCATTCTGATAGATGCAGCAGAATTGTCCTTTCCTTAGCTAATGAAGAATTCAGGAGTCCTGGTTTTACAGCTATCTTTATTATTTAAATTTATTTTTTTTTTGTTTTTATTTTACTTGTATTGGTATTTTGCCTGTCTGAATGTCTGTGTGAGGGTGTGGAGTCCCTGAAACTGAAGTCACGGATAGTTGTGAGCTGCCATGTGGGTGCTGAGAACCCAGGTCTTCTTTAATCACCGAGCCATCTCTCCATCCCCAGAGTCAAACTCCATTTAACATAAACTACTTACAGACAAAACTTTTGGTTATTAAAGAAAAACCACCAAGACAAAACAAAAATTTGGAACAGTCTGCTCTGTAAAATCTGGCATATAGACTGAATATCATTTCCCTAAAGTACTAATTTAGTACTATTTCAGGGAGAGACAAACCATTCATGGAAGAAAACTGTCTCTTCAACCCAAGCTAAAGACAACTTCAATTAAAGGAATAATTAAAATGGTACTTCAGTATTGTTAGAGATAACAGTGACTAGATAAGAGCTAGTTCGAAAAGCAAACAAGTTCAATAGATGTCTAACAGAAAGCTCCAGTAAGCAAGCAGAGAAGTCCTCCTACATTATTATAACTGTAATGAGTTTGGAATAAGAGAGGACAATATTAACTCTCAGAAACGGTATAGCAATTATTGTTATTTTCTCCTTATGTTGGGGTTTGTTTTCTAAGCTCTGTTAGTCTGAAGTTTCAATAAAGAACTTACGCAGTGCTGAGGACCCAAGGAAATGGATTATGCTGCACATGAGATGGATTTGTACCTGACAGTCCATTTAATAACTTATAATAAAAAGTAACTGACAGGCAGACTGATGTTCACATTGGCCAGCTGGTAAGTTCTTTAGCCCAAAATAACTCAAGTTGATAAAGCAAATGAAGAGCCTTAGGCTGTCTAATGATGTCTGAAATCACAGCCAGAAAACTGGCTCCCTGTGTCATCCAGGTATTCTTCTCCACTGGTTTGTAGTCTCACTCATTTTGGCAAGCTTAGATATTATTTTTCCAATCTTCTAATTTTCAATACTCTATGACACCTTTTCACATCTTCTGGTTGTATCGAGATTTATGCTAAAGTTCTCGGATTGCTCTAGTGAGTGCCTCAACTATCACAGGCTTTAGAGTGTATCCAATCAATAAGGAAGCATTTCTAACATAAAAAAAGACTACGAAGAAAAGTTCTTAGTCAAAAGTAAGTAGTCCTTTCACTACATTCAGTAACAGTGTCACATGTATTATATTGGTAATTGTGATATAGTGTTTTATCTCACTGAGAAGCTGGCCACCCATACCCACCCACGCCCACACCCACTTCAGACCCAAGTGTGTTTATGTCAAGTGTCCTCCACGGCACTCCAGGGGAATGGCCCTACTAACTCTGGTGATGGGGAGGGCAAACAGCAAAGCAGCCCAAGAATAAAAAACAGTGTGTCCTTGAAAACATCTACAAGGTAAGCTATTTCCAACAGAGGTTACTATTGTTTACCCAATGAAATAAAAATGTCTGCAGTAAGAAAGAGAAGCCAGAAGCTCAGCTATGGCAAGCTCAGTAATTGAGAGAAAAATTAATCAGAAACTCTAGCTGACCACCTAAACCTTCCTAATTGGGTTTTGCTGAATACTGTGTTTGATTTAATGACGTTATTTCAGTTATTATTTGTTCATTTACTCTGAAGCCTCACCTGAGGTGGTACTCTATTCTACCCACAGTCTTCTCTATTGGAAACTCCCACTGCCTGTCTTAACAGAATTTTTCCTTTGGATTTCTGAATATTTTGAACAGTTGATCTGATGATGTTCTGCTATGTACATATCTACAGACCATCTATCTACTTATATACTTAACTTACTTCCCTCTTGCCATCTATTCTTTTATTGTGGCTTGCTATACACTTAATGAACTCATTTATTCAAAATTAAAAAAAAATGGCTATTGCAGATCATTCTCCAGACCATACAGAACAAACAGAAACATATTACTAAATATTGAAATGTAGGAGTACAGATTCCCCAATCCTGGCCGGCAAGATCCCTTATTGAGTAAATGTGCTTGCCATACAGGCCTGGTCATCTATGTTCAATGTCCCACACACAAATAAAAATGAAAGGGACCCACTGTACAAGGTTGTCATCTGACTCTTGCATACGTAGCATGATGTGTGCATGTGCATGGACTCATAAATATTCAGAGAGAAATAACAAATCTTTTAAAATCTCAAATCTTTCAAAAATATCAATACTCTATTATAAAACAATTCATTCACCTATTTTAAAAGGCAGAATGTTCAAATATTGAAACGACTTTTCCTTTTTCACAAACCCTTTATGGCAGCCACATGAGATAAACAGCATTTAAAGATACACTAAAATCAATGATAATTATTAATGGCAATATTTGTAAAGACTTTACAAGTGGAAATTAAGTTTAAAAAATCAGGGTGTGAACATTTTAGTTAGTTTTCAAGGTAAAATCTATCTTTTGTTTTGCTCGTAAACATTCTATGTAATGGTTTATATATTCTGTCATCTCAACAGTTAAATTTTAGATAGTAGAGACTTTGTCTTATTTAAGTACTATATCTCTCATACGTATCATAAAGTTTGGCACAGATTAAGTACATAACATAAACTTTTAAAAAATAAGTTTATTATATATTGTGTGTGTTTTGTGTACATGTGCACATATACACAAGGGCCTGAGGACAACACAGGGGTTGCCAGGCTTGACAGCAGGCAACTTTACATGTTGAACCATCTTATTGGCCTAGACACATATTTCACAAATGACTGCACTGTGATTGAGGAAGGCCTCACAACCTTACACTACAATAAACAGTAACTACTACTTGCTGAGCAGCTTCTATATTCTGAGCACTATTTAAGAGCTTTAACATAGCGAGCAGCATTACCTCATTCAAATTCCTTCCAGTATGATTATTAACCCCATTTTACAGAAGAACCTGAAGGATCCATAGTTTCAAGATTTGTTCAAGGTTCCATTAGAAAGTGATAGAGCCCAGATTCAAATTCACTGTAGCTCCAGAACTGAGACTCTCAACAACAATATACTATGTCTCTTTTTCTTTCTCATTTGACCACCAAGCCCTATTATTGTATGATTCCAGTTAGCCAACAAAGTTAAAGTTATACAAAGGTTATAAGAGAAAAAGAGCTGTGAAGAGCAATATAAAATATTAGTCACAATTGATTTGTTTTATTTTTTTTCTGAAAAGAAATTATATCCTGTGTCTTTTTAAAATGTACCAATATAAAAATTTTGTTGTTGTAAGATGGGAAAATACTGTCTGACAACACTTAAACAATACAACATATATAAAATTCTTGTTCAGTGCAGTTTAAGAGAAGTTTCTGCTTCTCCTTTATTTGTCAACATATTTCAGTCACAGAGCACTATTAGCAAATATCCTTAAGAGTCCTTACTGACAGATGATCCTGAAAAATGACAAATATCATACCAAAGAGTAAAACATGGATAAAAAACTATCCTAACTTGGCTGAACTTTTAAAAGTTCTATAATATTATTCTGTGTTAGTTCCAAAGACAGCCATGAGGGTTAGTGATATATACAGAAATGGAAATCAGTGCAATGTGCTTTGAGTTACTGGAAAGTAAAGAATAACACTAGAGACATCAAGAAAACAGAAAATTTTCCTACCAACTATCAACTGCCAGTAAAATAACTAATTGTTAGCACCTATAATTTACAGAGCACTTTTCATAGAATTTTGTTTCCTTAATTCATTGCTACTTCAAAATACCATATGTCTGTATGGGAAAATGAGAGAAGGAAAAAGGGAGGAAATGGAAGAAGAGACAAAGAGGGAAGAGGGGGCAAGGAGAAGGGACAAATAAGGAGGGAGAGAAATTAGATGGAGGCAAGCCCCAAGAAAAGAGACCAGATGGAGAAAAATATGTAAGAGTACTCTGTGACATTGTCACTCACTTAAAGTATAGTCTAAATAAATCATTTTTTATGTCAGTGGCTCTACATGCCTATATGATAATTACAATGATAATGTAAAAAAAATATCAGTAATAGCTGGATCAGGTAGACAGAAGATGTGCCATGAAGTGAACTGATATTATAAGATCAAAGCATATAAAGGGAAAACACTGACCTTAACACACACAAATTCTTTATAATTACTAAACCCTATTTGCCTACTTATTTATAAGGCTAGTTTACATAACGATGTTAGTTAATGCTACTTTAGAGAACTGAAACATTTAGAACAGGCATGGAAGCACACACATGTAAACCACTGTCTGAGAGTTTTAAACAGGAAGATCCTGAGTTTGAGGCCAGAATGAGATGCACAGTAAGACTGTGTCAACAAACCAAAGCAATAATAACAGTAACAACAACAGTATATTGAAGCTGATGAATAAATTTGCCACTTCTCAGCAAATAATAAAGGTTTTTGTTTGTTTTATTTTGTTGTTTCTTGGGTTTTTTTTTTTATTATTATTTCTTAAGAGCAGGTTACTCTATGTAGCCTTACCTGTCCTGAAAATCATTCTGTAGACCATGCTGGCCTCAAACTAACAGAGATCTGCCTGCCTGTGCCTCCCAAGTGCTGGGATTAAAGGGGAGTGCTTAGCCCCAAGAATCTTTCATTTACTTATTTATTACAATTTATTTACTTTGTATCTAGGCTGTAGCACCACAGGTAGGTGGGGAGTACTAGCACTGTTAGTGGGTTCAGTGCCTGTATGCAGGTGCTCTGAGTGGCTCAGTGGCACACAGGCCTGTCATAGTATTGTGTTTCAGGCACTTGGTTCTGTCTGGGATGCACCATTGTTTTTATTATTATTATTTTCATTTTTATTTTTTATATTAATTACAGTTTATTTGTTTTGTATCTCAGCTGTAGCCCTTTCCCTCCTTCCCTCCCAGTTCTACCCTTCCTTCCTCATCTCTTTCCATGCTTCTCTCCAAGTCCACTGATAGGGGAGGTCCTCTTCCCCTTCCATCTGACCTTAGCTTATCAGGTCTCATTAGGACTGGTTGTCCTTCTCTGTGGCCTGGCCAGGCTGTTCCCCCTTCAGGGGGAGGTAATCAAAGAGCCAGCCACTGAGTTCATGTCATAGACAGTCCCTGTTCCCTTTACTAGGACACCCGTTTGGATACTGAGCTATCATGGGCTACATATGAGCAAGGGTTCTAGGTTATATCCTTGAATGGTCCTTGGTTGAAGTATCAGTCTTATTATTCTTTTTTAACTTATTTTTTATTTATTACAATTTATTCACTTTGTATCCCTAAAGAATCTAAGCAAGAAGGGCTGTACTATCTTGGCTCCAGGAATTGTTTGCCTGAACTCTACTGGTAGAACCATAGAACAGGGGCTTAAATGTTAAGAATGCTATCCCAGGAATCCCTGAGTTGCCCAGAGTGCATATGGGGGAGGGATCCAATGTCTGGTGGCTAGTGTAGAGGAACTCCGATCTGGGGCTCTGCATGCACTCCCTCACAGGAGCACTCAGTTGCAGGCATATGAGGAAAGCATAGAGGTCCCAAGATTTTTCTACTCTCAGAATTGGCCACTAGAGTAGGGAGGCCCTGTACCTGAGGTTAAGTACTCGCTGGCCCCCCACCTCAGCTGCAGCAGCCACTGCCAGAGCAAGTGAAATGGCCACTCTCAGATAGCAGAGATGTCCACATGGGGTGGAAGGGCCCTGGATCCAATCTGTCCCTCTAGCTCACAGATTTTTCCCTCTAGCCTGGGAAGCGTCAAAATGGATGCTCTGGCTACAGCCGCTCATCCAATCACCAGTTTAAGCGTTTCTGATCCTCTGCTCCTCAGATATGGTACACATTGGTCACTGTCATCTTGGAGCCTCTCCCTACCCCCCATGAATCTTTTTTAAATTTTAATCAACCATGAATTTTTGTTATAAGTAAAAAAAAAAAAACATTTGTATAATATTTGCCAATTTATATGGGATTTTTCTGTATGAGAAAGCATCATTGGATGAGCCAATCAAAAAGTGTTACAATATGATAATAGTAAAGACACATCTTCCACTCAAGTACAATCATCAAGAATTTCCTTTTAGAATTATTTTTTAAAGTTAGTATAGAAAGGTTTGGTATTCATTCTTACCCCTTCTTTTGGGTCAGTATGGAGTCCTCCTCCTGCGTGCCCATGCCAACATGTTCTCTTTTCTATCAATGGCCATGCCTGGAGAGCCTAATTAGAAATTATAACAAGTACTATATTTATTAGGTATTACAGAATTTCAGATGTCTTAAATCTAATCTAACAACTGTCTCTAAAATAAATTCAAGGGCATTGCATCTGGACTGGTAGATTAAACCCAGAATTAGCATACAGCTAAATTTATACAAAGAATAGATAAATATAACAAATATTTAAGTTACTTTCTCTAAATAGCCTATGAAATAAGTTTAAGTGATTTAGCTAACATTAGTTTTACTTAATTTATCCTGTCTCCCTTTCTGTCACTCACTATAATGCCGTATCCAAACAAGCAAGTATAATATAGTTAATGATTTATATCTCACTTGCTTTCCTTGCATAAATATCTTCATAATTAAGAAAATTAAATTTATACAACTGATCATTTATATTATTGTGTCTTATATACATATTTAGAATATATTTACTATTGCATAGTAAATTTCTTAAAATTAAGAAAAATACTTTTTGAGTCAGTTTTATCTCCTATGGTATACATACCATGGTATCTTTTATATAGGCAAAACAGACTTCAATGCTTTCTGGATTAACTTAGAAAATAAAAGCTACATAAACTCTCCTGAGTAGCCCTATTATCTTACCTACTGTAAAATTTTCAAAGACTTTAATATTATAAAATCAGAGGTACATAAAGTAAAATCATTTGAGAAAACATAAGAGCTAACAAGGTAATCATTTAGAAAAATGTAACATTTACTAAGATAATGACAATTTGGCTTAACATTTAGATTTTCTAATAATGAAAGTTTTTATGATTAAAATACTAAATAAAATAAATACTTAAATGTTTTTGTAATATTCTTAATAATCAATAATTAATGAACAAGAGCATAGTTCTTTACAAACACTTATATACATTGATAGTATATACAGAGTAACAGTATCAGCTTAGAGCCAAGGAATTCTAAAACATAAGTATCTTCTTATTCTTACTAATGAGAAACAAAAGTAATTGTCATAAATATTATCGATTTTAGATCAACATTCATAAAGCATTTTTTACAAAGAAAACATCAAGGGGTGATTTTTATTCTGACAGCATCATTTTCTGACATTTCTCCTCTAAAAGGCTAAGCAACACGTTTTAGCAAGGCTTCTGGTGAATATCGCACAAGATAATGAGGTTGTCAATGAAGCAGAAGACTGAAATATAAACCAATTTAGTGATATTTTGGATAATGAAAAGTCTGAACAAATTTTCTACTTAAAGATTTAATTTAATACTGGCAAACAAATTCACTTGTACAGTCTTTCCATAAATTAGAACAAAGCTTTGTGCCTTAATAGCAAATAATTACTAAAGAGAATAAACAATAAAGTTATGAGGATGCAAATGGCCTTCTAACTTTTTGTTCTTCTATCATGGAGATTTACATGTCTCATTTTGAAGCAGCGGGAATTATGAAAGATAGCTTTCATGTAAGTTAACAACAACAACAAAAAAACAGCCCTCACCAATATTTAAACTCAGCATCACTTATCCTGAAGGCTCTAACAAACTTAAAATCCCTTGGCATTCTACCATCTGAACATCTTCTAATGTAAAGGAACTTCACAAACTTGAAAATGGCAACATTCCATGTACCAGATACAAATTAGAATAAATTTGAGTGTCAACAAGCTGCCATTACATTTATAAAAGTTTTCTGGAAATGTTACTCTAGTTGGCCCTGATCTCAAGGGATTCAGACAGATTTCTGCAGTGGCAGAAAAATACCAAGATTTCTTTCTGCATCCCTAGTGGAAACATACCTTCCTGCCAGTATTTATTTAAAAAAAAAAAAAAAAAAACATGAAAAAAGGAAAGTATTTGGAAAATGTAAAATATGTAGTAAATATGCAGCACAAATTGGTAAATGTTCCGTGGGCTTGCACACTTTTCTTAATACATGTAGAAATGTTGGTTAAATCTTTACCTTTGTTGCGTCCAGTAATTGTCTTGAATTGTCTTTTCCCCATCTCTGCCATGTAGTATTTCTTAATGACAGTGTAGTCTATTGAAAAGATTAAAACATAAGGATAGAATTTCAGAGCAGATAATTAATATTCTAAGATTATTCTTTTGTTCAAAAGCATACGTCAAAATTAGAGAGCTGGTAACATGTTCAATACATGCCTAAAAAGAAAAAAAATGTGGATAAGGTACAAATTACATCACTCATTAAAATATCCAAGTGGATTTTCTTTACATATGCTATTTCCTCTAGTTGTCTTTGTTTTTATTTGTTCTTACTTTTAAAATCCTCAAAGTCTTCAACATCACTTCTCTTTTAAATAGCTTTACACATTAACCAATGCCTCCGACTCATCGTGCCGCCAGACCAGAGTTGGAGTTACCTGCCAGGTAGGTGCTCCCTCCTCCTGGTCATGGGTTTCACAAGAAGAAAAGGTTACAGAGAGTTGGACTTGGCTAAACAGACACAACTAGGTTTTGAATATACTATAATATAACCAGAGATATGGCCAGTGGAACAGAGATGGGGCATGCAAATGTAGAGATAAGCTACGAAGCCTGGAGCTGAGATTTGTTTTTCCACATACCCTAAAATTAATAGCTTGAGACAACACCACCCCTTTCACTGCTTGGGCAAGCTACAGGAAAAATAGCAGAAGAAAGATATTCAACATAGCACAGCCAACAGATGCTGCCAGAAGAAGCCAACCAGTGACAAGTGGGTGGGCCTTCCACACTTCCTCAAAGCCTTAGTCACAGAAAGTTCAATTAATAGAAAGAACAATTCATAAAATACCAGAGACAAAGTTGTAACTATTTAGGTGGGGCTACTCCATTTGATGAATTATGGAAAAGTCTAATATGAAAATCTAATTTGTTTGAATTACTGGGATTAGCATCTTTCACCTCCTTCCCCATCTGTAGAGACAGCTACAGAAGACAAACCAGGAGAAGTGAAAAGCTACATCATGGTGACTAGGAATGATGACTGTGGTTATAGTATCTACTTTATTTTTGTTGCTTTACTCTAGACTTTTACACTATAATTGTTGCTTTGGTTTAGCTTGTATCATGCCTGATTTAACTCTGAAGTTTGTTGTTCTGTAGTTTAGGAAACCTATTTAAAAATGAGAATGTGATAATGCTGATTCCTACTGTTATATCAGGGCCTATATGACCTTTTAATGCCTTTTAGTATTTTTAATGAAGTTGTAAGCACCATAAATATTTATAATTGTTTTATATTCCTAAGAAGTGGTTCTCTTTATCAGTATATAATGGTCTTTTTTTTTTTTTCATCTCTTCTAAGTAGTTTTGGTTTGAAATCTACTTTATCAGATAGCAGGAAAGCTCTTCTTTTTTGGATTCTATTTGGATGTTCTTACGCGTGATCTACGTGTTTTAGAGACAGCAAATAGTTGGATCTTGTTTTCTGTTTAATCTAGCCACTTGGAAGGTAGCCTTTAAACAATGAATTAAGGCCATATGTCTTTAAGACTGTTATTTAGAGATATTTAATATTTCCTATGGATTTGCTGGTCATGGTTCCATTTGGTTAGGTTATAAGTAGTGTTTTCTTCTTAACCGTATTAATATGGGACATTTGCTGATTTGTTAGACACAATGTATTTCTTTTTAATTCTCCTTTGTTCATTTATTCCTCCCAAGAAACTAACTTTTCCCATGTTGTCATGAATTAGATTGTCTTTCTTCTCTCTATGTGTATCATACTCCTATTAAGTTTTACTAGTGCTGGTTCCTGTGATGTAAATTGTTTCTGTGGTTTTTTTTAAGATTTATTTATTTATCATGTATACAATGTCTGTGTACATGTACAGAAGAGGGCACCAGATCTCTTTATAAATGGTTGTGAGCCACCATGTGGTTGCTGGGAATTGAACTCAGGACCTTTGGAAGAGCAGACAGTGCTCTTAACCTCTGAGCCATCTCTCTAGCTGTTTCTGTGTTTTTGAAATGTTCTAACTTTTCTATTTTAGAAATAACTTATCAGAGTACAACAATCTTTGTTGGCAATTACTTTGTTTTCAGGTCTTGAAACATCTCATTCTACACTTTTGAGATTTTCAAGTTGATAATGAGGTTTGATGTAATTCTGGTGTTTGACTTAGATGAGGTACCATTTCCCCTTATTGTTTTTTGTGTTGACTCTTTGGTTTGTATTTTAGACATTTTGACTATGATATGTTGTATAGAGGTTGCATCTATTCACGTCTATTTGAGTTTCTAAATGCCTTTTGTGTTTGAATGTCCATTTCTTTCTCTAAGTTTAGGGAAATTTCTGCCATCATCTCATTGAATAAATTGTGTACATCCTTAGTCCTTATTTCAGCTTCTTCTTCCACCTGGAAAATTTTTAGTTGTTCTCGTAAACTTATCCCATAGTTCTTGGAAGTTTTAGTCATTCTTACTAGAATGCATGTCTAAATTAATTATTCTTTTAACCTTGTCCTCCATCCCTGAATTTTGTTCTTCTGTATAGTCATGTCTATTGGTGATAGTTTCTGCTTTATCTTTTTTATATTTGATTGATTGATCTTCATTTCTAACACTTCTAATTGATTTTTCCAGAGTTTCAGTTTCTTCTTGTATTTTTTTCTCCATGTTTTACAATTTGTTGAGTGCTTGATCCACTTTCTCATCCAAATCCTGAATAGGTTTCTGTATTTTATCTATTTGTTTGAATTCACAATAATACCACTGAGTGTATGACTCTAAAATATCTTTCTGATACTTGCTTTCTGGTACTGATGATTTGGGAGCTTTTGGCAGTGTCACAAGAGAACACAACAAAGAAACAAACATGGGGGGTAGCGGTCCTAAAAATAAAGTCTACAGCTATAAGTGCATATACATATATAATCATGATATCACATAAATAACCTAATGATACACCTTAAGATCCTAGAAAAAGAATGAGCCAAACGCAAATGCAGCAAATGGCAAGAAATAAAGATTAGGGCAGAAGTTAATGAAATATATACTAAATATATATATAGACTCATTCAAACCATGAGTGGTTCTATTATGAGGTAAACGAAGTTGACAAATACCTAGTCAAACTAACTGAATAGAGAAAAAGAGAAAGAAAAGGGGACTTACAATAATAAAGTTATAGATTAAAAGAGACATGTTAGAACAGATTCCAATCAATGCATTAAGAAGATAATTAGAGAACACTTTTAAAATGTGTATTCTAAAAAGAACTGGGAAATCTGGGAAAAACAAATAAATGTTTAAATACATCTGATTACCAAACAAAGTAAATCAAGAAGACAGTCAATAAGACTGAAGCAGTAATTTGTAATGAAGGTCTTCCCAGTGGAATTCATTGCTGAGTGCTATCCATATTTAATGAGGAGCTAACACAAATATTGCTAAAACTGTCTCATAAAATAAACAGAGAAGAACACTACCAAATATATTCCATGAAGCAAGTATTACACTTTTCCCAAACCAGGTATGGACAAAAAGAATCAAGCTAGAAACAAATTTCCTTTATGAGCATAGACACAAAAATATCCTTGTAAGCAAAATTTAAGGACACATAAAAAAAAATCGTATATCATAAGTATGATGGTTGATCTTGGTTGTTAACTTTTCATACTCATTTAGTAGAATTAATATTATAAAATGGCTATATTAGCAAAAGAAGCTTCTAATTTAATACAATCTCTATCAAAATTCTAACTACATTCTTCACAGATCTAGAGATATATCCTAAAACTTATATAAAAATACAAATGATCACAAACAAAGCTAATACAAGCAGAAAGAATAATGCTTGAGGTATCATAATACCTGACTCAAATTATAATATAGGGATTTAGTGATGAAGAGAATGGGATTGTCACAAAGAAACATATATAGGGGATAGAAGGAAATGGAGGGGACAGGAGCCCCACAAGGAGACCAAGAAAGCTAAAAAATCTGAGCCCCAAGGTTCCTGCAAAGACTGATGCACTAACCAAAGACCATACATGGAGAGGACTTAGATCCCTTGCTCAGATGTAGCTGATTGGCAGCTCAGTCTGTACGTGGGTTCATGAGTAAGGAGATCATAGGCTGCCTCTGTTATGAACTCCACTGCCTGCTCTTTGACTACTTGCCCTTGGAGATGCAGCCTTACCAGACCACAGAGGAAGAGGATCCAGGCAGTCCTGATGAGACTTGAAAAGCTATGGGCAGATGGGAGAGGGGGAGAATTCCCTCTTTCAATGGTCTAGGGGAAGGGGATGGGAAGAAGAAGAGGGAGGGTAGGACTGGGAGGAGATGAGGGAGGGCATCTTCAATTGGGATATATAATGAATAAATTGTGAAAAAACAGATTTTTTTTTAAAAGAAAGAAACATATACAGAATAACAGGATAGAGGACACAGACATAAACCTACACAGCTAAAAATACATATTTTTAGCAATTTATGTATATGTTCCCACATGAGTTCATGTGTAATACATGTGTGCAAGAGGTCATGAATATCAGAAAGGATGTGAGATCCCCTGAATTGAGTTACAGCCAGTTGGTGAGCCACCTGATGTGGGCACTGGGAACTAAACTCAACAGTAAACCTTTCTTAACTGCTGAGCTATCTCTCCAGACTCCATCTATCTAATTCTGGACCAATGTATCAAAGATCCACATTTGTTAAGCAAACATACTCTTCCAGAAATATGCTGTGAAAACTTGATATCAGGGAGAAGAACAAAGTAAGTCTATCTTAGTCCACATAAGAAATAAATTCAAAACAAATCAAAGACCTTAATGTAGGACTTAGATCTTTGAAACTGCTAGAACAAACAGAAGTACAATATAAGATATAGGCATAGAGCTAAGTACTCTCTCAGAAGGACTCTAAAAGTACAGAAAAAAAAAACTTCAAGAACTGGCAAGTAAGAATGAAATTAAAAAGCTTCTGCACAGGAAAAAAAAATAGAGTGAAATGAGAATCTACTGAATGCAAGAAAACCTTTGCAAATAGTCATGCTCTATAAAGACCTGCAAAATTTAGGTACCAAAAGAAAACAATCTTCCAATCACTAAATGAGCTAATGGAGAGAAGAAACTTTTCAAAAGATTAAACACAAATAGCTAAGATTTGAGAAAGTATTCAAAATTCTTAGACAATACACAAACACTGCTTTTACAGTCCACCTTACCAAGCAAAATGGCTAATATAAAGGAAACGTTGGATGGTAAGGATGTAGAAAAATTTTTAGAACCTTAGGGTACAAAAATACTCAGTGCTTAATGAGATGGTTTATAGGAGCTTGTAAGATAAGAATGTTGAAAGCACTGCAAGTGATGGAGGCCTGATTTATGAAGTTTCTAAAGGAAGTTTCAGAGTCCTTCAAAGAGTGTATTGGGACTGTTTGTGTGATGTTTTGGATTAAGAATCTGTGGGAGGGCTGGAGAGATGGCTCAGAGGTTAAGAACACTGGCTGTTCTGCCAAAGGTCCTGAGTTCAATTCCCAGCAACCACATGGTGGTTCATAACCATCTATAATGAGATCTGGTGCCTTCTTCTGGTGTGCAGGCATATGTGTAGGCAGAGTACTGTATAAATAATAAATAAAATATTAAAAAAAAGAATCTATGGGAATAAAATTTTCAGTTTACTATGACATTAGGTAGTAGGGGAAAGTGTGTTAGGTCTAGTCTCTCACAAATGGCAAGCAATAGGCTTTACTTAAGCTGTAATTGAATTATATATCAATGTTATACATTACAAACACAAAAAACCTCCAAATCAACAACAAAAAAACTGACATATGCAAAGAAGTAGACCCAATACTGACAAAATAAGCTCCCTTGTATTCTGAAATTTAAGAATCAGTATATACATACATACATATATATATCAGTATATATCAGTATATATCTATCAATCTGTGTACGAATATATAAAATGTATACATATTTATATATAAATATATTATATATAAATTTATATTTATATATTATATGTTTTCTATATATATAAATATATATACATGTACATGCATTTCTCTGAATCAGGAAAATTATTGGTATCTATATGTGAACTGCCATGACAAACCTCTCTTATTCTAAATACTCTCTAACAGTTTCACCCCAGTAAGCAAACTATCCATCTTCAGTGTCTGCTCCAGTTTAACGTCTTGCTGTGATAAAATAACCTGACCAAAAACAACCCTGGGTAGAAAGGGGTTTACTTCAGCTCACAGTTTTAGGCCATGGTCTATTAGTGTGGGGAAATTAAAGCAGAAACTTCAAACAGCTGGTCAGATCACATCCACAGTCAAGAGCAGAGTAATTCATGCATGCTTATTTGCTGGTATTCATCTTGACTTCTCCACTTTTACACAGTTCAGTATCTCGTGTCTAGGGAATGATGACACTCATAGTGAGCTGGGTCTTCCCACATCAATTAACTTAATTAAGATAATTCTACACAGGTGTGCCCATAGGCCAAGAGACTCATATCCAAATGATTCCAGGTTGTGTCATGTCAACAATTAAAATTAACCATAACAATGCCTTTTGGACACTTCACTGCTTTCCTCACCATTTTCCACATTCAGACCTTATACAAGCTTTACTCCATTTCCCTGTTTCTTGTAAGCTCCTACATTCAGGCAAGTGGACATCAAAAGAAGCAATAAATCACCAATAACAGATAACAGACTTGACAAACATGCACAAATACCAAAGAAATTCAATAGGCAGAAACGGCAACTTGTCAGATTATTTTAGGAGACAGGTTATTTTAAAATGTATACTCTGGAGACCTTGTGTTGATTTCATCTTTAAAAAGAAAACATTTTGGAAGAGAATCTGTGATTTAAGCATATCACATACTCTCATACTAGTAGCATTTTTCTACTAATCATTAAACATACCTTGCTCTATGTAGATACTCAGTAAATACTGATACTCAGTATCTCTATGTAGTATTTATAAAATACTACATAGTACAATGTAGTATTACATTGTATAATGTATAAATACAAATGAGTATTTATAAAATACTCATTTTATAAAATGAATACCAATACTAAACAAGATCTACTAGACAAAATTAACTCTATGTAAATGTGACCAAGACCCAAGAGACAAGCCTAACAAAATCAAAATCTATTGCTACATTTGTGTTTTCTTTAAGATAAAATTCAATCTTTGCAAAAAATAAAGCTAGTTATTTATTTAGTAATTACTGTTTACATACTTTTATAATATTTAACTTTTATAATTAAACTCATGCTCACTGTTTATGATACCTGAAGATTTAACTAATAATAAAAGAAATGAAAAAGGTTGGCTATGTAGGCCAATGGTAAATAAACTGCCTGGCATGCACAGGCCCTAAGTTGAATTCTGAGCATTGTAGAAATAAAGAAGAAAAAAAACCCACAAGGGATTTGAGTCATTTACATGTTCTGCATTCCTGAAACTTTAGAAACAAAAGTAAGCTTACAATTATGTCTCCTTGATGCTTTTAATTTTTAACAATATCCATAAGTTGTGTGTGAACACTGTTATTATCTAATCATTCTCATCTGTGATCAAAATATAAAACATTTAAATTAACCTCTCAGTACATTCTTCAGGAAAAACAGCTGTGATATAATCCTAATACACATTTAATCAAGGTTAAAGTATTAAAAGTACGACTGCCATAAAATTTGGTTTTCTTTCCAACTGCTGAGAAACTAGTTAGAGGTGAAGAGTAAGGGAGAAAGGAAAGCAAAAAAGAGAGTGGGGGAGAGAGGAAAAAGAGTAGTAAACAAACTTCATAGATTCTGTAATTACAATTCTCAAACAAAAGCTGAAAAAGAACTTTTACTATGCTGGTTACTCAAAATGCTTGATGAATAAATAGAAAAAGAGCTGCACCATATTAAGAGTTTCAGACAATCAGTAAGTCACAAAACAATGATTCTAGAACAAGTGTTGTTATTTTTTAATCATTTTAGAAGAATGATTTTTAAAAGGTAAAGCCCGTGGCACTGACTGTGGCAGCATGCACAGGGCCCACACAGGTTCAAGCCAGATGGGTGTCCCAGTGCTGAAAGGGGAAGGTGAAAATGAATTCCCACCCCTACCGAAGAAGCTATCTGCAACTGATAACCACTTACAAAGGAAAAATTAGTCTTCTCCAGTGGAGTCTCACTGGGTATATTAACCACACTTCAGGGTAGGCCCCATTTTCAGGAGTTGTTGACCAACACAAACGAACTAAATGTTGCTTTCTTAGGGTCCTTTTTGTCTTGTTGGTCTTTTGCTTGTATATTTCGGTTTCATGTGTGTGTATGTGTGTGTGTGAGAGAGAGAGAGACTGACAGAGACAAAGACAAATACAAGACAGAGGGAGAGCCAAGAGAGACAGAGAGAGTGAGTGTGTGTGAGTGTGTATGTGTGTGTGTATGTGTGTGTGTGTGTGTGTGTGTGTGCGTGTGCTGTTAAGGGAAAAGAAAGGGCATTGAGATAAATG
The DNA here is from genome assembly GCF_907164565.1 of Psammomys obesus. Taxonomy (NCBI): domain Eukaryota; kingdom Metazoa; phylum Chordata; class Mammalia; order Rodentia; family Muridae; genus Psammomys; species Psammomys obesus. The sequence goes on from NW_026585687.1 coordinate 1,449,696, forward strand.
GGCAGGGAGGATCTGGGGTAAAGGAAAAGTGTGATCATAATATATAAAATTTATTTCAATAAAAAGAATACATTTACATAAATATAACTGCAACAGAAAAATGGCAAAGCTAAGTTTATGGAAGAATATCACATACAAGACAAATATAAAGCAAAGCAATTCCCCTCTAATTTTTATGCCCAGCATCGTTCAGTGCTCATATAAACATCTACAATATGATGAATGGGGAGATAATTACAAGCAAGATAATTAATAGCATAGCTATCTCCTTACAGTTACCTTTTTGTATGTGGACAAGTACCTCAAATCTACCCTTGGCAAATTTCTTATGTATAATATAGAATTATTGGGGCTGGGAAAAAGGCTCAGTGATTAAGAGCACTGGCTATTCTTCCAGAGGACACTAGGGTTCAGGTCCCAAAGTCCACAGCAGCTCACATGTACCTGTAACTCCAGATCCAGGAGATCCAATGCCCCTCTTCTGCCTCTACTGGCACTACATGCACATGATGCACAAATATACACACGGGCAAAATATCCACACATATACAATAATAATAAAATAAACCTTTAAAAATCTTTAGTGAAAAAGAAACCAAGCAAGAGAGAGGACCCTAACGAAAATGTTCAATCCCCACCTGAAAGGCAAAGAGGATGGACATCAGAAGAAGAAAACAGGAAACAACCTGGGAACCTGCTACAGTGGGCCTCAGAAAGCCAGAAGAAGAAAACAGGAAACAAACTAGGAACCTACCACAGAGGGCCTCTGAAAGCTTCTGCCCTGTAGACTATCAAAGCAGATGCTGAGCCTGATGGCCAACTGATGGGCAGAGTGAATGGAATTTTAGGTAAGAAGTGGGAAATAGTAAGAGCTGGAGGGAACGGGAACTCCACAAGCAGAGCAACAGAACAAGATAATTTGAACACAGGGAACTTCCCAGAGACTCATACTCTAATCAAGGACTATTCATGGAGATAACCTTGAACCCCTGCACAAATGTAGCACATGGCAGTTTAGTGTCCAAGTGGGTTACATAGTAATTGGAAGAGGGACTGCCTCTGACATAATCTGATTGGCCTGCTCTTTGATCACCTCCCCCTGAGGGGGGAGCAGCCCTGCCAGGCCACAGAAGAGGACAATGCAGCCACTTTTGACTGATAGACTAAGATCAGAAAGGAGAGGAGAACCTCCCCTATCAGTGGACTTGGGGAGAAGCATGCATGCAGAAACGGGAGGGAGGGTGGGATCGGGAGGGGAGGGGAGAGGGGCTTATGGGGGGATACAAAATGAATAAAGTGTAACTAAGAAAAAATAAAAAAAAGTTAAAAAAATCTTTAGTGAAAAGAAAAAAACAACAACACCCACAAACCCATATAGAATTATTACCAATAGTGATTATGCTGCACTAGCCTTGCTTGTTTTATATTACTGCATTTTTGGCACTTTTGGCCAACCCCTCCCTGTTCATTTCCTTTGTTTCCTTGTGCCCCTCCAATAATTGCTGTTCTACTCTGAGTATCTTCATATTCACATTTTTAGCATTCAATACAGGAGTGAAATTGTATGCTATTTTTCTGTGTCTGGTTTATTTAATTTTATATAATATCTTCCAGATTAAGTACATTATTGCAAATGGCAAATTTCCCAAAATGTTTAAAGCTAAATAATACCCAATTGCATGCACACACACAGACAGACACAGAAGACAGACAGAGACACACACACACACAAATTTTTGTATCCATGTATTCATTCACTAATACTTCATATACTGAGTACTATGAACAATGCTTCAATGAACATGAGAGCACCAGCATCTCTGTGACATGTAAAATTCATAGCCTCATCATACACAACCACAAGAAAAACTGCTGGACCATGACAGTTTCAGTTTTGATATTTTGATGAACCCCCATATATTTCTTCATAATAGCTATAACAACTTATGATCCCATAAATAGTATATAATGGTTCTCTATTCTCCATAACCCCAATTATTTATCTGGTATTTTCTTGAAAATAGTCATCCTAATGAGTATGATTGCACTTTTGCTTTTTATTTGGGTTTCCCTGGTGATTAGTGATTTTGAGCATTTTTTTTCACATGGCTCTTGGTCATTATATTATTTCTTTTTAAACAATGTCCACTCAGATCCTATGTTCATTTTTAAGTTTGAAATTTTTTTGCTAGCATGTTGTATGAGAGCTCCTTACAGAGTTTTAATATTAATTTATTAGACATATAATTGCAATTCTTCCATATTTATAGGTTCCTTTATCACACTGTTGGTTGTTTTTCTGCATAAATGCTTTTTGATCTAATGTTATCCTATTTATTTTAATTTTGGTTGTCTAAGCTTGTGATATCACTTGCAAAAAGGCATTGCCAAGACAAAGTAAAAAATATTTTCTCCTCCTTTCCTTTAAGAATTAAGTTAGCTTCACTCCCTGGGAACCTGCAGGCCACTACGGTTATGGAAACAGGTTGACTAAACCCATAGCTTCACCTCTCCCTACCTTCTTCAAAATCTGGTCCCCAGCCTCATGCCCAGCTCTGTAGCAGAAAACCTGCTGCAGCCTCCCTCCCCATCCCATCTTCAGTAGACTACAGGGATCTTCCCCTCCCATCTTCCTGACCCCCAGTCATTGCTTTGTCCCAGACCCCAAACTTCAGCAGGCAGTCCCTGGAAAACTACAGACCACTCCAGCAAGACAGGCAGGGAGGCTAGCTGAAGATCTTTACTTCTCCTGCTCCTCCAAATCAAATGCTCCAGGTCTTAATCCCAACTTTGCAGCAGAACACCAGTGGCAGCTTCCCACCCTAACCTCATCTCTAGTGGATCTCATAAATGTTCCTCTCCCAACCTTCCTCCCCCAACTCATTGCTTGATCCCAACCCCCAACTTGAGCATGGTCTCCCTGGGAACCCACAGGTGACAAGGAAGCTGGTAGGTTAATTTCCGATCTTCCTCTCTCTCTGTCCTCCAAATCAAATCCCCTACTCTTAGCCTCAGCTCTGCAGCAAAATAACAAATCTCCCTTCCCTTACTGTACCCACCTCCAGCTGATGACAAAGATCTTACCCTTTAAAGTTTCTTTCCCTGACTCATTGCTTTGTCCCAGCTCCCATCTCAGGGAAGCAAGTAGGCTAACTAGAGAGCTTCATCTCTCCCTCCATTCCTCCAAGCACAATCCTACAGTCTCATCCATAGTTCTCTGATAAACCTTCTGTGTGGCCTCTCATAACTCTCTACCCTCAGTCCCAGAGAACTAACTGAGCAGATCCTGATAGAACACCTGCTTTTCTCCCTCTGTGTGAAGCCCCTCCATCACAGCATGAAGTGGAGGTTTCTGATTTCTTTGAAGAATCAGTTTTGTCATGTGCTGTTTTGCTGCAAGCTCAGCACATGATGTTTTACTGTAGGTTGGCTTGTGAGAAGGCATGTGATGTTTTGCTGTGAGCTCCCGCGTGTGAGGAGCATGACTTTGGCCAGCTGTGAACAAGCGTGGGTAGACTATGAGGGAGAAGATATTTAGAGGCCCACAAACAAGTGAGGCTTGGCCTTTTGAATCGACATTGCTGCGCTGATTTTCAAGCTTGGACACTTGACATCATAGACAGAAGCATTCAAGAGAACTTTTAGAACAATCCAACCAAGTCTTGCAGCCTTCACTGACTTGTCATGCCGATTCGTGATGCTGCTTGTGTTGTCCTTTGGACTAGATTGTTAGTATCCTGACTCCTGAGTTTGGTAATCCCCTAAAGACTCATTGACCCTGTCCTGATCTGTGTCTTCTCCTGTTTCTGATGTCTATCATTTTTATCCTTCTGAATGAGGATTGAGCCTACCACAGATGACCTCTGAAAGACTCTATTGATCGAGGTATCAAAGCAGAGACTGAGACTCATAGCCAAACTTTGGGCAGAATGCAGGGAATCTTATGAAAGAAGGAGGAGACAGAAAGACCTGGAGGGGACAGGAGTTTCAAAAGGATGCCAACAGACCATAAAAACTGAGCTCTGATCCCCCAAAGAGAATGATCCCCCAACCAAGGACAAGGCATGGAGAGGACCTAAAACCCTGGCTCAGATGTAGCACATACACTCAGTCTCCAAGTGGGGTCCCTAGTAAGGGGAACAGGAAATTTCTCTGGCATGAACTCAATGGCAAGCTCTCTGATCACCTCCCACTGGGGACAGGCCACAGAGGAAGACAGTGCAACCTCCTGATGAGGCCTGATAGGCTAGGGTCAAACAGAAGGGGAGGAGGACCTCCCCTATCAGTAGACTAGGGGAGGAGCATGGGGGGGAGTGGGAAGGAGAGTGGGATTGGGAGGTGACAAGGGAGGCAGCCACAGCTGGGATATAAATTGTAATAAATGAATATAAAAAATTAAAATTAAAAAAGACTCATTGACCTTACTCAGCAGGAATTAGATAAAAGAGGTCTACAGCCCTTTTCCCTACTAATCTCCTATCTAAAATCAGGGGTTTAGAAGGGAGGTAAAGATGTTCAAGAACTCTAAATAAAGTAGGTTTACTGAAAAATTGAAGCCTATATTCCCCAGCCCAGGTCCATTCCTATGTCTCAGATCATGATACCCAGAAAACATTTTACCTGGAAATCCAGTGCCCACATCTATCGGGACACAAGATTTTCCTACAGGCAACACACAGCTACCACATACTCTTAAAATCCACAGAAGAAACAGAAGAAAGGAACAAAACATCCATCTAACAAAGATAAGACTGATATCAGCACCTAGAATTACAATTTTCCCAATCCCAGAAGCCTAGACGCCAATATAAAAACACAATCAATAACAACAGAACAGTACATCTCCACTAGAGCCCAACAAGCCGACCACAGAAGGTTATGAATATTCCAACAGAACTGAAGCACAGGAAAAATACCTTAATCAGCTTTTGTAATTATGGTAGCAGTCCTTAAGGCAGGAAATGAACAAATGCCTAAAAGAAATCTATGAAAATACGAACTGTAGAAGGAAATGAATAAAACAGTTCAAGACTTGAAAGTGGAAATGGAATCAATAAAGAAAACCCAAACTGAGGAAAATCTGGAAATAAAAAAATTTAGGAAAGCAACAGGGACCATAGAGGCAACATTCACCAACACAATTCAAGAGATAAAAAAAAAGAGAATCTAGGATATTACAGACATGACAGAAAATTGGATACCTCAGTCAAAGAAAATGTTAAATCTAAAACACTCCTGGCACAAAATATCTGGAACACTCTGAAAATATCAAATCCAGAGAATAATTAATAGGAATAGAAGAAGGAGAAAAAAAGAAAAAAAGGCACAGAAAATATTTTTAACAAAATTCATAGAAAAAAAATTCTCTAACCTAAAAGAGATGGTTGTTGAAGTACAAGAAGCATAGTGAAAGTCCCCTCAGCAAATAATAATCAAAACATTAAACATATAAACAAAGTATATTAAAAGCTGCAAGAAGAAAATAGCAAGTGACATAAAAAGGCTGACCTGTTGGAATAACACCTGACTTCTCAATGGATTCTATAAACCAGAAGGGCCTCAAAAGATGTGCTGCAGACTCTAAGAGAACACAGATGCCAGCCCAGACAACTATACCCAGCAAAACGTTCAATTACCATAGATGGAAAATAAGACATTCCGTGATAAAACCAAATTTAAATATGATCTAGTTACAAATCTAGCCCTACAGAAGGTGTTACACGGTAAATTCCAGCCTAAATAAGTTAACTACAACAATGAAAACACACACAAAAAAATAAATAAAAAATCTAAGACCAGCAAAATTAAAAGAAGGGAAACATGCAAATAATGGGAAGATAGCCCCAATTGACCATGTGTTTTCACCAAACGAAGTTTCCACTTCCGGGTTATATCTAATTGAGTTGTTAGCTAAAGGGGTACCATGGGAACCCCAAACAATCTAGGCTGTTGCCAAGACTATACATTGCTCTCTACAAACTGACAGCAAGACTCCACTGCTGAAGATAATTCACTGAGCATGGAGATGCCACGCTGGTACCTACGTAGAGCCTTCACCCCCACATTCTTTGGTCTTTGGTTCAGGGAGGTACACTGCAGACTTCCTAAAGATAATTTTAAGCACCAAGCCAGCTACAAACCCTTTACCTGCAAGAGATGCTACGGCAATGGTGGCACAAAGCTTGTGGGAGTGACCAACCAAACTCTGAATTGACACTCATCTCACTCCACAATTTGGAACTCATACCTGACACCACTTGGATAACTAAGAACCTGGGGCTGGAAATCCTGAAACCTAGGCGGGGAAACGAAACACTGTTGTTTGTTTGTTTTTTATTTTTATTGTTAACTAAAGGAATATAGCAATAAAATGACTCCTAATGACATTCTGCTGTACTCATAGATCAGTGCCTTGTTTGGCTAACATTAGAGAAACTTCCTCCTGCAGCAGATGGTAACAAATACAGAGACCCACAGCCAGACATAATGCAGAGAGTGAAAGTCCTAAAAAAACAAGGCCCTCTAAATCAACATGATCAATGCTCATATGGGCTCACAGAGACTAAAGCAGCATACACAGGGGCTGCAAGTTCTACACTAGGTCTTGTATGGCTTCCAGATTAGTTTTATAGGATTCCTGTATGCAAATGAGTGGGTCTCTGATTCTTGTGCCTTTTCTTGTGCTCATTTCCTTGTGTTGGTTTGCCTCGCCCAACTTCAATGTGGTAGTTTTTTAGTTTATCTTATATTTTATTTTGTTGTATATTTTAAAAGAAGAAAGACATAGGAAAGAAAGACAGAAAGACAAAAAGAAAGAAGGAAGAGAGAAGGAGGAAAGAAGGGCAGGAGGGAGAGAGGGAGGGAGGGAAGGAGGGAGAGAGGGAGGGAGGGAAGGAGGGAGGAAGGCAGGGAGGAAGGGAGGAAGGGAGGGAGTTAGGGAGGGAGGGAGGGAGAAAACCTAAAAGTTAACAACTAAACTGTCATTTATACCTGTTGGGAAAAGAAAAATCAGTTTTCTCCAGTAGAGAAAGGCCTCATGCTCAGGAGTAGTTGACCAACATATAATGGACTACCCAGTGTGTGTGTGTGTGTATGTGTGTCTGTGTCTGTGTCTGTCTGTGTCTGTGTCTGTGTCTGTGTCTGTGTGTGTGTCATGCACATGTGCACACATGCATATACACACACTTTGGTTTGGTTACAGTTTGCTATTTATGTTTTTTTTCATTCTATCTTACAATTTTTTTGTTTTATTAATTAATTTATTTTTTTATAAATTACAGTTTATTTACTTTGTATCATAGTTGTAGCCCTCTCCCTAATCCTCTCCCAGTCCTAACATCCTGGGTTGGAGTATCAGTCTCAGAAAAGACCCGTGGGCCCAGATTTTTTAGATCTGTTGCTCTCCTTGTGGAGCTCCTGTCTCCTCCAGGTCTTCCTATCTTCCCCTTCTTTCATGAGATTCCGTGTACTCTGCCCAAAGTTTGGCTATGAGTCTCAGCATCTGCTTTGATACACTGCTGGGTAGAGTCTTTCAACAGCCCTCTGGGTTAGTCTCCTATCCTGTTGCCTGTTTTCTCCCTCTCCCAATGTCCATCCTTTTTGCCCTTCTGAGTGAGGATTGATCATGTTACCCAGGGTCCTCCTTCTTGTTTAGCTTCTTTAGGTGTACAGATTTTAGTATGATTATCTTATATTTTATGTCTAATATCCACTTATAAGAGAGCTATCTATGTTTTTATGATATTTTTAGGTAGTGTTTTATTTTGTATTTTTCCGCTTGGAGGGTTGTTGTTGTACTGGGTTTTTGTTTTTTGAGAAACAATTTAAAATTGGGTGGGTAGGGAGAAGGAGTGATCTGAAAGGACTTAAGGGAGGGGAAGAATATGATCAAAATATACATAATTTTTTTCTTAAAATATTAAAACATATAATAAAATTAAAAGTTTGGCTAGTTTCAAGTCTTAGGCAATTTTTCCCTTCTGAGGTGATTTTTGTCTATGGTTTAAGAACCCAGATTAATTTATTTGCAGGCATATATCTAGTTTTTGCAACCAATAATGAGACTACTCTTTTCACGTTGAATTGTATGTGTGCAGGTTCAAGTCTTACCTTTTTGTTCTATTCTACTGGTATGTGTTGTCTGTCTTCATACTAGTACCCTACTGTTTCATCATCATAGTTTGGCAATATAATTTGAAATTAGGAAGTATGGTGCTTTCAACTTTATTTTTCCCTCTCAAGACTGCTTTGCCTATTCAGAATCTTTCATGGTTCCATACATATATTAAGATTTCCCTTTTCAATTTTGGTATAAAAAAATTGTGTGTGTGTCTGTGTTATCAGGAGTTAGACTCAGGGCTTGTGCATGCCAGGTAAGCACTAAACTACCTCCCAATACAGTAATTGGAATTCTGATATGGATTTCACTAACTCTACAATATTGCTTTAGATCATATTGAAATTTTGATATTAATATTAATATTGATGTTAATTTTTCAAACCAATGAATACCACAGTGGATATCTTTTCTTTTACTTGTGCCATCTATTTCCTTTTACCAGTGTTTGACAATTTTATAGTTTGAATAATCTTTCATCTCCTTGTTTATATCTCTGCCTATATCTATTCCTTGGTGAAGTATTTTACTCATTTTAATACTAAGTAAGTGGAAGTTCTTGAATTTCTTTTCTATGTGGGGTTTGTAGACATACAACTGCTAACACAACTACTCAACATGGTCACTGCAGTATTAAAGCACCAACAGATAATACAGAAATGAATATGTCTGAGTTCCAATACAATTTAATTTTGGGCAATGAAATCTGAATTTCATTTGATTACATTCTATCACAATATATTTTCTTTTTACTGTTTTCCTGACTATTAAAAATCGTTTTAAAACATCTCAGCACATGAGCAAGACATAAATATAGTGGTGTGCTCAATTTGACAGAACTGCTATAAATTGCTGAGTTGTTGAACTGTGTTCCAGATAATCTCCTTTAACCTCCCCTCTTCAACAGGGAGAGGAAGAGGAAGACTGAAAAGTCTCTGCCAGCAGGGAAGGGAAAAAATAATAAAAATGTTTAACAACGGATATGAACATGATGAAACCTATCATTTTATATGCTTAGCTAAATTTTTCATTTAAAAATGACCATTAGTAGGCTGACAAGATGGTTCAGCTTGGTGGCTTAAAATCAATTCCCAGGTTGCATATAGTAGAAGGGAACTGACTTCCACTGAAAAACTACCCTGCTTCCAATCTTTGGCTTGAAATTCATCTTAGAGTAATGACAAACTAGGTTCATTCCTGTTTAATGATTAAATCTGTTTCTCAAAGATTGGGCTGTAATCTTAACCACACATGGTTCTTTACTGCCCATTCCAGGAAACACAACCCTGTCTTTGTTTCACAAAGTTGGTATGACCACCTTTTTAGGACCAACTTGTAACCCTTTCTTTGTTTCAGAAGGTTGTTATGACCAACTTGTTATGCTAATATTAAGCATCTGTAACCATGCCTATTTGCCTGCTAAAGCCCCCATTTTGAAAGCTCCTACTCTGGAGCTATAAAAACTTATTTTTCCCCATGCCCAATGCTGATCTCTTGAACCTTGACAGCCCATGTACATAAATAAAACTTGCCTTAATTGATTTGGCCATGATTTGGGTCAACAGTCTTTCTTCATCTGTGGGATTGACACCACCATGCCGTCCACATTATGTGTCACAGCATATGCATGTACCCAACATACAAGTAAATAAATATAAGAAAATGAAAGTCTCCACTAGCACCATCACAAAAAAATTCAACATACAAAATATGTACAGATTCCCTCTCTTCCTCAAACATTTTCCTTTGATCTTCCAATTTTTATATTTTTGAAACACTACATCAGCAGAAAATCCTATTTAGCAAAGATTCTTCACAGAATTTGGAATGCCTGCTTAGGCAAACTTTGAGAAGTAAACTGTCTTCATCATTATGATTTTGTCAATATGAAACTTAGTCACTGCTCCTTACATTTTAGCTAATGGTATAAGACTCCACAGTACTTGATAGTAGAGTAACAACAAATTACAAAGTATTTGTCCTTAAAACCAGTGACCTGGCTAAGGTTGTAGCTCAGAGAGACTGAACTGGCTTGCCTAGCATGCCCAAAGCTTTTGGTTCATTTGCCAGAATCACAAGAGGGAAAATGACTGAATAGTACAAAAGTCAGAACCAACATTTTTTCAGGGACACTAAGGAACAAACACAGACTACCATACTGAGTGAATTTACTGAGAGCCCATTTAACAATAAACTCAGTAGGCTAAGGTCCCAAGAATTTTAGAAAGTTCTTATCAATCTTACACTACTCCTAAAGTTTCCAGCCCTACTATGTTTGTATACAGAATGGAGACATCATCAAACATTTTCCATCTATAGCAGAATACTGAGATAATGTAAAAAAAAAAAAAAAGAATATGGAATTGGACCTATTTTCTGCCACTTTACAGTTTCATATTTAGGCAATGTCTTACTCTTTGTGTTTACTTGGAAGAGAATCCTCAAGCAACATTGCTCTCATTTCCAAAGCTGGAATGTTTCAGTGGTAGATCTACCACTTTAGTTATATTTTTCTATAAGGGCTCATATATGTATGTTGCTTTCTATGGATGTGTCAGATTGCTACTAATGAATAAATTACTTGGAAAATTACCTTAAATTCATAGAAGACAATATTTTCTTCTATGTGGGTCATTCTACAGGGCTTACTATACAGGTCATATCCAAAACACCTCAGTTCTCTTTAAAAGCATTCCAGCAAATGCTGATATTCCGCACCCCACTGTTATAAAATTCAAGATATAATTTACTATAAGAGGTATAGACTAAGAGATTATCAATATAAATACATATCCAAGCTCAGAAACTACAAATGACACCTAGTGAGTTCCTGATTAGAACTAGAATGAGAAGGAATATTAAAGAAGATATTTCATTTTGTGATTTTTAAATTGCTTTTAGCTTATCTATATAGTCTTTACAGCATGCTGAACGGTCCTTTTTATTAAAGAAATAGGTAAAGACGGACCTTTGATGAAATTTCCGATACCAATCTGCTATTCCCCTCAAAATGGTAGCTTCTCTTTATTCTTCTAACCCATTTTTGTTTCTCTTTTTATATGTTCATTGATTTTTCTTTTTTTAATTGATAGTTTAGTGTTGCTAATGGCATTCAAGCCTGAGAAAGGTGCTAACCATTATTCCATTATCTCCTCATAGTTAATTGTACAAGGACATGAAACAAAATGGAACTGTCTTTTTCTGATAAAAGTACTATCACCCAAACTAACTGAAGCAGCTGCTCAAATTAAAATGGGGAACTTTTTAAAAATATATTGCAAATTCGCCCTCAAAACAAACATATACAAAAATGTCTTAATTTTGTTCCCTCTCACTTTTCTGTAGTCTATTTAAGCCATGAAAATCTGTCACTTTTTTCTCCTAAAAATATCAACTCTTCTTTTCAACTGCACTTCAAAAATTCTAAAAGGTGACCATAATTCATACAATAGTTGGAACACTTGTTTTCACATAATGCCAGGGAAAAAATCTGACAGCTCTCCTAGAAGCATTTTAAGAGCTGCATTTTTTAAAGCTGCTTTGAAAAGAACCTAGAGCCTTCAAGTCACTTTAGAATGCTTTAACAATAAACAAACCTTGGGTGAGGGAGATGGCTCAGCAGGTAAAAGCACTTGCCACACAAGCCTAATGACCTGAATTTGAACCCCTGAACCCATGAAAAAAGTCAGGTGCCCCGGCTTACAACTGTAATTTCAGCACTCCTACAATGAGACAGGAGGCAGAAATACAAAATTGGTGTAGAAGCTCTTAGGCTTGTTAAAGCATGTTGTGCAATGAAAGAAATAAGACCCTGTCTCAATGAGGTGGAAAGTGACAATCAACTCCCAAAAGCTATACTCTGACTTCTACATGCATGCCATGGCATATGCTTACATTCTCTCTTCTCTCTCTCTCTCTCACACACACACAATTAAATTTCAAATGAAGATTAAACAATCAGTGCTGTAAATTGTTCAAACAATTTTGTTAAATGGAGCTCACTTTTTTTTAATATAAAAATGGGTTTGTCTTAGACATTGGACAGAATAATGATTTCAAAACACAAGGTCCTTATGCTTTTAGCCTGAAACAGACAGATGCAAAAATAAATGTCACAGTAAGACAAATATTATGATGAGACAGTACCTTGACTAGCTTACTACTATAATCCATCCTAAAAACCCCTCGAGTTCAGTTCAGAACAGTATAGCAAATCCATTTTGATCTTGGCTTCCTAAGGTATATTTATATTATATAAACTGTTTATTAGGAATAGCTATTCTATAATCACTTTAGTAGAAATAACTATGGCCACTATTACATAAGTACATACTATTTGGCAAGCACAAAGCATAATACCACATTATACCATTTTCTTTTTACCATACCTCTACACCGTAGGCTCCTATTATTGTTGTTATTAGTATTCCCATCTCCAGGCAAGAAACCTGGGCTCAAAGGCTGCTTGCTTAAGGCTATACAGTCAATAAGTAGAAATCTGAATATATCCATCCCTAACACTATCACTACTAGCAATATCTGCAATTCACTGGACCTACTGAATTTAGAACTTAGCAATTGACATCTTGCAACATTTAGGCTGATTTTCCTGCTAACAAGGCACTTCTCACTAAGGCGATAATTAAGTTTACACAAATTTTCAGACATGATCAACTTTTACTGAACTCTGGCGTCTAATGAACTAGACTGCAAGTTGAAACCACAATAAAACAGTACTCTATGTCTACCTGTACGGCTAAAATACAAAGGACCAACAAACAAATACTAATAAGGAGCTGGAGAAACTGGAACCCTTTTACACACAGCAGTCCCTCTTCATCACTAGGGGCATGTTTCTACTCTACTCCCAGAGAATAATACCAAACAGTATATAAACAGTTTCATTCTTTTTTTTTTTTTTTTAATGTATAAGTGTTCTGCCTGCATGTATACCTACATACCAGAAGAGGGCATCAGATCTCATTATAGATGGTTATGAGCCACCATGTGTTTGCTGGTAATTGAACTCAGGACCTCTGGAAGAGTAGCTAGTACTGTTAACTGCTGAGCCATTACTCCAGGGCCCCAGTTTCATTCTTATAACAGATCTTCACACTTTAAAATACCTATATTTTTACTCCCTATTAAGTTCTAAATTTTCACTTTTTATAGGCATTTAAGTATCAGAAAATCTTAGTATTCCCCTACCAGGGCTCCCCTAAGCCATGGTCCCAATCCTCTACAGATACTGAGCCTTGGCATATTCTTGACATATTCAAATTCCATTTAGTATTTTCAGAATAGAGGTGACTAAAGATAATTGAAGCTACAGAAATAGAAATGTAGATGAGGAGGTATATACATATGAGATCTGAACCAAAAAAAAAAAAAAAAGGAAGATGTATTCTGCAGCTATACATATTCACATACATATATCCAAACATATCCACAAAATCTCAGTGGGTGATTAGGTTAGTCAAATATATGTTTAGTTGCTTTTCTTTTACTTTGGCTACTTTCAGAGTTTTTTTCCTTTGTAAGTCTTGACAAAGAGCTTATATATATTCTTCTATACAAAATATTAATAATGATAGGAATTAATGATCATTTTATATCATTTCTAGCTATTATCAAGAAATCTGATATATAAAACAGCTTTTTAAATACACTTTCCCCCTCTTTTCCTCACCTTCCTTCTCTTTTCCTTTGTCTTTCCCTTCTTTTCATTCTGAGAAAGAGTCTTCCTACGTAGCCCAGGCTGGCTTTAAACTCACTTCACAATACTGCCTCAACCACCTAAGCCAGCACATCTAGCTTCTATGAATCTTTTTAAAGTCCTCACGGTAATTCTGATTTCACTATTCCAACACCTAAACTCAAGCTCACATTTGAAAACCACATCTATACACAACCGGAAAAATCATCTTCCTCAAACCCTTTAAAACCTTTGTCCTAACCAAGTATGCTGGTTCATGCCTATAATCCAGTATTTAAGAAGCTCAGGTAGGATGTTGAGTTTAAAGCCTGGGATACAGTATCATTCCATGCCAGTTTGGAATATACAGTGAGACCCTGCCTGAAAAACACTTTTTCCCTAAAAGGGAAAATAATATTTTTTCACCGTTCTATGTAAAATTCTCAAGGGATTTGCTATTAACTGCAACACCCTGAGATTACTATTCAAGTTCTTTGCCAAACTGACACTAATTAGTCTTTTATTTCTTCCAAGACTTGATTCTTTTTTTTAAATAATACTGAGGTTGGAACCTAAGTCTTTATTCACACTTTATGAACTCCCCTTTATTTGTTTTCATTTTTCAGTCATTTTAATTTTAATTATATAGTTGTTTTGCCTGCATACCTTGCATGTATATATGCCTGGTGCTTGAAGAGGCCAGAAGAGGGTATTGGATCCCATGGAAGTGGAATTACGGGTGACTGGAGCTGCTATGTGGGTACTAGGGCTTGAACCTGGGTAATCTACAAGAGTAGCTAGCGCTCTTGACAGCTGAGCCATCTCTCCTGCCCCTATTTTAAACCATATTTCTCCCAGCGCCATTTCTTAAACTCAACACTTTATTCAAATTGACATATGATAGACACTCCTTGCTCATAATTCAACCAACCCAGGATCAAACATATTTTTAGAGAACTGCATCTGTACTAACATGTAAGGTTTTATTTTCTGTTATTCCCTAAAAAGTACAGTATAACAATGACTTACGAAACATTTATATGTATCAAGTAGCAATCTAGATATTATGTAAAGTATACAGGATACTATTGCGGATGCAACTACTACAGTATTTTACATAAGGAATTTAAGTATCAGAGAATCTTAGTATTCCCCTACCAAGGCTCCCCTAAGTTATGGTCCTAATCCTCTACATACATACATGATTATACTCACTTATCCTTCAAGCATGCTTTGAACTTTCATAGATATCAGGTCTCTTGCTTTTTAGCTGAATCCATTCTTCAAGGCAGGATACAGAAAAAAATAGAAACAGGAGCCTGGGATCTATAGTATGATTTGACAAGTAAAAAGGCCAAAAGTCAGGCATTGGTGGCACATACCTAGAACCCCAGTGCACTTAGGAGGCTGAGAAAGATGGCAAATTCCAGGTCAGCTTGGGCTGCAAACTGAGACTTTCAAGAGTATAGAAACCAAGGCCAATGTGCTTTTCTTATTGTTCTCCCTTCCTCTATGTCAAATCTTTATATTCTTCATAACTTTCCAATTATTAATAACTTTACTCTTGAACTGTTAAGAGTTGAGATGCTCTTCTACCAGGACTAACCTCATAAAGTTAAAAATATTTAATTTTCATGTGTTCCATATACACTGTAGAATACAGGACAAACAAGCTAAAGTCACCTCCTGCATCTAGACAACTTATAATTCTATCAAGCTTCACGGGCAGAAAGCAGCTTAGATTCTAGCAGCTACTTTCCTGAGAAACTGGAAGGATGCAGCAAAAGGGAAATGATAACTTGGAATCTAAAACTGCATGTTTACTTTGACATACGGCAGTATCACAAAAACAATTCAGGTTCATTACAGAACATTTGGAAAATAGAACAGAAAATAATTATACATAATCCTACCACCCAGAGACAGACAATTCTTTTACATTTAGCTAGGATTTCTTTTATCAGCTTTCTTTCCCTCTTTCCCTCTTTCCCTCCCTTCTACTTGAGACAGGGTCTCTCCCCATCACCCTGGCTGTCCTGTAAAGTTACAGAGATCCACCTGTGTTTGCTGTCCACGTGCTGGGATTAAAGTTGTGTACCAATACAACCAGTTTAATCTTATTTCTTACACATATATTTTTTCACATTTGACGGACTGGAGAATGCTAATTACCCTCATTTGACCACTGAACATTGCACATGTACCGAATTACCAATGTACCTCATGCATATGTATAATTATGTGTCAATTAAAAACTAAATTTGGAAGCTATAGAGATGGTTCAGTGGTTCAGTGTACTGGCTGCTCTTCCAGAGGTCCTGGGTTCAATTCCCAGCACCCATATGGCAGCTCACAATTGTCTGTAATGCCAGTTCCAAGGAACTGGCACCCTCACAACATGCATGCTGGCAAAACACCAGTGCACAGGTTCAAGGCTTTTGTCAATATTGGAGACTACAATGGTCATGCTGGTCTTGGATGTAAGTGATCCAAGGAGGTAGCCACTGCCATTCCACGGGCTAAGCTTTCCCTCATCCCTGTGCTACTGGAGGAACAAGACAGGCAAGCCACACACTGTTCCATGCAAGGTGACAGGCTGTTGTGGCTTTGTTTTGGTGTGTCCCATCCCTGCCCCCAGAGGCACTGGCATCTTCTCTGCTCCTGGGCACAAGAAGCTACTGATAATGGGCTGGTATTGAGAACTACTACACATCAGCCAGGGGCTGCACTGCCACCCTGGGCAACTTTGCCAAGGCCACTTTTGATGCCATCTCCAAGACCTATAGCTACCTGACCCTTGACCTCTGGAAAGAGACAGTGTTCACGAAGTCTCCTTATCAGGAATTAACTAACCATCTTGTGAAAACCCACACCAGAGTTTCTGTTCAGAGGACCCAGGCTCCAGCTGTGGCTACCTCATAAGGATTATATATATAAATTATATATATGAAAAATTAAATTGAATTAAGTCTGTTAAAAAAATCTTTTCAACAATATTGAATGATTTAGCATTTTTCTCCATGTATTCAAAGTTAATTTACTTCAGTAATGTTTTTAGCTTTGGTCAAATGTGGCTCAAACGTTCTGCATAAATTTATTAATGATGTGAACTTTTGCTTTTTATATTATAAAAATCCCCCTCATTATATATTTTATGAACTAAATGTCATCTTCACAAGACATGGAATTATTTTAAAATTTTGTACTAGCTTGTGCTGCTTATATATTTATTGATTAAAAGTCTACATATAAATTGAATATGGTGGCTAATATCTGTATTTCCCAGGAACTTGTGAGACTGAGGTAAGAAGATCCTAAGTTCAAAACCAGCCTAAAATAAGACCCTGTCTCAGTCCCAAAAACAAACAAAACTTGTCTGTAAGACATTAACCCACAGATTGTTTTCAAAAATCAATTGAAGATCTTAAAAATAAATTCTCTTCACCCTCATTTTAACCCCAAGGCAAAACTTCTTTTTGACATCTTGAATAACTCATAATTACCTAGGAATATGCTGCTACAGTTACTAAGACTAGCCAGTTTATTAATATAATTAGGCCCATGGTAACTTTTCTTTTAAGAATTTTATTTATGTGTACGGATGCTTTGTTTGCATGTCTGTCTGTCTTTGCATTATATATCCAGAAGAGGGTGACAGATCCCCTGGAACTAAAGTTACAGTCAGCTGTGAGGTACCACAGTTCAGTTCTGAGAACTGAACCGAGGTTCCCTGAAGAAAGACAAAGAAAGACAAATGAAGAAAGACAAAAGAAAGATACTGAGGTATCTTTTTTTTTTAGAAGAGTGTCAGATAATCCATGCTGGACTATGTTATAAAGGATGGTGGCTTTTTAACTTCTGTTCTTTCTGCCTATACCCATAGAGTACAGAGAATTTCGGTTTGTGCTACTATGCTCAGTTTAGGCAGTTGTTGGTATAATGTTCTTGTTTACCTTTGTTCATTCAAACGCTGATTTCTCTACCTCACTATCTGGTTTCAATTAGGACACTGCATTGTGATGCTTATTCTAAGCATCACCTGTCTCAAGTTTGTGTAAACATGCCACCATTTTTCTCTGTATTGTCAATAAAACAACCAGCCAATGCTGAGCAATGGAGAGAATAGGGTGGGGCATCCTGGTCTGAGGGAGGAGAAAGAAGCGAGTGGGGGGAGTTGGGGAGGAGAGATTGGCAGGAAAGGACTTGGAACCAGGAAGAAAGATGAACCAGACCTAAGATATAACTAAAAGCAAGTATAATGTGGGAAATCTGAATGGGAGGAAATTATGCAGGCTTGGAGGTTTAGGATGGAGTAACTATTGCCCAGCATTGTGGTCTAAGTTAATTAAATAAACCCTAGTCTCTGTGTGATTTGGGTATACAGCTGTTTAACTAAAAGATAAATCAATAATAAGTATTAATATACTACAATAGGCAGTGCACAGGATAGAACCAAGGCCTTTGGCATGTTAGGCAGAACTATACCAATTACGCCACATTCCCAGCCTCCTAGTGTTCCTTGTAGCACCTTACCCTGGGCATCATATTCCCAAACCAACACAAAACTTTAGGACACATATTATTCTCTGCCTGGAATTCTCTCCTTTTTCTTCGATTAACTCTTACCTATCCTTCAACTAAGGATTCCCTATCTCCAAGAAGGGTTTTCTGACTTTTTTTGATAAGACCAAATCTCTGCATTTTCAAGCTTTATGGCAGCGTGCATTTCCATGTATAGCACCTGTCACTTTTCCAATTTTGCATTTAAAATTTTGTTCATGCAGTGCTAGATACTACACCAAGGCCTCATACATCTTAGGCATACCACTCAGCCACAACCCAGGCCAGGATTGTTAGGTTTTGGCATCATTTCATGCCTATGTGTCCCTTTCCTCATTAATTTAGTTCACTGGATCCATGAACGGAAGGACCAATTTTGTCTTAGTGATTCCCAGAAGACGACCTTTCTTGGCCCACAATATAATCTTTCTATGAATATCTGTCAAGTAAGCAAGAACAACCAGTAAATCTGAGATAAGTTGATATTTCTATTTCTAAAAAAAATCTTTGCAAAAGTGGTTCAACTTCTCAACTTTTGAGATGGTTTCAAGCATAGGAGGAAAGTTTTATAACACTGAATTATGAAGATAGAACCGTAGAAAAGGAGTGACAGCTCTGCCGATCCCTGAATTCCTAACTTGTTTTTTATTGCAGTAGCCTTGGGTCAAAATTTCAAGAACTCTAGGGTAAATATACATAAATGTCTGTTTACATGAACTGATTTCAAAAATCCCAAAATGATATGGTGAGAGAAGCATTCTATTCTAAGGTAGGAGCTTAGCTCTGATTCATTCACTATGTCAGTATTTTGGTTTTTCAACTACACAATTAGTAAAGCAGAATGGATTATTACCACAGTTTCCTTTAATGATGAGATAAAAAAAATGATTCCATGTAAAATCACTTTTTGAACTTAAAGAAAGCAACTCCCTTTGCTGGCATCTAAAACATGACTTAACAAGCCATTGTAAATGTCATCCAAATAATATTAACAAAGTTTAGTTGAATGAAACTTGGAAAGAATAAAACAGTTGGCTTTCCAATACAACTACTACAGAAATCTGTGTTTTTATTCATTAAAGCTCTATTTTAAGTAAAATTTTTAGAAGAAGGCTTTCTGAAATTTCAAGATCAGTAAATCGAAAATCAAAGTAAGCTTAATAAAAGAAAACTCAAAACTGGGTGTGGTGGTGCAGGCCTGTAATCCTAGCACTCTGGAAGCAGAAGCAGGTAAATCTCTGTTAATTTGAGGACAGCCTGGTCTACAAAGTGAGCTTGGGACAGCCCTGGCTACACAGGGAAACCCTGTTTCAAAAAAAAAAAAAAAGAAAAAAAAAGAAATTAAAGAAACATTATGTTCTCGGCTATTTTAATGAATTTGAATGTTCTATTATAAGCTATGATAATAACCTGAAAGCCATATTTTTCTAAAACTATGCGGTTCACAGGGTTTTTCTACAATAAATGACAACCTAAACTGTTAAAGTACAAAAATTAAAGTTGTTAGAAATAAAGAATAATCTTGGTGTCACACACATAGACACAAAACCACAGATCAGTTGGTTTTTATTCTAACCAGGTTGTGACTGGGTCTTTTCATCATAAGCTAGGGTCTGACCGTACCATCTTTCACAATTGGGTGGTTTTAAGAGAACTGGCTCAGGTGAGCGTGGCAGCACACACCTTTAATCCCAGCACTTGGAAGGCAGAAGCAGGAGAATCTCTGTAAATTCCAGGAAAGCCTGATTTGTATAATGAGTTCCAGGCCATCCAGAGCTACACATAGAAACCTTGTCTTAAAACACACACACAAACACATACACACACCTTTAAGAATACAAAAGAGCCTTTGTGAAAGTTTTAACAGATGAAGGGATTAAAAATTTACATGAAAGTTTTACAAAATGGAGATAAAAAGATTTGAAATTCTTATAAAATTTTTACAGTATAA
The DNA here is from genome assembly GCF_907164565.1 of Psammomys obesus. Classification (NCBI taxonomy): domain Eukaryota; kingdom Metazoa; phylum Chordata; class Mammalia; order Rodentia; family Muridae; genus Psammomys; species Psammomys obesus. The sequence continues at coordinate 1,470,018 of NW_026585687.1, forward strand.
GACAGAAAAGACTAATTTTTACTGTTTCTTACGAAGTGAAGAGCTTAAAAACATTGTTGTGTTAATGGTGAAGCTACATATGAGTCTAGCTAGTATAAACTAAGTTGGTTAAGCTTGGTTATAAACTTTATTCCTAGAAAGCAAAGACGGTTCAAAAGATAAAAATGAATGAATCAATCAATCAATCAATGAGGGAAGGATTATTAAAAATACACAGGATTATCTTGACGCAGAAGAAGCATTTGATAAATTCAATAGCCATTTATCATATAAAAAATGCTTAAAACAGAACCTGGGGTGGAAACTTCTTTCCTCTTCCCTGTAACTTAAACAGTGCATGGGCTTAAGGTGCTTGTGATTTGATGATGAATTCCCAGAAAGGCAAAATGTCTTGGTCCAAGCCTCAGAAGTACCAGAATACGTTCACCTTCAAAAATGACAAGTTTAATAAGAGCGTTCAGACCAAAAAAATTAATGCGAATCTTCATGACAAAGTTAGTCAGTGCTGCAAGGAAGTTCTTGAGTGGCGTGTAAAGTACAGCAAAAACAAACCACTGTCAAAGTGTATGAGATGTGTTAAATGTTTACAGAAGACAGCAAAGGACTCTTAGTACATAATGTGTAGACCATGTGCTTGTGAACTTGAAGTTTGTGCAAAATGCGGAAAGAAAGAAGAAATCATTCTGCTATTTAATAAAGAAATTTCAAAAAATTCTGAAAATCAAGGTTCTAATCATGAAAGAAGCTGCAAAAGGAAAGAAGACAGTTATGAGGACTTTGGTGCTGAGACTGACTCAGGTGGTGAGAATGGAAACACTCGTGCCTGACAGCACGGAGTCAGCTGCAGAGGGCTCAGCAAATGCACTGACACCCTAATGAGGGAGTCAGGAAAGGCTGTTCATTAGGCAGAACCGGATCATGAGCAACATCAATTATTTATAACATTTGAATAGAGAACTTTTCAGGTTTTCATGAGAAAACCTAAGCTGCATATAGAGAATATGTGTGGAAACACTTTGACATGTTGTATAATCGATGAAAACTGTTTAGAAAAACATATTACCTAATGTCAAATTAGCCAGTGTTGAGAACAGGTGATTGTATCAGGACTATCTCATGGAAAAGTAAGATGACTGGCTCAGAGTACATTTCCATAGCCTAATCTCAGGTGTGTGGCTTCCCTAGCAAAAGCCCCCTTATATCTTACAAAGCAAACAGGTTATTTATACACACACACACAAATCCTATGTAGTGATTTTCCTTCAAAAATATTTTTGAATACTTTATCCTTTTTTTTCTTTACCTTTTTCAGTTTAAAAATATATACTCAGGAAAAAAGTGTAGACTATATAGTTACTAGCTAAAAAGAAAAATCCAACACTCATACTCAAGTGGAGGAGATCCTTACAGTATCAGAAGCTCCTGTGAGGTTCTCCCTCACAAACTTATCCATCTCAGAATCCCACTGTCCTGAATTATCACTTTATTGCCAATGTATCTATTTGTAAACAGTGTAAGTAGGCTTCATGTGATTACTGAAAAATGTGTCCCTGTAAAAGAATCTTCACCAACCCTTTATCTGACAGAGGGCTAATATCCAGTATAAATAAAGAACTACAGAAGCTGAAAAGCAGCAAACCAAGTAATCCAATTAAAAAATGGGGAACAGAGCTAAACAGAGAACTCTCTGTAGAGGAATATCGAATGGTAGAGAAACAGTTAAAGAAATGCTCAATGTCATTAGCCATTAGGGAAATGCAAATCAAAACAACCCTGAGATTTCACCTTACACCCATTAGAATGGCCAAGATCAAAAACTCAAGTGACAACACATGCTGGAGAGGTTGTGGAGAAAGGGGAACCCTCTTCCACTGCTGCTGGGAATGTAAACTTGTACAACCACTCTGGAAATCAATCTGGCGCTTTCTCAGACAACTAGGAATAGCGCTTCCTCAAGATCCAGCCATACCACTCCTAGGCATATATCCAAAAGAGGCTCAAGTACACAATAAGGACATTTGCTCAACCATGTTTGTAGCAGCTTTATTTGTAATAGCCAGAAGCTGGAAACAGCCCAGATGCCCCTCAACTGAAGAATGGATGCAGAAATTGTGGTACATCTACACAATGGAGTACTACTCTGCAATGAAAAATAAGGAAATCATGAAATTTGCAGGTAAATTGTGGGACCTGGAAAGGATCATCTCTTCAACAAACTACTGGGAAAACAGATATGTACATGCCAAAGAATGAAACTGGACTCTTACCTTATGCTATGTACAAATAGTGATTTAAAATGTATTCAAAATAAAATGGAAGACCCTCCACTATAAAATTTCTAGGGCTACATGACAGAAATCTTCATGACAATGGATCTGGCAATGGTTCCCTGGAGTTGACAAAAAAGTCAAAAGCAGCAAAAGAAAAAAAAATAGGACTAATCAAATAAACCATTTGCACATAAAAGAAAACAATTAACAGTGAAAACAATAACTTACAAAATAGGAAAGACATCATTTGCTTATGAGTTTATATCTAGATTTTATGAATTTATTTTTACACTTCCAATTATTTGCCATTCAGGTTTATGTCTGCCTTTATGCCAGTATCACATTGTTTCTATTACCGCAGGGTTGCAACAGCCTTTGAAGTGAGTATAAATGATAGATTAATTCCTTATCAGATATAGAAATTATAAACAGCTCAGTTATCAGATTGACTTTGAAGGTATTGCAGTGATTGTTTGCTAGGAACCTTTATTTTGCTTAATAATGGCTTCAAAGCACAAGAGTCTGGGTGCTGACAATTTGGATATACCTGTAAGTAAAGACGAAAGAAAAATTTTTTCAAACAAGGACCCTCCACATAGCCCTAACTGTTCCTGGAATTCTCTATGACTTCAAATTCACAGAGCTCCACCTGCCTCCAAAGTGCAGGGATTAAAGGTGTGTGCCACCACAGGCAACTCAATGGGTATTATTTAAAAAGGAATCACAAAACAGTATATGCTAGGTTTTTGTCATTTGTTTTGGAGGTTTTGTTTTTTGTTTTTTTCTTTTTTTTTTTACATGCTGTTTTGTTATACTGCCTGAACACACTAATTCATGTGCCACTATACTGGCTGAAAGAGTAAAATTTTAGCAAGTTGACTCCACAGGGAATGAACAGTGTCTTCAACAAACAGTGGTGGGACAAGAAGTCTGCATAAATAATAATGAAGTTGGACTGCCTCTCCCCATATATAAAAATTATTTGAAAAAAATGTATCAACAGTGTAAAACCATGAAGAAAGGGGAGAGGGAGAAGTTCCTCAGGATTCTATACTGGGTAATTCAACAAATACAAAAAACAGTCTTTCAACATCATTATTCATTAAGGAAATTCAAATCATAAACCGCTTGTCATCTTCCAGGATGGCAACACTAAAAAATAAAATAAAAATTAACACTCAGAAATTAAGAAGTGCTGTCAATGGTGTGGGGAAACAGGACCCTTCACACAAAGAGGTTCAGCTGCTGCGGAAAACAGGTGAGCAGTTCCTCAGTAAGTTAATTATAGAATTTTCCTGTGACTCTACAATTCTACTCTGAGGTATACACCCACAAGAATGGAAAACAAGTGCTCAAAAAGCTATATGGACTTTCTTGTTTATAATGTTATTACTTATAGTGGGAAGAAAATGTCCTCACTGGAAGAATGGATTGAAAATTTGTGGACTATTACATGACTATTATAAAGAGAAGCCCCAACCTGTGTTTTCAGGTGTCTTACTTTCTGAATGCCTCTTTCCTTCTTTTAGCCCTCTTGTTTAAAATCTACATTACAAATGTTATTTAATAAAAACCTCAACTCTGCTTCAAAACAAATATTGTGTGGGCTGGAGAGATGGTTCAGCAGTTAATAGCACAGGCTGCTCTTGCAGAGGAAATGGGTTTGGTTCTCAGCACATGGTACACAAACACACATGCACACAAAACACAAACATAAAAATAAATAAACATATACTTTTTTAAAGCTTATGAACTAGACTGATGATACATCTCAGTAGCAAAATTCTTACCCAGCAAGTCTAAGGACCTAGTTTCACTCCCTGAAACCGCTACCAAAAAAAATGGAATCTACGTATAGAAACTGCTTGCCAGAGATTAGGAGTTGGGGCATGGATAGAAGATGCTCAGCACATAATAAATGTTACTGTGGAGTAATGGAAATACTGTGAAAATAGGGGTGGAAGTTGTAACACATACATTTGCTGAATGCTTGAACTATTTACTTAAAAACGGGTAAATTTCGGGGCTGGAGAGATGTCTCAGAGGTTAAGGACACTGACTGTTCTTCCAAAGGACCTGAGTTTGAATCCCAGCAACCACATGGTGGCTCATAACCATATATAATGAGATCTTCTGGCCTGCAGGCAGTACACTGTATAAATAATAAATAAATATTTTAAAAAATGGTAAATTGCATATTGTGGAACTCTTACCTCAGTAAACTATAAAATAATTACATTTATCAAGGGCATAAACTAGAAGTATGAAGACTCTAACACTTCTGAACATACAATGTTTATCAATTAAATAATTTTTGTTGTTGTTTTTTTTTTTTTCCCAAGACAGGTTTCTCTGTGTAGCCATGGCAGTCTTGGACTCTGTAGAGCAGGTTGGCCTCTAACTCACAGAGATCTGCCTGGCTCTGCTTCCCTGAGTGCTGGGATTAAAGGTGTGTGGCCACCAAACCCGCCTCCAATCAAATGTTATTTTTTCAAAAACAAATGTTTTTAAAGCTAATGCTTTCTCTCACCTCACAGTTTTTATGTGAAATTAAATAATTAACATTAGTAAGTAAAATTTTTATTAAACTTTATTATTAAGACCAGAAAATGCATTTATTTGTGGATAGTAACAGTTTCTGAACCTTATGAACCAATTACATTTTTAAAATGGATAATCACAGACAGGCATGGCAGCAAGCACCTGTAATTACAGCACTTGGGGGGGGGGGGGTAAAAGCAGGAGGACCAGGAATTCAAGGCCAGTCTGGGCTGACTCTAAAAATTTTAAATATAGTCAGGCATGACAGGTGAATGGGTGGAAGAACGAATGTCATGTCAAAGACATCTCACAGTGAGTTTGAGACCTGGGGCTCCTGAGACTTTGTCTTGCAAGAAAAAGGGGGGGAAGGAGAGCAGGAAGCAGGGGATAAGGGCATAACCAAAGGACACAGGAGCCAAATTTAAAGTGCTCAGTAGACTAAAATTGGAACAGAGTAAGATAAATAATGACTACTGCCATAGAACATGGCTTATTAACCTACACGGGTCTAGCCTAACATAAATAAATAACAATTAAATAAGGAGACCTGATGGCTCTTCTTTACAGAAGAATTCTAATTAAGAAATGTAAAAAGAATGAGAGAAATAGAAAAATGTAATTAAGCAAACACCATAGTAATAATTGCCATTGACAAGATGCATTGATGCTTACTAAAATTAGTTAGTGAAACTTTAGGGAGAAACCTTTGCATATTCAAAGAATCTTCCCTAAGGTATCTTTAATTACAAAGAAGAAAGTAACACTGTCCGGGACACACCATCTTTTTTAATTAACCAATTTATTTATTGTATGTATATGTGTATGTGTATGCACGTATGCCTGTGCAGTATGCGCATGCAAGCGCCTGTAGAATCCAGAAGAAAGCATCATATCCCCTGGACCTGGAGTCACAGATGGCTGTGAGCTGCCATGTGGGTGCTGCTATCAAACCAGGCAGGGTCCTACAGAAGAGCAACCAGTGCTCTTAACCACTGAGCCAGCTCTCCAGCCCCCAGGATATACAATCTTAACCAAGTGAGGTATAGCACTATCATGGTCCCTTGATAGGATGCACTGAGAAAGACACTGCATAATACCTTACTTAAGGTAGCTTCAACCTATGGAAGATCGCTGAAAATGTTTTTGGCAGAATACAAATTGAGCCAGTAACTGGCACACTCAAAAACACTTCATGTTCTCAGATTACACTCTCGGTAGCATAGTACTATTAATAATAATTTCCACCTTTCTGAAACCCCTCTCCCTTGGCCTCTAGCATTTCAAATTTCTCCATTTGATTCACCTCTTTGCCACAACTGATTTCTTGTCTTTCCTTTTCATATAGTAGGTAGTTTCAGGGGTGGATTTCTTGACTCTATTTTTTTTTCTTACCTTATAATCTCCAGAAATTATCCGCTATGAAAATGCACTCACCTAACAATGACTCTCAAATTTTACCTTAAGCCTAGACTTCTTTCCTGAGTTATTTACCCCAGGTATTTGATAAATCAAACTAAACATGAGTTTATTTTTTCCATCTTCTCCAAAATTGTTCTTACCTATCTTAACTAATAGCATCATTATCCACACAAGCTGTCTAATCCAGATACTTGAGAGTTATTTTCTACTCTTTTTCTTCTTTACCCTCTGCAAATTACTTGCTAACTTTTGTTAACTTCACCTCCTAATTTTTTTTCAATATTGTGATAATACTATGGTTACTATGTTCCTTTCAAACAAAAACTCTCCATACCTCCAATCTTGTCTACCTTCCAAACTAAAACTTTTCTAAAGACATGCTATTATTTCTTGTCCCCAAATACTTTTTCTCATTTTTCAACTACCAGGCCAACATCTACCAATGTCTCTAATACTCATCTACAAATTCATCATCTAGCAACTCATTCCTGTCTTCTCTAAACTAAATATGCTTCTCCATTTATGCCCCCCCAAAATCTTGCAAAAGCTCTTTTACAAAACCTGTCACATTTTATTTGAAGTGTTTTAGTTTACTAAACTGTTTTCCTTCAAAATCCTGATTTGTTGGAGGACGGGTTATGATTCATTCATTGTTGTATCCTCAGTGCCTAGTTATGTCTGCCAAGTGAAAAATTCCTAACATATTTGTTTAAAATGGTTTAATTTGATCCCCAGTACGCACAAAGTGGCTTAAGATGATAGTGACATGTTCCTTTTTTAAATGTAGAACTGGATTAGGGCCTGATAAACTCAAGCTTAGAATGATTTTGCTACCTGTGTATGTATGACAATATTTTAAGCTACTAGTATAGAACAAAGGTAGTTTTATATCAGGTTTGTTTGAATAGCTGTAAGCTAACTCTTTGTACAAGAAATAGACAATAGGTATACAAAGGATCAGCTATAATAAATAGGAAGTATATTTCATCAGTCAGAGTTGTCAAACATTGAGCTAGTAGGAAGAGAAAAAAAAGTCAAATAACCTGGTTTAGGGCTGAGGTGGCTCAGCAGGTAAGGCCTCTGCTCTAGTTCTAGGTCTTCACATCCCTAGAACACATGCAAAAAATGCTGAGGGTGGTCATGTTATGACCCTGTAATCCTAGAACAACGTTAGCAAAAACAGGATGATCACCAGGGCTTGCTGCCTTACAGCCTGGCTATAAGTTCAATGAGAGACCCTGTCTCACAGAACTAACAAAGAAAATGTTAAAAAAGAGGTGAATAGCTACTGTTCTCTGACCTCCATGCACATGCATAGGTGCAGGTACTGCACCACATTCATACACAGACATACACAAATACAATTTAATTTTTTAAAGTCCTGGGCTATAGTTTCAGTTGTGTCACTAATGAAATGGAATATAACTGGAAATGCTTGGAAAAAATTCAAAACATAAACAATAATGGTAGCCCAACCGTACGGCACACTACAGTCACCACAAAATGTATTTTAGAGTTGTATTTCATTACAGAACCGTGATAAACCCAGTAACAATGACAAATTTTAAAGAATTTCAACTCATAATGTCCTTTTCACATATTTCATCTCACCTGATCCTCCTAGGAACTGTGCGAAATAAATAAAGTCTATTCAAATGCCAATTTTGTGGTTTTAAAAACTAGGCACTGAGGATACAACAATGAATGAATCATAACCCATCCTCCAACAAATCAGGATTTTGAAGGAAAACAGACTAAATAAAAGAAAAAAAGACTAAATAAAAGCACAGTAAGTAATACTCTCCTGTTGTAATTCTGTCCTCTTTCCATGATAAAAGAATGCTTGATGACAAATCTTGACAACTCTCATAACAGACAGTACAAGCCTTTATCACTTCTGTCCTATATTACTTCAATATCCTAATTGATGAAATCCCTGACTCCATCCTCTGTTTCTAATATATCCTTCAAATTGTAGCCAGAACCATATTCCTGAAACAAATTTGACACAATGCCATCCCTCTATATCCTTGGAGGATTAGTGACAAAACACCTCTTTCCATATAATCCAAATTTGAGAACAAACAAGCCTCTAATATAAAAGGGTCTATGCAGTATTTGCATATAGCCTACATATTTCTTCCCATTATTTTAACTCACCTTTAAATTACTTATAATAATTCATAAAAATGTGAGTGTTATGTACATTGTTGTGATATTTCATTGTTTGGGAAATAATGATAAGAAAAATGTCTGTGTTAAGTAGTCATTTAGGTATTAGCAGGCTTGAAGGTCACTGAGGATGGGTCTCTTATCTCATAATCAACAGCTTATAAAACCAGTAATTGTAACTGTAAAATTCTGATTGATGGTCAAAAGAATGGAATCTGAATATTGTGTATGTGCAGTCCAGATGAAATATTTTTGCTGAATTTTTTTTACTTATTGATTTGTATATTTATTTCTCTCTCTCTCTCTCTGTGTGTGTGTGTGTGTGTGTGTGTGTGTGTGTGTGTGTCTGCACACGCGCTTGCGCAGACGTGCCCACACACCACAGAGCATATGTGGAAGATAGAAGATAACTTGCAGGAGTTGGTTCCTGGTGGTTCTAGAGATAAAACACAAATGATCAGGCTTGGTGGCAAGTGCCTTTACTTACTGATCCATTTCACCTGTCTATTGCTATCTATTGCTGAATATTTTTCATCTGCGGTCAGCTGAACCTATGGATGCAGGACCCATAGATATCAAGGACGGATAATACTTACTAATAGCTCATAAACTACAGGACCTCCTATGATGACAGAAAGACTGCTCATCTGTTCTGTGGTCAAATATGATGGACACTGATCTATCTAACTCAGCACTCAAATTACATCCACTAAGAATAAGTAACAAATTTTCATTTTAATGAATTTAAATTGATGTGTAAACTACTACCTACAGTATTGGACAGTAAAGCTCTCAGATGTAAAGAGCTTTTTTCTGATCCTGATGAATAAATAAGTAGAGACAGGAAAAAGTAAGAACTGAAAGCATTTTACAAAGAGCTGCTATTACTGTAAGTACAGGTTACACCTAACTGCCAGCATGCTGAGTGCTGGCAGAGCTTCTTTGGGCTTTATTTTTTTGTACTCCAGAAGCGGGTTTATACAGTTTGGGGATTTTATGTAAGAAATTTATATAGAGAGAAACATATATGCATATAAACAGTTTTCTGGTAGGCAGATTCAAAGGCAGAATGCCTACCCTGTGATGTAGAAGAACCTCCTACTATGAACAAAAACACTATGTCCCAATCTTTAAAAGAATCCCTCAATTCCCCCAATAAAGTAAGAAAGAAAAACTCAGTTAAATAAGAAAACAGAAGAATACTTCTAAGAAAGCTTCTTAAACATGGTAAAGATACCTTCTGGCATATGAAAACAAAAACAAAAACAAACAAAACCTGGGATATATAAAGGGATGTTAAAATGCATTGGTAGTAGATAAAACCCAATCAGAATTCAAATAAATTAACATATGAATACAACCTATTTGAAGAGGCCAGTTCAAATTAGGCTAATTGAAAACCCTAATTGTTTTTCTATTGTAAAAACAGATAGATTAAACTGCCCAACTATCCACAAGAGCAAAGTGACATTTGTCTTCTAAGCTAGTTTCCTAACCAGTACTCTCTCCAGAGACTTGAGTATATCCTTCTAACCTGCTAGACTTCACTTCTGTAGCATGTGAGCATCTGCGCGCGTGCGCACACACACACACATACACACACACAATTATAGCCAAAATATTCCTGCCTCTTAAAAATCACATGTTGAAGTGCTAGTATTCAAAATGTGACTTCATTTAGATATACTCTTTGAAGGCATAATTAATGTTAAATGATAGAGACTCAAGACACAGACACACACAAGAGAAAAACCACAGAACACAAAAGAGGCTTGTATGTGATACTCTGTTATGGCAACTATAGCAAACTAAAACACAAATTCAGTTATTATAGTTCTAAAGTCAATACAGTTAAAATAGTTGGAGAAGTTCACACCTGGAAATATAGATGCACTTATAATATGAAAATATATATAAAAATAACCAGTACATCACGTTACTCAACATCAGTAAAAAGAACTGATAAGTAAACAAGAATAGAAGAACCACCTTCTGTTTCCTAGACTACTTTTAAAATCTGAGGTTTGAAAGCTAACTGATAAAACATCAGTACAGGAGAAACTAAACCTTTACCTCTAAGATATACTTTGTCCACTCTTACATCCTTTTCCCCTGTGGAAATAGTAAAGAAGGTCTGATCAGAAGACTAATGAGCATATCAAGGTACAGTCTGCAGGTAGAACTTTTACAAAGGGTAAATTTTATGTATTGCTCCTCAAAGAGCGCTATCCTTTAAGTCATTTTTTTCTTAGAAAAAGATACCTATAGAAAAGCATACTCAAAAATTCTGGATAGCTGATGGTGTAGTTCAATGTCAGAGTGTGCAGCTAACATGAAGAAGACCCTGTGTTCAATCCTTAGAACAAAAAATTTAAGATAAAAAGTGTATGTGTTCTAGTTATAAAAGTAAAAACTCACATTCAAACCTCCAGCACTCAGGAGGCAGAGGAAAGAGGATCTCTGTGAGTTTTAGGCCAGTCTATTCTACAGAATGAGTTCCAGAATAGCCAGAGCTACACTTCTCTGTGTATGGAAAAAAAAAATCAAACAAAAAACTCACATTCAAAGTGATACTACTTTCACACAATGCACTGTACTAATTTTATGAAGTTCTTGTCAAGAAAGTGAGATTGTGATTCTAAATAACACTGAAGTAAATATTACTTATTCTTTGTTAAGACTTCAATTTAGTTTGGTTAAGGATTTTATCATTCATTTCAACAATGAGTAACTACTACCTGCAAGAAAATATGCTAAACAGGCTCAACAACCAACAATCAATATATGGGACTTCATGAAACGGAAAATATTCTGTAAAGCAAAAAACAAACAAACAAACAAACAAACAAAAACCACTGTCAACAAAACAAAACCGCAGCTGACAGACTGGGAAAAGATCTTCACCAACCCTATATCTGAAAGAGAGCTAATATCCAGAATATATAATGAACTCAAGAAGTTGAACACCAACAAATCAAGTAACACAATTAAGCAATGGGGTACAGGGATAAACTGAGAATTCTCAACAAAAGAATATCAGATGGCAGAGAAACACAAATTTTCAACATCCTTAGTCTTCAGGGAAATGCAAATCAAAACAAACCTGAGATTCCACCTTAAACCCATCAGAATGGATAAGATCAAAAACTCAAAGGACAACACATGTTGGAGAGGATGTGGAGAAAGGGGAATCCTTCCCCACTGCTGCTGGGAATGTAAACTTGAACAACTACTTTGGAAATCAATCTGGTGCTTTCTCAGAAAATTATGAATAGGGCTACCTAAGATCAAGCTATACCACTCCTGGGAATATATCCGAAAGATACACAACCATACAGTAAGGACATCTGCTCAGCTATATTCATAGCAGCTTTATTCATAATAGCCAGAATCTGGAAACAACCTAGATGTCCCTCAACCGAAGAATGTATACAAAAATTGTGGTACATTTACACAATGGAATATTACTCAGCAATTAAAAACAAGGAAATCATGAAATTTGTAGGCAAATGGTGGGAACTAGAAAAGATCATCTTGAGTGAGGTAACCCAGAAGCAGAAAGACATACATGGTATATAAACACTTACAAGTGGATATTAACCATATAATATAGGAAAAACACACTAAAATCTATAGTCCTAAAGAAGCTAAACAACAAGAAGGACCCTAGGAAAGAGGCTTAATCCTCATTAAGAAGGGCAAACAGGATAGAAATTGCAAGTAGGAGAATACAGGGAACAGAACAGGAACCTTCCACAGGGGACCTCTGAAAGACTGTACCCATCAGGTTATTAAAGCAGATGCTGAGGCTCATAGCCAAACTTTGGGTAGAGTGCAAGGAATCTTATTGAAGAAGGGGAAGATAGAAAGACCTGGAGTGGATAGGAGCTCCACAGAGAGCTCCAACAGAGCCAAAATATATGGGCTCAGGGGGGTCCTGCAGAGAGTGACGAATCAACCAAGGACGATGCATGGAGAGAACCTAGACCTCTTGCTCAGATGTAGCCCATAGGCAGCTCAGTTTCGCATGGGTTCCCTAATAAGGGGAGCAGGGGCAACCACTTGGCATGAACTCGGTTGCCTGCTCTTTGATCACCTCCCCCTGGCAAGGTGGGCTTACTAGGCCACAGAGAAAGAGGATCCAGACAATCCTGAAGAGACCTAACAGCTAGGGCCAGATAGTTGGAGAGGAAGACCTTCCCTATCAGTAGACTAGGGGAGGGACATAGTGGGGGGAAAGGGAGGGAGGGTGAGACCAGGATGAGATGAGGGAGGGAGCCACAGCCAGGATACAAAGTAAATAAATTATAATAAATAATAGTAGTAATAATTTTTAAAAGAAAGAAAATATACTGAGCTCTATGGATGACAAAAGATGAGAGAAATGTATTTGTCATTTTTAGCCATAAAATATTTCTTCTACAAGATACATATGATAGCTACTTATAAGAATTGGTGTCACAGGCACTCAGATGATAAAAAGTCTTAGGAGCCTTTACAAATTGCACTCTAGAATAAACTGAACTAAGATCCGAAAATAAGCAGGAAGCAGTCAGAGAAAGCATACCAGATACGTAAGTATGGCAAACATTAAGAAAATGAGGGTAGGCTGGAGAGATGGCTCAGAGGTTAAGAATACTGGCTGTTCTTCCAAAGGTCATGAGTTCAATTCCCAGCAACCACATGGTGGCTCATAACCATCTATAGTAAGATCTGGTGCCCTCTCCTGGTGCATAGGCAGACATAGTGCTGTATAAATAATAAATATTTAAAAAAAAATTAAAAAAAGAAAATGAGGGCATAAAGATCCAAGAAACAAGAAACAAATCTGGGTGGAGAGCAGATTTAGAAATGTGCTAGAAAAAATAGTTATCATAGCTATCAAGTTAGCTAACGGGTATGCTTTAGAGCTTTAAATGCCAAGCTACAGTATAAAGATCACTAAAATTTTTAAGTAAGTGACATGGTAAAGGTTGTGCTTTGGGAAAAAGCACTGTATGGGATGTAGAGTTAAGTCCTTCTTATGTATGGAGCTAGGGAGAGAAGTTTTGTGTAAAATAATAAGGGCCCAAAACTAGGACAGAAGATGAAAAAATAAAAAGAACAGAAGAAGCTATCTCCTTTTCATGACTAAATAGTACTGTATAGTATATATAGAGTATGATAAAGTATATTCTATGTCTGCCATAATAATACACACTATTTTGAATAATTAACATATTATTTAAAAAAGAAAAACATCACCTTTTTAGAAAACTAAATATTTACCTATGAAAAATTACTAAAATCCACCACCACACCAGGTATGGTGGTGCATGACATTAATTTCAGCACTCAAGAAGCAGAGGCAGTAAGATCTCTGAGTTTGAGGCCAACCTGGACTACAGAATAAATTTCAGGAAAGCCAGGGCTACACAGAGAAACCCTGTCTTGAAAAAAAAAAATCTTAAAAGATCTACCTATCTACCATAACAGAAAAACAGAAATCTAAAAGGAAAACAGAAAGTTTAAGAGCGTTTCAGATATTTTTCCTGTGTTTTATTAATTTTATACAATTAAAAAGGCAAAATATAATAAGGATAAAATAAGATATGATTTTACCTGTTATATACCATATTTGAGAATACAGAAAAGTATACACTTTCTTTTTAAATTGTTATTGTATTTTTATTTATTCTGTGTGTGCATGTGCACATGTGTGTCCATGTATGAGTACATACCTACCTCAGTGCATATGTGGAGAACAGAGACAATTTGCAAAAATAGATTCTCTCCTTTTACCATGTGGGAACCAGGGATCAAACAGCAAGTGCCTTTATCCAGTGAGCCATCTTACCAGACTTCATATTGAATAACAACCTAACACAGACTTTCCTTAATAAAAAAAAGTTGGTGTAGGTGTCTATTCCATTTCAGGCATCAGTACTCAGATTCAAGCTCTTTTTATCCTGCCACTAGTAGAGAACTTGGTTCGAGACCTACTACCCTCCATATTATATCAGAGTATCAGAGGTTCCTTTTTTTAGTGAGTGATGGGAAGGTATAGAGATCATAAAACAAATTTCATTTGGCACTCTGCTTCCTCCAAGAGGTTCAGGGACTGACCTCCAGTCAGGATATCAGACTTGCACAGCAAGCATTTCTACCCACTGTGCCATATCACCAGCCTAAACAGGGGTTCTTAATCAGGGTGACAGAGTGCATAATCTCCTTAAAATTACATTAGAAATTAAGCATGTGTGTATATTCATTTTTCTAAGAAAAAATTACATGGCTTTTATTAGGTTCTCAAAGGGCCTGCTGTTATTAAAGTTTAGAAACATTGTTTGAAACTTTTATTTCCCTCTATAATCTTAATAACTAATTCAAAAAAATGTGTCAAAGGTTCAAAAGCATTACTTATTCAACTATTCTGAATGCATTTTCAGAATTCATCTTCTCAATCCCCAGCGCCATTGGGAGTGGTACTATAAGGTGAGGCTGTTGAAGGAAGTATGTTACTGGGTTTGGGCTTTAAAGCTTCAGAAGCTCAAGCCAGGCCCAGTGTCACTCTCTCTTCCTGATGCTTGTCAATCCAAATACAGAAGTCCTGGACTCCTTCTCCAGCACCATGCCAGGCTGCACACTGCCATGTTACTCACCATGATAATAGACTAAACCTCTGACCCTATAAGCTAGTCCCAATTAAATTTTTTCCTTTGTAAAAGCTGCCATGGTCATGTTGTCTTTTCAAAGCAATAGAAACCCTAATTAAGATAGCACCTAAACAACAAACCCCCCAAAACATGTATACCTATGCGTACACACATATGCTTGTTGCAGAATTAAAAGGCTGAGGCCACTGGGAAGTAAGTAGGGCATAAGAACAGAGCCCTCATGAGTGTGGTTTGTGCCCTTATAAATGAGGTTACACAGAGCTACCTTCCTTCACGAAGTGAATATATAGCTGAACAGTACCACCAAAGAGGCAGAGAATTAGCCTGGATCAAATACTGCATTAGCCAGTACCCTGATCAGTGGAAAATAAATTCCTATTGTTCATAAGCCACGCAATTTATGGTCTTTTGTTATAATAGCCCAAAAGACAATGGCTATTAGTCTAAGACATTCTTTTTGTATGTACATTAAATCTCTCTTCCAGTTACTGGAGCCCATGTCTCTGTTATAGCCTATGTCTTCAGTAAGTACAGCTATCACCAAAATAATAAAAAGAGCTTTTAGTTTTGTTTGAATAATCACCATTGAGGTACTTTAAATGTCACTGCATCACCCTCTTTCTCTTTTAAATTCTATACTAAGATGTAAAAACATCCTTTATTTTTTTTTCCTGTTAATTTTAGTTTTTCACTTAGTTTTTAGTTTCACTTTAGTTTTCTTTTGGGATCTTCTCAGTAATCACTATAGTTTCTTAATTTGCACCTTCTGTTATGAAAGTTGAATGTGAAATAGGATCTCTGAAAAACAGCATCAGAATTATCTGCCCAGTGTTGTTGTTATAGTCCCACTTCAGTTAATATAAAACTAGAAGCAAAAACTTAAACTTTTATATAGTTGGTTAACTATCTGCAGCCAGTCAGTAGTGGAAAAAAATGGGAAAGGGAGACTTAGTAGCAAATGAAAGCAAAAATCTTATCTTCTGTTCATTGGGTCAAGGCCAATGAACAAATGAAAACAGTACAGAATGGTATCACACACCTTTAATCACAGCACTTTGGAGTTAGAGGCAGGTAGACAGACCTCTGTGAGTTTGAAGCCAGCCTAGTCTATATAGTGAATTCCGGGATAGCCATGGCTATGTAGAGAGACCATTTCTCCAAAACAGTAGGAAATCTACCCTAGTTACTTTTCTATTGGTGTGATAAAACCATAATCAAGGCAACACATTAAAAATCATTTAATTGGGCTTATGATTCTAGAGAATTAGAGTTCATGATGGTGAAGCAAACATACAGTGGCAGAAATAGCAGCAAGCTCACATCTCAAACTGCAAACTCAAAACAAAAAGCACACTAGGAATGGCAGGCCTTTGGAAATCTTAATGCCTGGTGATAAATTAACTTCTTCCAACAAATCCACACCCCCTAATCCTACCCAAACAGTTTGACCAAGTGAGGACCAAGTATTTAAGCATATGAGCCTATGAGGGCCGTTGTCATTCAAACCATCACAGGATCCAAAACAATTTCCACATGAAACACACAAATTACGCATACTAAAATAAAAAGTAGCTCAGGCCTCACAGAATACCCCCTACAAACCAAAGAGAAAAAAATAATGTACACAGGAAGCCAAAGGGCATGAAACAATCAAGAAGGAAAAGCAGGGCATGGTAAGCCATGCCTGCAATTCCAGCACTAGAGAGGCCAAGACAAAGATGTGGGGAATGTTGAGGTAAACCTTTTGGAGGCCCATAAGGAATGGCAAGAAAAGCATCAGCGACTCCTACAACTCCCCAAAAGGTCCTGAACCACTACACACAGTGTTGATCTACTAGGGACTCCTAGCACACTAGTCAAGTCTCAAAATGGATTGGAGGCTTAGGACAGTGACTGCTTCCCCTTCTTTACGAAAGTCTCCTAAGGTGACCTCCTCCCCCATCTTCCACATTTCCTTATAGTTGTGTCAACCTGATTGATTGTTGCTAGTGCTTGAGGCTAGCATGGGATGGTCTGATTGGCCTTTCAATGGTTTAAAGGCCTTTATACTGGATAATAAAGTTAGATCTGCACCTTTGAATCCGGTCTTCAGCATCTCATTCCAGGATTCTGCTTGGGCTCCGATGCCACTCATCCCTCTTCCCCTCAGTTCCTGATCCCCACACAAGGAGGATCACTGTAAGTTTGAAACCAGCCTGGTATATATAGTAAGTTCTAGGCTAGCCAGATATATAACAAGAACCTGTTTCAAACAACAACAAAAAGAAAAATTCTATAATTGGTATTAAAACATACTTACTGAAGTGGTGGTTCCCAGAAAAACTGGTAAAAAAAAAATCATAAAAGACCTACCTAGCATATGAAGTAAGATTTACTTTAGAAAGTCTCCAAGGGCCCAGTAAGCTCAGTAAAGTCAATTAAAAGATGATCCAGAAGACATTCACTACTTCCCTCCTAGTTCACAAAATAAGTCTACTTGAGACTGGTAAGGGAACCCCTCCTGAAGATCCTAGTTCAACGGCTACCGTTCTAAGAGTGGCAGAATATCAGCACTGTTCCCTCTTGGCCTCAGTGATTAGTTTCTGAAGCTAAGTTCTGATCAACTGTGCTCAAGAAATATAAAAATCTTTCTACCTTGGGTATGCCACTTTCTTTTTTAAGATTTATCTATTTACTTTTTATATAGTGTTCTGCCTGCATGTATCTCTGCATGCCAGAAGAAGAGGGTCTCACTATAGATGGTTATGAGCTACCATGTGGTTGCTGGAAATTGAACTCAGGACCTTTAGAAGAATAGCCAGTGCTCTTAACCTCTGAACCATCTCTCCAGTCCCTGGGAATGCCACTTTTGAGATCAATCACCCTGGTCCTAGCTAATAACACATTGGTTCGATATGAGTTAAGGCACTGCTTCCGTTTCTTCACCCCAGCACTAAATTTTCAAATTGGTGAGGCTATCTCTCCCAAGTGGAATACTAGCCCCTCCAGCTCCAAGCTGTGTTTGGGAGATTTTGTTATCAGTAAGAATTGACTTCAGGGGATGGAGAGATGGCTCAGAGGTTAAGACCACATACTGCCATATTGCTGTTCCAGAAGACCCAAGTTCAATTCCCAGCACCAGCATCTAGAGGCTCAAAAGTTCCCATAACTCCAGCTCAAGGGAAATGATTCCTGTGGCCTCTGCAGGCACCTACATTATGCACATCCTTACACACATACATACATTTAATATAACAAAAACAAATCTTTTATAAAAAATTAACTACATTTGCAATTAGATATAAAAACATTTGAAACTAAACATTGATCTTGTGCTGTAAAAGGTGGAAGCACTCCTATTGAAATCAGCACCAGAAAAAGAGAAGTTCACCACCCCACCATTGCTATTTTACAGGAGAAACAGGTTCAGAGCCTAAAACACCCAGGTCTGAAGTGTGTGGCCACTTGCTGTTTTATGACAAGTAACACAATTCTCTCCTCAATCCCACTATTTTCTGTGAAATGTAAACACTGTAACTATTTTGAAAGGGCCCAGCCACAGACAACTATTATATCATATCATGTGTACCAACTAATTAGTAAATATTTTTCCTAAATGATCCAAGGCCACATGATATTTAGTTTACCTCTCCAACTGTACTTAAAAGTTGAAAATGATTATAAAAATGTAAAAATCAATAAAAACTTAAAATGAATATTATTACACCATTAAGAAAGTTGATCTTAAAAGCAAAGACAATTCATTGGGAAGGTATTGGAAAAATTATAGCTCAGAAGCTCAACTGGATTAGCTGGTGTGCCTAAGAAAACCAAAAAAAAACTAAGGAGTGAGACAACCAGAAGAAGCCTTCTGGAAGTCAGAAAAGATGTCTCAAAAACTGACCTTAGCAACCATCTCTTCAAAAGAACCCAGTTCTAAATGCAACAATCTATGCAGGGCATGTTGTAAACAATGATCTGCCAGCCACTACTGTAGGTAACTGGGAAAGAGACAAAGAGATCCGTATGCAAACCATTATCATCCCAGGCTGACTGCAGGCAAACAAAAGACTGTGCCTCCTGAGAAGCAAAGTAAAAGGGTTAACAGAGGAGCAGGCAGTTTTAACACAGAAAGCACCAAAATAACCCACTAGTTTCTAAACAAATAAGGGAATAATAGGCTCCAGGAGGAAGCAGAAAAGCATACAGAATTGCTGTAAATATTATCTAAAATGTCCAGTTTCAAAAACAAAATAAGCATGGAACATATTAAAAACCAGTAAAATATGACCTGGAAAAGAAGCAATCAAAAGGAAATGTTTAGGGCTATGAAGAGACATTACAAAGAGAAAAGGCCTTCAAAATAGTAGTTTTAAATATGCTCAAAAACTAAAGTTAATTATATTGAAAAAGTAAACAAAGGCATCATAACATACCTTGTCAGAGAATATCAATAAACTATTTTCTTTGTTTGGTTTGGTTTGCTTGGTTGGCTGGTTGGTTTTTTGTTTTTTAAGACAGGGTTCTCTGTGTAGCCCTGGCCATCCTGGAACATGTTCAGTTGACCAGGCTGGCCTTGAACTCAGAGATCCTCTGCCTAGACCTCCCAAGTGCTGGGATTAAGGGAGTGCCCAATGAAACGAAGCCCAGCTAACAAACTATTTTTAAAAGGTACACAAACACTTGAGCTGAAAAGTGTAATAACTGAAAAATTCATTAAAGGTCCTATTTGACATGGCAAAAGATTTAGTGACTGTAAAAACAGATCAATATAAAACTGGACACAGCAGTGCACACCTGTGATCCCAGCCCTCACAGAGCAGAGGCAGGTGGATCTCTGTGAGTTTGGGGCCAGGCTGGTCTACAAAGTGAGTCTAGAACAGCTAAGGCTACACAGGGAAACCCTGTTTCAATAAAACAAAACAACAACAGAAAAAGATCAACAGAGATTATACAAACTGAGTAACAAAAAACAAGAGTGATGAAAAACAAACAGAATCCCAGGAACACATGAGTATATTAAGCATGCCAATATATTATACCAAATACAGAGTAGAGAAGGTGGAAGCAAAAAGCAAAACCATTTAATGAAACAGTGACTGAAAACTTTCAAAGTTTATTAACAACCACCACAGCAATACACACAACCAAGACGCTTAACATGTTAAAAAAAAAAAGCATACACAAAAGACCCTCCACACCTACACTATAAGCCAAAAACAAGAGAAATTCTTCAAAGAAAAAAAAAAAAAAAACTTCTTTCTAACAAATAAATGAACTCCAAAACTAAGAAGAGATTTTGTCAGAGGAAAAAAAAAAAAAAACTACCAGAAGCCAGAACACAGTAAATTAGCATGCAAATATTCTTAAAGGAGTATTTAATAGCTATCAAGCTATTCAAAACCTTTAAACCCAATGCTCAGAAGGTTTAGGCAGGTGGATCTCTGAGGTCAAGGCCAGCCTGGTCTACAAAGTGAGTTCTAGGACAGTCTACAAAGTGAGTTCCAGGACAGCCAGGACTACACAGAAAAACCCTGTGTCAAAAAAAAAAAAAAGGAAGGAAGGAAGGAAGGAAGGAAGGAAGGAAGGAAGGAAGGAAGGAAGGAAGGAAGGAAGGAAGGAAGGAGAAAAACAAAACAAAACAAAAAAGCCTGAAGAAAATAAAGATATTCCCATAGGAGCAAAAACTGGTAGAAATAGCTAATAAGGAACCATTCACAAAAGAATAACTGAGGGAAGTTCTCAGGATTGAAAAAGGGGTAACTTCAATAATAATTCAGGTTTATACATGCATAAAAGAACAGAGCATCAGAAAAGGTAATTATATAATATAAAACAAGGATAAATGCATAATTGTTCAACTTTCATATTTTATCTGATATAAAAGGCAACTATAAAATTGTTGGTATATTTATGTAATGTATTGTTAAAATTTTAGCATATAAACCGTGTGTTTGCAAATGACATCACAAAGATAATTGAGAGTACAGCTATACTGAGATAGGGAAATAACTCCAGATACACAAGAACAAGTTAAGAGATAGAAATGATAAATAAGCATTCCCTGGGAATATGCCAGCCTCACAGGGTGGGGGGCGGGGACAGGGAGGGCAGTACTGGTACATGCCTTTAATCCCAGCACCTAGGAGGCAGATGTTACTAAATCTCCATGAGTTCAAGGCCAGTCTGGTCTTCAGAGTGAGTTCCTAGACAGGCAAGGTTACACATGGAAAACCTGTCTAAAAAAAAAAAAACAGCAAACAAGCAAAATGCAGTTCAAGACCTGAAAGTGGAAATGGAATCAATAAAGAAAATCCAACCTGAGGAAAACTGAAAAATGAAAAATTTAAGAATTCAAACGGAAATTTCAGTAGCAAGCTTTAACAACAGAATACAAGAAATAGAAAAAAGAATCTCAGGCACTGAAGATACAATAGAAGAAATGGATACATTAGTCAAAGAAAATGTTAAATCTAAAAAGAGCTAAAGTAGATGGAGGACACCAGTACAAGTCCATCTAAATCGACTAAGCAAAGCTCATAGGAACTCATAGCTACTGAAGCAGAAAGCACAGGGCCTGCGTGGGTCTGCATCAGGAACTCTGCTGTATATATTATTAAAGCTTTCAATATTTTTATGGGACTCCTGAGAATGTTTGAAAGAGTGAGTCTCTAATACTTGGGCCTTCTCTTGGGCTCTTATCCTTTGTTGGTTTTCCTTGTTCTATCTTATTACATTTCATTTTGCTGTTTTGCTATCTCTTTGAAGCCTATCTCTTTTCTAATAAGAGAAAGGGAGTAGATGAGGAGGGGAGAGGAGATGGGGAGAAACTGCAAGGAGTATAGAGAGGGGACAAATGTTATCAGAATGTATAGGATGAGAAATGAATCTGTATTCTATACAAGGGAAAAAATAATAGGTGGGATCTGGAAAAGATCATCCTGAGTGAGCTATCCCAGAAGCAGAAAGACACACATGGTATATACTCACTCATATAGACATATAATATAGGCTAAACCTACTAAAATCTGTACACCTAAAGAAACTAATCAAGAGGGAGGACTCTTGCTAAAATGCTCAATTCCTATCCAGAAAGGCAAAGAGGATAAACATCAGAAGAAGGAGAAAAGAGGGAACAAGTCAGGAGCCTGACACAGAGGACCTCTGAAAGGCTCTGCCCTGCAGACTATCAAAGCAGATGCTGAGACTTATGGGCAACCTTCGAGCAGAGTGCAGGGAATCTTAGGAAAGAAGTGGTTAACAGTAAGATCTGGAGAGGACAGGAACTCCACAAGGAGAGCAACAGAACCAAAAAATCTGAGCACAGTGGTCTTTCCTGAGACTGGTACTCCAACTAAGGACTATGCATGGAGATAACCTAAGACCCCTGCACAGATGTAGCCCATGGCAGTTCAGTATCCAAGTGGGTTCCATTGTGATAGGAACAGGGACTGTCTCTGACATGAACTGATTGGCCTGCTCTTTAATTACCTCCCCTGAGGAGGAAGCAGCATTACCAGGCCACAGAGGAAAACAATGCAGCCTCTCCTGATGAGACCTAATTGACTAGGATGAGAAGGAAGGAAAAGAAGTCCTCCCCTATCAGTGGACTTGGGGAGGGGCATTCGTGCAGAGGGTGGAGGAAGGGAGGGATTGGGATGGGAGGAGGAAGGGAGGGAACCACAGGGAGGATACAAAGTGAATAAAGTGTAATTAATAAAGAATTAAAAAAATAAACTAAAAAAAATTTCACTAACCTAAAGGTGGGGATGAGATGACTATCAATAAACAAGCGGCATGCAAAACACCAAATAGACTGGACCAGAACAGAAAGTCCCTTTAACACATAATAATAAAAACACTAAATGTACAGAACAAAGAAAGAATATTAAAAGTTACAAAGGAAAAAGACCAAGTAGCATAAAGAGAAAGACATACTAGAATGGCACCTGACTTATCAGAGGCTTTAAAATTAGAAGGACTTCGACAGATGGTTTACAGACTCTTAAGGGACAACAGATGTCATCTCAGACTTCTATACACAGCACAACTTTCAATCAAAATAGATGGAGAAAATAAAGACATTCCATGACAAAACCAAATTTAAGCAATATCTGTCCACAAATCCAGTCCTACAGAAGGAACTAGACGGAAAAATCCAACCTAAAGAGGTTAGCCACATGCAAGAAAACACAGAAATAAATAATCCCAGGCCAGCAAATCAAAGAAGGGAAAACATGCACATATACACACCACACCACCACCACCACAACAACAACAATAAAATAACAGGAATCAAACACTGTTCATTATTATCCCTCAACATTAATGGTCATAGTTGCCTAATAAAAAGACACAGACAAACAGAATGGATGCAAATGGATGCAAAAACAGGATCCATCCAGAAGGATGCATCAAAGAAACACACCTACTATCAAGAATAGACAGCAACTCAGGGTTTTAAAAAAGTAAAAAATGATATTATTCCAAAGAAATAGACCTAAGAAGCAAGCTGGAGTAGCCATTTTAATATCTAACAAAACAGACTTCAAACCAAAACTAATCAGAAGAGATAGGGAAGGACACAGCATACTCAAAAGCAAACACCACCCAGAAGACACTGCAATTCTTAACATCCATGCATCAAACGCAATGGCATACAAGTTGACAAAAGAAACACAAACAAATATAGCTTAATCACATGACTCTCACACTGACAGTGGGAGACTTACAAATGTTACTCTCACCAATAGACAGTTTATCCAGACAAAAACTAAGCAGAGATATAATGGAGCTAACTGAACTTATAACAAACCAAATGGACCTAACAAATTTACAGAACAATTTTATCCAAACACAACATATATCTGTTTCTCAGCACCTCATGGAAATCTCTCCAAAAATGACCATATTCTTAGACAGAAAGCAGGTCACAACAGATACAAGAAAGTTGAAATAACACCTTGAATCCTATCTGAGAGATTAAGGCTGGGTATCAACAACAGAAACAATAAACATAAACCAGGTATGTATGGTTTATGTACCATGCCAAGTATGGTGGTACATGCCTTTAATCCTAGCACCTATGTAAGCTCAAGGACAACATGATCTACATATCAAATTCCAGGCCAGATAATGCTACTTAGTAAACCCATTTCAAACAACCACAACAAACCCTTGTATATCCAAACCACAATAAATATTATTTGGTCACAATAAATAATGTAGTATGTACACATACCATATGACTCCTTTCAGCTCTAAAATATTATGCTGTATACTAATAACAAATATTCAAGATAACTATGCCAATTAATATAATTCGATCACTTATATACACGTATCAAATATCACACCACACTCCATAAATATAGTTATTTGCCAATTTAAATGTTTTTTAATTTTAAAAATTATATAGTCCTTATTACTTTATGCCTGTTATCCCAGCACACAATAGGCTGAAACAAGAGGTTCACAAGTTCAGGGCCAAACTGGTGTAGAAAGCAAGACCTTGTTTTGTTTTGTTGTTTTAAAAAAAATACAACCCTTGAAGACTTAACTGTATGCTCCTCTTTGCTTCTGCTATTTAAACTGTCTATGATTATAGTAGTATACATTAAACATTTGTTGAAAGAGAATTATAAGAAGTTGCTTCCCAAACAAAAATGACAGTATGTTAAGGTTACACTGATAAATCACCAGAACGTGATGGCAATTAAAATATTGTCAATATATGAGAAAATATAAACTGAAGTACAGGTTTAAAAAAACCTGTAGACGATTTAAAAAAAAAACAAAAACAAAAACTAGGGGACTGGAGAGATGGCTCAGCGGTTAAAAGCACTCTTCCAGAGGACCCAGGTTCAATTCCCAGCACCCACACGGCAGCTGACAACTGTTTATAGAGCCAATTCCGGGAGATCTGCCACCTTCACAGACACACACGCAGGCGAAACACCGATGCACATCAAATTGAAAAAAAATAAATAAATCTTTAAAAAACCTTAATTGAATGATATAACGAAAAGTACCATAACCACTGCCACACGCCTAAGTGAAGTCTTAAAGCTTTCCAAAGTTACCTGTACACAAAGAACGTAACTGAACGTATCTTAGAGCGGTGTACATTTTGGAGAAAAAGATAGTTAGGTTTTTTTTGTTGCTTGTTTGTTTGTTTTTTGCCTATCAAAACGCCTGAGGCAGTTAACGTACCAATTCAATTTCCTACTTCTTTATAGGTAGCTTACTCATCCTGAAGTGAACTTGAAATTGTTACTTCCGATTTCATACAATGGGAACCACAGGCAATTTAGTACCCAATTCCCTGACAAACTTTTGAAAGTAGCTTCCTTACATTTAAAAAAAAAAAAAAAACCCGCAAATCCCTACAAGACACCGGTACTCCAGGTGCCCTGTGCTTGGCTCTCTGCTGTCCCCAAATGTTTTCTTTCTCTCCGCCTGGAACAACTAACTCTAACTCCGTACACTCGCTGCTACTCTGACTTCTCCCTGACAATCTTTCTTCTAGGTGCTTTTCCTGACCTAAGGTCAGGAGGGCAACCGTGTCCCTCTCAGGTTCCCTCGTCCTTCACCTTACGCTTCCCAGCCCATGGCAACACACCTGGTATCTTCGAGGGCTTCCGGACGCTCCATGCTGGTGCGATCTCCACCGCGAGCCCGAGCCGCAGACAGAGACTAGAGGCCGGGTTAGAACTGCTGAACGCTTGTGCTTTTCGAAAGCGGCGGCCGCGGCTGCCCAGGGCCAAGAATGTACCGCGGGCAGCGCCATCTTAGGTGAGGAAACGCGGACCGAGAGAGGAGGATTGTGGGACACTGACGAACTGAGCGCCAACGCTTTCATTACGTCTCCCCTCCCCCGCTCGCGTCTCGCGCCTGACAACCGGAAATAGCCTGTGTCTGAAGATGCCTGTGCTTAGATATAACGTTTTTCTTTTTCCTCCGGAGCTGGGCTTTGTTTTTGTTTTGGTTTTGGTTTGTTTTTTGGGAGGGTTTTGTTTGTTTGTTTGTGTACAGCCCCAGAACATCGAACTAGCATTGTCTTTCTTTCTTGCCATTGCCAGACAAAATACAGGATTTCCCACTTAAATGTTATTTCAGATAAATAAAAAAAAAATTATTCATTGGTATAATTGTGTTCCAGGTATTGCTTTGGTAAATATGATAAGGCTGTCTTGTTATCTATTTATTTATTGTCACCAACTCAATGCCACTCTCTCCGTAACTCTTATTCTTCCTATCCATTAACGTTTAGGATGAAGTACAGACATAAGTTTTCCCCTGGAGGAGGCTTCATCAATGAGAGTCACCGCCTTTCTTGCAAATGCTTTTATTTGCTAATATGCCTTTGGTCTTTCGCTATTAATACAATTAGGTTCTCGGGGTACACACATTTTTTAATTCTATTAATTTGCCTCCTGTACTCTTCTCTTTGGTTTCTTCAGAGGCCTTTATTTAAAAACTGCTAGACTGATAGATGGTAAGTGAACATATTATATAGTAAAGTGCATATTTAAAAACAGGTTTGTATTATTTTATCAGAACTATAATCAAACCACATACCATAGAGATATATTTACAGGTATCTGGAAAACAATTTCCAAATATAAATGCTACTTGAAAACCCGGAGTCAAAAAGTCAGTTAAAATTTCACTAATGTGTTTCTCGAAAGCTTTTTTGTTGTTGTTTGGTTGGTTTTGGTTTGTTTTTTTTGTTTGTTTGTTTGTTTGTTTGGACACAAGTTCTCTTTAGAAATCCCTGGCTACTCTGGAACTTGCTATGTAGACCAAGCTGGCCTCCAACTTCTATCTGTCCTTGCCTCTGGAGTGCTGGAATGAAAGGCATGCACAACTATAGAGGGCTCATTTTCAAATCTTTTACACAAGACAGGCAAGTAATTTAGAATTCTATTGAAGCATTATGACCTAACTGACATGTCATAAAGACAAAAGATAGGTGTGGCCTATGCAGCTAATTTTACTTTCTTCTGAGATCCATATCATACACCAGATTTCTGGAGAAGGAACCAATTAAAATCTAAGATTGAAGAGGTTGACCCCCATGTGAAGAAGATGGAAATATCAAAACAAGAAGGCATAAGAAAACCTTCAGGCTCCAGAGTTTAGAAGGTATATGACAAAACAGCAGGAGATGAAACAGGGTGAACAGAAAGGCTTGATGGCAAAAGACGTTTCATTTCATTTAAAAAAATTAATATACTGCAGTTATTGAGTGGCTTAATCAAGAGAGTAAAATGATCAGACTTTTTTTTATTTTTTTATTTTTTTCTTATCAGTTACATTTTATTAACTCTGTATCCCAGCTGTATCCCGATCCCTCATTCCCTCCCAATCCCACCCTCTCTCCCTCATCTCCACCCTGCCCCTTTCCAAGTCCACGGATGGGGGGGACCTCCTCCCCATTCATCTGACCCTGTTTTATCAGATATCTTCAGGACTGGCTGCAAAGTCCTCCTCTGTGGCCTAACAGAACTGCTCCTCCATTAAACCACTCTGGGTTAAGTAGAAAAGTTGGATTAGAAAAAGGTTCAGATGTAACTCCTGAAGTTACTGCATAGCGTTAGCAGTGTAAGTTAGCAATAGATGAATTTAGGAAATAATAAGAAGGTGGAATGGACAAGGTTTGGCAACTAATTGGATGGTTATAGCTTATTGATACCTTGTTAATGATAAATCAGGAATGGCCTCCTTTATTAATGACTATGCTATCTTTAATAAATATAACATCAGCATCCTTTCTGTGTTAGCAACAGTTTATAGATACCCTAAAGTTTTGATTTCTGTAAGGAGTGACTATTGATACTGATTCTTTCTACCCAGGTAAGGCACTGTTGAGTGATAGTCTTTCTTTTTTGTAAGATATCAGAACTCAGATAATAAATGCTTTGTGAGGCTTCTCAGACACAATATGATGAAATAAGATGTTACAAATTTATGTTTGTATAAACACACAATCCATTGTTGGATCTTAATCAATTCTGGAAAATTAAGAAGAGTTCTCTACTAAATGCATGTCCTTATAAATTCCTAGTAGATTAAAGAAGAATAGGAAGCTAAAACCCCAACTGAACTCATGATAATCTGGCTGTCCATTAGAAGGTGTTACCTACTTCTTTTTTTGTTTGTTTTAAGAAGTTATTTATTTATTATTTGTAAAATGTTCTGCCTGCATGTGCACCTGCATTCCAGAAGAGGGTACCAGATCTCATTACAGATGGTTGTGAGCCAACTTGTGGTTGCTGGGAATTGAACTCAGAACCTTTGGAAAAGCAGCCAGTGTTCTTAACCTCTGAGCCATCTCTCCAGCCCTTGCTTACTTCTTTGTAAAATTATTTATTAGATTTATTTATTTTATGTGTGAGTATTTTCCTGCATGTATATATTTGCACCACATGTGTGCTTGGTGCCTTCAGGGATCAAAAGAGGGTGTCAGAACCCCTAGAAGTGGAGCTATAAATGTTTGTGAATTATCATCTCTATGGATAGATATTGAACACAGATCTTTTGCAAGAGTAACAAGTTCTCCCAACTGCTAAGCCAACTCTCCAGCCCCCATTGCCTACTTCTTAAATATAAAACTAGATGAAAACTTCAAGAAATCATGTAGAATCATATATATGTGTGTTTTTTGAGACAGTGTTTCTCCATGTAACCCTGGTTGTCCTGAAAGTCTCTCTGTAGACCATTCTGACCTTAAACTCACAGAGATCTGCCTGCCTCTTCTGGGATTAAAGGCATGTGCCACTACTCACAGAATCCTATATTTTAATCAGGAAATATTTTAGATTTCTGAAATACCTACCCTTGATATTATAGATAATTCTCAATACCTCTAGTTTTACTAGAAATACCAACAGGTACTACTGACCTGAACTAACATTCTTGAGAACTTTAAAAATTTGTTTTAAGGAGGTATAAAATTATATTAATTTCTCTTCTGAAATGAAATGTAAAAAACTACAAGAATTGATTTAGCAAACTCTCAAGTTTCCTGACATTGTTTTTCGTTTTCATTTTTTTTAAAAAAATATTTAATTTTAATGTGCTTTGGTGTGAGAGTGTCAGACCACCTCGAACTGGAGTTACAAACAGTTGTGAGCTGCCATGTGTGTGTTGGGAATTGAACTCAGGTCCATTTGGAAGAGCAGACAGTGCTCTTAACCACTGAACCATCAATCCAGTCCCACTTTTATTGAGAATTTCATAAATACATACATACAATGCATTTGTTCTAATCCCCCATTCCCCTATTCCCTCCCCTGCAAATCTTATTTCCACCACCACTTCTTTCTGCAAAATTCATGTGCTTGTTTTTTAAAACCATTGCATCCACTAAGTGCTGTCTGTACGAACAAGGGCATAAGACCGTATACTGGAGCATGGATAATTTCTCAGGGACCACATATATGAAGAAAACTAGCCCTCCCTGCCCCAACAGTTAACAGATGCCAATTGTTCCTCTACTCTACTAGGAATGAGACTTCCAAACTGTTTTCTTCCTCCATTCTGGGATTGTGTCTGACTTGTTCTTGCACAAGACTTGTGCATGCTATCTCAACCACTGTGATTTCACATGTGCCCTGTTGTACTTGCAGAAGACATTGTTTCCTTGTAGTCATCAACCATCTTTGACTCTTATGGTCTTTCCTCTTCTGCAATGATCCGTGAGCCCAGGGAGGCAGGCATCTGGTATAGATTATCCCGTATAGGGCTGGTCACTCCATGATCTGTTATTTTCTGCACATTGACCAGATATGTATCTCCGTTTTAATCTCTGTGTACTGCAAAATTAGATAATGAGATTCTCTGATAAGGGTTGAAAGGTGCACTGATCTATTTATAGAGTGATGATTCATTAGGAGTCAGTTTAGTATGTGCCTTTGTTTGGGTATGTGCACATGAGTTCTGGTGCCTAAGGGAGCCAAAAGAGTATTGAATGTCCTGGAGCTGGAGTTTACAAGTAGTTGTTAGCTGCCTGACAAGTTTGCTGGGAATTAAACCTCAATCCTCTCCAAAAGCAGGAAACACTCTTAAGTACTGAGCCAACTCTCCTGACCCAGTTTTGAAGTCTTTAAAGGGAGAGAATGTATGTACAGTGTTCACTTTAAGAAAATTTCTGCAATATATATTAAAAAAAAGTGAGTAACCTTGGAGTATTCAAATAGCTAGTCTCAAATGTGCTAAAAAGGAGCAAACATTTATTTATCAAACAAAACAAACATACTTTTCGTAGAATCTGGTAATATAAGATGAGATATGAGTTGCACATTAATGAAAAAAAGCACAGTGCAATAAACAGGCCAATTTGGCCCGCAGCATCTTGACATGTCTATTTTAAAGAGACTGGAGTACATACATAAAAAGCGACTATGAAGTGCTGTAGCCACAGATCACATGATAATACTTTATGCAATAATTTCACCTAATTGTGGATAGCATTTTGCAACTAATAAAGTGCCTTTTCATACCTTATTTTAATTTTCACATTCACCCTGGAAGATGGGTATTATTTATTAACAGTTTTATCTCATATTCATGGGGAAACAGGTTGTGACTTGACAGAGGTTGCACAGCTAATGGGAATGGAGACTAAAACTACATTTAATGACTCCAAATACGGTGCAATTTTACTTACTACACCTGAATTTAAAGAAAATACTTTTTTTTTTTTTTTTTTTTTGCCGAAACCACCATAATATTTTTGTTACTTGAAAATGCCGAAAGTTCTTCTCACTTCAAGGCTTTTGTACTTGCTTTCCTCTCTGCCCGGAACATCTCTCCTGCAGATTTGTTAAATTTTCAGCTCACATGTCATCTGCTTAAAAAAGTTTCCTAAGAGCACCTTATCTATCCCTTCCCCACTGCCCCTCCACATTGCCGTGTTTCCATTAAAATCTTCCTGTCCAGGCTTGGCTTGATGGCACAGGCTTTCAATACCAACTACTCACTAGGCTAAGCCTGGAATTAGTTATAATATTTTTATTAATTCTTTGAGAATTTCATACAAGTTATTGTGTTCATTTCCACACCCCATCTCCCAGATTCACTCTCACCTCCCTATCTATGCAACTTCATGTCCTTATCCTTTTTTTTTTTTGAAAATAGATTCTTCTCTCCTGTAGTATATCCCAACCAGTTTCCCCAATCTCCACTCCTCCTAGCTCCCCCTACACACACCTCCCCTCTCCCTCAGATCCACGTCCACTCAGTTTCCTCTTCAGAAAAGAGCATACCTCAAAGAGACAACAACCAAACAGGACAAAACAAAATATAAGGCAACCCAATAGGTGGAAAAGTCCCAAGACCTGGCAAAAGTGTCAGAGACACACATGTTCCCACAGTTAGGAGCCTCACTCACTCACACACACACACACACACAAAACCATATACACAGAGGACCTGGTGCAGACTCATGCCGGCCCCATGCTTGCAGCTTCTGCCTTTTTGAGCCTCTATGAGCTCACCTTAGTTGATTCTGTGGGTTTTCTTGAGATGTCCTTGACCCCTCTGGCTCCTACAGTCTTTCTTGCCCTTTTTCCTCCTCTTCCTCCTCCTCCTCTTTCTTCTCCTCCTCCTCCTCCACCTCTTCTTCTTCTTATTCCTCTTCTTCTTGTGTGTGTGTGTGTGTGTGTGTGTGTGTGTGTGTATGCGGGCTGTGTAGCCTTGGCTGTCCTGGACTCCCTTTGTAGAGCAGGCTGGCCTTGAACTCACAGCGATCATCCTGCCTCTGCCTCCCTGAGTGCTAGGATTACAGTCATGTGCTACCATGGCCAGCTTCTGCCCTCTCTTTCATTGGACTCCCCAAGCTCTGAGTATGAGCTCTGCTTAGTTGATTTGGTAGGGTGTCCTGCTGTCCTCCATCCCCTCAGACCCCAACAGTGTTTCCTCCCCATTTTGCATGAGGAAAGGGGACTCCCCTGAGCTCCAGGGGAGGGACCTGATGGAAACCTCCAATTTACACTCTCTCTTTCCCCATAATATCCCTTTGTGTGTCCGCTGCACCTTCTCACATCTGTTGCTAGAGGAAGCCTCTTTGATGAAGACAGGACAAGGCACCAATCTGTGAGTATAGCAGAATATCATTTGGAATCATTTTTTTCCCAGCCATGTTTGGTTTTACCCTAGGTCTCTGGCTTATCCAGTCTCCAGTTCCTGTCCAACCGGAGAGTGTAGGGCATGGGTTCCAGGTGGACCTTAAGTTAAATCACACATTGGTTGGCCATTCCCACAAATTCTGTGCCACCATTGCCCCTACACTTCTTGCAGCAGGACAGATTGTAGGTTGAAGACTTTGTGGCAGGGTTGGTGTCTAGGTTTCTCTTTCCATAGCTTTCAGAGTACCTTCCTGCACCAAAAAGACTGGATGGTAGGGTGAAGGGCCATGCAGGCACAAGTTCGACCTCTCTAATTTCAATGAGTCCTGCGGATGCTGTCCTTGGCAGTGATCCCTTCTGCCAACCCCCTGTCAGTTTTTCCTCTGGTCCTACCTTCACCCTGGGTTTGAGGATCTCCATGAGACCCCCTTTGCCAAGAATTCAACCAAATACAACCCCAGCCCACTGCTGGAAACATTGCCTAGCTACAAAAGATGGCCAGTTCAGATGCTGTATCCTCCATAACTAGGAGTCTTCACTAGAGTCACCCTCACAGATTCCAGAAGGTTTCCCCATGACCCCCAAAATGTTCTCCCAATTCCATTCATGTCTCTATATCTCTTCCTCCATCCCTCATACACATCTGATCACTTTTGCTCCCATTCCCATTCACCCCCAATCCACCTGCAAAATATATGCTATTTCCCTTTCCCAGGGAAATAAATGCATCCTCCCTACAACCTTAATTTTAACCTAACCTCTCAAGGTCTGTAGATTTTAGTTTGACTATGATTTACCTAAGAGCTAATATCCACTTATAAGTGAGTACATATCATGGTTGTCTTTCTGAGTCTGTATTACCTCACTCAGGATTATGTTTTCTAGTTTCATCCATTTGCCTGGATTTCATGATGACATTTTTAAACAGCTGAGTACATTGTGTAAATATATCACATTTCCTTTATCCATTATTCAGCTGAGGGACATCTAGGTTGTTTCCAGATTTTGGCTATTATTAATAAAGCTGTAATGAACATAGTTGAGCAAGTGTCCTTGTGGTATATGCCAAAGAAATGTATAACTTAGTCTTAAGGTTGATCTACCTTCCTGAGGAGCTGCCATGCTGATTTCCATAGGTACTGTACAAGTTTGCTCTTCCACTAAACATAGATGAGTGTTCCCCTTACTCCACATCCTCATCGGCATTAGCTGTCACTTGTTTAATTGATCTTAGCCATTCTAACAGGTGAAAATAAAATCTCAAAGTAATTTTGATTTGTTTTTCCTGATTACTAAAGATGTTGAACATTTGTTGAAGAGGTTCTCAGCCATTTGAACTTCCTCTATTGAGAATTCTGTTACAATTTGTACTTCGTTTTAATTGGGTTATTTATTTTATTGATATCTAACTTTTTGAATTCTTTACATATTTTGGATGCTAGTCCTCTATTAGATGTGTAGGTGGTAAAAATCTTTTTCCATTCAGTAAGCTGCTGCTTTGTCCAAATGATGGTATCCTTTGCCTTACAGACACTTTTCAGTTTCGTGAGATCCCATTTATTAATTCTTGATCTAATTGCCTAGGTTATTGGTGTTCTGCTTAGAAAGTTGTCTCCTATGCCATTGAGTTCAAAGCTATTCCCCCACGACTCTTCTATCAGATATCTCTTTTTATATTGTTGATCTCAGTGTCTGGGCTATTGGTGTTCTGCTTAGAAAAGTTGTCTCCTATGCCAATGAGTTCAAGGCTATTACCCAAGTTCTCTTTTGTCAGGTTCAGTGTGTCTGGTTTTCAACTTCTGATATCTTCTCCAATTTCTTTTCTTTGAAGGCTTGAAGTTTTTATCATACAGGTCTTTCACTTGCTTTGTTAGAGTTACTCCAAGATATTTACATTATTTGAGGCTATTGTGAAAGGTGTTGTTTCACTGGTTTCTTAGTCTGTTTCTCATTTGTAGATAGGACTACTGATTTGTTTTTCATTAATCTTGTATCTAGACACTTTGCTGAAAATGTTTTTCAGCTGTAGGACTTCCCTGATGAAATTTTTAGGGTCACTTATGTATACTATCTTATCATCTGTGATCAGCAATACTTTGACTTCTTCCAATTTGTATCCCCTTGATCTCCTTCAGTCGTCTTATTGTTCTAGCTAGGACTTCAAGTACTATATTGAATAGATACAGAGAAAATGGACAACCTCAGCTTGTTTCTGATTTCAGTGGAACTGCTTTGCGTTTCTTTCCTTTCAAATTGATATTGATAATAGGCTTGCTATAAATTTGCCTTTATTATCTTTAGGTATGTTCCCTCTATCTCCAGTCTCTCCAGGATTTTTATCATGAAGAGGTAATGGATTTTGTCAAAGGCTTAATCATGTGGTGGTTTGTTTTTTTTTTTCCTTCAGTTTTTTTTTTTTATATTGTGGATTACATTCACTGATTTTCTATTTATTTATTTATATTTTATTTATTTATTTATTTATTTGTTTGTTGGTTGTTTAAGATAGGGTTTCATTGTGTAGCCTTGGCTGACCTGGACTCACTTTTTAGACCAGGCTGGCCTTGAACTCACCAAAATCCACCTGCCTCTGCCTCCCTGAGTTCTGGGATTATAGGTGTGCACCACCATGCCCAGACTTACTGATTTTCATATATATATTTTAAAAAGTATTTTCTTTTATTTATTTAACCTTATTTTATGTGCATTAGTGTGAAGGTGTCAGGTCCCTTGGAATGGGCATTATAGTCAGTTGTGAGCTGCCATGTGGGTGCTGGGAATTAAACCTGAGTCCTTTGGAAGAACAAACAGTGCTCTTAACCACTGAGCCATCTCTCCAGCCCCTGATTTTTGTATATTGAACTATCTCTGCACTGGCATCTGTGGTCTCTTAGAGTCTGCAGGACATCTGTCCAGGCCCTTCTGGATTTAGAGTTTCCACTGAGATGTCGGATCTAATTCTGTTTACCTTTATATGTTACTTGGCCCTTTTCCCTGACAGCTTTTAATACATTCTTCCTTTGTTCTCTTTAAACATGCTGTGATTAAACATGCTGTGATTATTATGTGGTAATATAATTGGATCCTTTCTGATCCAATCTGTTGGTGTTCTGTCTGCTTGTGCTTTGACAGCCATTTCCTTCTTTAGGTCAGGCAATTTTTTTTTTCTATGATTTTGTTGAAAGTAGTTTCTGGGTCTTTGACTTGGGATTCTTCTCCTTCCTCTATTTCTATTTTTCTTAGATTTGGTCTTTTCATAGTGTCCCAAGTTTCCTGCATGTGTTGTGTCAGGAACTTTTTAGATTTACCTTCTTCTTTGACCAATTTATCCATTTTTCTATCATATCTTCAATGCTTAAATTCTTTTCCATCTCTTGTATTCTGGTAAAGCTTGCCTCTGTAGTTCCTGTTCCCATTCTTAAACATTTTATTTCCAGAATTCTTTCTGTTTGTGTTTTCTTTATGGCTTGTATTTCCAATTTCATTTCTTGAACAGTTTTATTAATTTCCTCCTCCTGTTTGTTTATTTGTTTTTTTCTTTTGGATTACTTTAAGGAATTTATTCATTTCCTCTAATTGTCTATGTTTTCTTGGAATTTCTTCTAATTGTCTATGTTTTCTTGGAATTTCTTCCAATTGTCTATGTTTTCCTGGATTTCTTTAAAGATTTGTTCACTTCCTCTCTAAGCTTTGTATAGTTGTTTTTGTTTGTTAGGTTGGTGTTTTTGTTTCTTTGGTTGGTTTCTTTTGTTTTGTTTTGCTTCTGTTTTTGTTTTCTGAGACAGGATTTCTCTGTCTTGGTTGTCCTGGACTCTCCTCCTAGACGAGGATGGCCTAAAACTTACAGAGATCTGCCTTCCTCTGCCTCCCACTGCTGGGTTACAGGTGTGACCACCAAGTCAAGCTGCATGCTGCATTATTGGTTTAAGGTCTGTGCGTGCGTGTGTGTGTGTGTGTGTGTGTGTGTGTGTGTGTGTGTTTCAGCTATTTTAGAATATTCACATTCTGCTATGGTAGGATAGCCGGTCTTTGATGGAAACATGTGGCCCTGGCTGTTATTGATTATGTTCTTACTTTTAACTTCTCTGAGTCCAAATTGTTCTGGTACTCTTGGTAGTGGGTCCTGCCCTAGGGCTTGGTCAGCCTAACAGGAGAGACACCCTTAAAAAAAAAAACTGACTCTTCCTCTTCAGCAACTCAGACAGGGATGGGGTTTTGTACCCACCTACTTCATCCTCTTCCCTGTCAGGAAAATTCAGGAGACCCCACCTTCAAAACAAAATGTAAAAAAGGAGGGTTTCTGGAGGTGTAGTTCAGGGGAAGGACACTTGTCTATCATAAGCAAGGCTCAAACCTTAGGTTCAATCTACAGCAGTTTAAAACAATAATGAATCATTTGGTGTTTGCTGCGTGTAGTGGCTCAGCACTTAGGAGGGTGAAGCAGAAGCCTAGCTGCAAATTCAAGGCCAGCCTGGTCTCCGTGGTTACTTTCTAGTCAGTCTGGCCTCTACAGTAAGTCTAGGGCAGCTTAGGCTACAGAGTGAGGCCCTTTCAAAGAAAAACAATGTTGCTATTCATGAATCACCAGCATGTATATCACTTGTGAGATTGTTCAAAATGTAGTGTCTTGGGTCTCAAACTAGATCTAAAAGTTCAAGACCTTAAGTTAAGAATTTTCCAGGGAGACAAGTGGTGGTGGGCACCTTTAATTCTAGCGCTTAGGAGGCAAGGCAGGCAGATCTCTGAATTTGAGGCCACCCTGGTCTTCATATTGAGTATTAGGACAGCCAAGGCTACACAGAGAAACCTTTCTCAGAGAGAGAGAGAGAGAGAGAGAGAGAGAGAAAGGCAGGCAGACAGACACACAGAGAAATATATAATTGAAAAGAGATATTTAAAATAATTCAGTACACAAAACTCTTTTCTGATCTCATATAGTATATACCTCCTGCCAAAGTAAACTGCTTCAAGCATTGTGTGTATTGATGATACTATAGCCTGGGTCTGTGGACTTTCACTTATTTCAGTGTGCTATTAACCTCAGGCTACATGGCAGTGGAAGAAGGGTTTGTTTACAGAGGACCATGGAAAAATTTTGGGAATGAGAACTGTAAAACTGTTCCATATATAGATTATCAAACTTTAAGAATAATACATTAACAGTATAATGTTATATAATATTCCTTAACTTCTAAAAGAAAATGAAAAATGCCCTAGATTTTGTCTGCCATCTAATCTGATTTGGTTTGGATCAGATCAAATATCCTTCCTTTCTAACCTCCAGAGAAATCTTTCATTTTCTTTTAAGTTTAATGTTAACTATTTTATTAATAATTTTTGAGATTTATTTTTTATTTTATGTGTATGACTGTTTTGCCTGAATGTATGTTGGTGTACCATGTAAGTACCTGGTACATGTAGAGGCCAGAAGAGTGTTAGAACCTATTCCTAATTGTCTGAGAAAGTGTCAGATTGATTCCCAAAGTGGTTGTACAAGTTTAGATTCCCACCAGCAATGGAAGAGGGTTCCCCTTTATCCACAACCTCTCCAGCATGTGTTGATCTTTGCCATTCTGATGGGATTAAGGTAAAATCTCAGGGTCAGTTTGATTGCATCTCCCTGATGACTAAGGACATTGAGCATCTCTTTAAGTGTTTCTCTGCCATTCTATATCCCTCTACAGAGAATTCTGTTTAGCTCTGTACCCCATTTTTAATTGAATTATTGATTTGTTGCTGCTTAACTTCTTGAGTTCTTTATACATTCTGGATATTTACCCTCTGTCAGATATAGGGTTGGTGCAGATCCTTTCACAGTCTGTATGCTGTCATTTTGTTCTGATGACAGTGTCCTTTGCTTCATAGAAGCTTTTCAGTTTCATGAGGTCCCATTGATTGATTGTTGCTGTTAGAGCCTGTGCTGTTGCTGTTCTGTTCAGGAAGTTGCCTCCTGTGCCAATGAGGTCAAGGTTCTTCCCACTTTTTCTTCTAAGAGATTTAGTGTGTCTGGTTTTATGTTGAAGCCTTTAATCCACTTGGACTCTAGTTTTGTACACGGTGATAAATATGGATCTATTTGCATTTTTCTACAGGTAGACATCCAGTTAGACCAGCATCATTTGTTGAAGATGCTGTCTTTTTTCCATTGTATGGTTTGGGCTTCTTTGTCAAAAATCAAGTTTCTGTAGGTGTTTGGGTTTAATTCTGGGTCTTCTATTCGATTCCATTGATCCACCATTCTATTTCTATGCCAATACTATGCAGTTTTTAGTACTATTGCTCTGTAATACAGCTTGAGATCAGGGATGGAGAATACCTCCAAACGATCTGTGGCTGTGCAGGATTGTTTTGGTAATTCTGTTTTTTTTTTTTGTTTGTTTGTTTGTTTGTTTGTTTTTTTCCCCATAGGAATTTGAGAATTTTTTTCAACATCTGTAAAGAATTGTGTTTTTATTTTCATGGGAATTGCATTGACTCTGTAGACTGTTTTTCGTAGAATGGTCATTTTCATTATGTTAATCTTACTGATCCATGAGCATGAGAGATCTTTCCATCTCCTGATATCTTCTTCAATTTCTTTGTTCAGAGACTTGAAGTTTTGTTTTGTTTTTCATACAGGTCTTTTACTTGCTTGGTTAGAGTCACACCAAGGTACTTTCTGTTTTTTTTTTTTTTTGTGGTTATTTTTGAATGGTGTAGTGTTCCCTAATTTCTTTCTCAGTCCTGTTGTTTTTCATATATAGGAGGGCTACTGAATTTTTTTTTGAGTTAATTTTGTATCCAGCCACTTTGCTGAAAGTGTTTATCAGCTGAAGTAGCTCTCTGGTTAAATATTTAAGGTCACTCATGAATACTATCATATCATCTGCAAATAGTGATACTTCAACTTCTTCCTTTCTGGATTGTATCCCCTTGATCTCCTTTAGTTGTCTTATTGCTCTAGCTATTATTTCAAGGACTATGTTGAAGAGATAAGGAGTGGACAGCCTTGTTTTGACCCTGGTTTCATTGGGATTGATTTAAGTTTCTATCTGTTTCGCTTGATGTTGGCTATTGGCTTGTATGTTGTTTTTGCAATGATTAAGTATGTGCCTTCTATCCCTGATCTCTCCAAGACTTTAAACTTGAATGGTTGTTCGATTTTATCAAATACATTTTCGGCACCTAAGGAGATGATCATGTGTTTTTTCTCCTTCAGTTTGATTATATGGTGGATTACACTGATGGATTTCTGTATATTGATCCACTCCTGCATGCCTAGGATGAAGTTAACTTGGTCATGGTAGATGTTATCTTTTATGTGTTCTTGTATTCGGTTTGCAAGTATTTTATTGAGTATTTTTGCATTATAACACCTATCTCTTGTTCATAAGAGAGATAGGTCTGAAGTTCTCTTTTTTGTTGGGTTTTTGTGTGGTTTATGTATCAAGGTGACTGTGGCTTCATAGAATGAGTTTGGTAATGTTCCTTCTGTTTCTATTTTGTGTAACAGTTTGAAGAGAATTGGTGTTAGCATTTCTTTGAAGGTTTGTTAGAATTCTGCGCTGAAACCATTTGGCCCAGGGCTTTTTTTTTTTTTTTTTTTGAAGGGAGACTTTGTCCTTGGGGGATATAGGATTATTCAATCGATTTCAATCGATTCATCTGATCTTGATTTAATTTTGGTAAATGGAATCTATCAAAAGTTGTCCATTTCATTTAGATTTTTAAATTTTGTGGCATATAGGCTTTTGTAGTAAGACTTCATGATTGTTTGGATTTCCTCAGTGCCTGCTATGTCCCCCTATTCTTTTTTTTTAAGATTTATTTATTTAATTTGTATACAGTGTCTGCCTGCACATGGGCCTGCACACCAAAAGAGGACAACAGATCTCATTGTAGATGGTTGTGAATCACCAGTGGTTGCTGGGGCTTGAAATCGGGACTTCGGGAAGAGCAGCCAGGGATCTTAACCTCTGAGCCATCTCTCCAGTCCCCCTTTTCGTTTCTGATTTTGCTGATTTGGATAGTTTCTTTCTGCCTTTTAGTTAGTTGAGCTAATTCTTTGTCTAGCTTGTTGATTTTCTCAAAGAACAAGCTCTTGGTCTCATTGATTCTTTGATTTGTTTTCTTTGTTTCTAATTTATTGATTTCAGCTTTGAGTTTGATTATTTCCAGTCTTCTACTTTTGTTGGATGTGTCTGCTTCTCCCCCCCCCCCCAGGGCTTTTAGTTGTGCTGTTAAATTGCTTGTATGAGATGTCTCCAACTTCTTTCTGGAGGCACTTAATGCTATGAACTTTCCTCTTAGCACTACTTTCATTGTGTCCCATAAGTTTGGGAAGTAGTACCTTCATTTTCATAGAATTTTAGGAAGTCTCTATTTCTTTTTTTCATTTCTTCCATGACCAAGCTGTCACTGAGCACAGAATTGTTTAGTTTCCATATGTATGTAGGCTTTTTGTTATTTCTATTGTTGTTGAGGTATAGTTTTAGGCTATGTTGGTCTGATAGGTTACAAGGGATTATTTCAATCTTCTTATATCTGTTGAGGCTTGCTCTGTGCTTGACTGTATGGTCAATTTTTGAGAAGGTTCCATGAGGTACTGAAAAGAAGGTATGCTCTTTTGAGTTTGGGTCAAAAGTTCTGTAGACAATTATTAGGTCCATTTGATTTAGGACCTTTGTAAATGTCATTATTTCCCTAGTTGGCTTCTGTCCAGATCATCTGTTCCTTGGTGAGAGAGCAATTTTGAAATCTCAAACTATTAAGGTGTTGTGATCTGTGATTTAAGCTTTAATAATGTTTCATTTATAAATGTAGGTGGTCTTGTATTTGGGGCATAGATTTTCAGAATTGTGATATTCTCCTGGTGGATTTTTCCTTTGATGAGAATGAAGTGTCCCTCCTCAACTTTTTTGATTAATTTTGGTTGAAATTCTATTTTATTAGATATTAGAAATGCTACCCCAGCTTGTTTTCTGGGCCATTTGCTTGAAAAACATTTTTTCAACCCTTTACTCTGAGGTAGTGTTTATCTTTGTTGCAGAGGTGCGTTTCTTGGATGTAGCAGAATGTTGGATCCTGTTTCCACAACCATTGTTTTAGTCCATGTCTTTTTGTTGGAGAGTTGATTCCATTGATGTTTATAGATAATAGTGAGCAGTGAATGTATGTTCCTTTTATTGTGGATTTGGTGGTGTTACTGTATTTCAATGCTTATTTTCTTTTAATTTTTTTTGTTGTTGTTGTGTAATTATTTGTATCCTGTGTTTTCTTGGGTGTAGTTGTTTTTGTTGGATTGGAGTTTTCCTTCTAGTATCTTCTGTAGGACTGGGTGGCTGTGTAGATATTGTTTAAGTTTAGTTTTGTCATGGAATATTTTCTTTTTCTCCATCTATGTTGATTGAAAGATTTGCTGGGTATAATAGTCTGGGTTGGCATCTGTGATCCCTTAAAGTGTACATGATATTTGCCCAGGCCCTTCTGGCTTTCATAGTTTCTGCTGAGAAGTCTGGTATGATTCTGTTAGATCTACCTTTATATGTTACTTGGCGTTTTTCCCTTGCTGCTTTTTATATCTTTTCTTTGTTTTGTAGATTTAGTGTTTTGACTCTTATGCGACATGAGGAGTTTCTTCTCTGGCCTAATCTATTTGGTGTTCTGTACGTCTCTTGTATGTTTATGGACATCTCTTTCTTTAAGTGGGGAAAATTTTCTTTTATGATTTTTTGATCATATCTTCTATACCTTGGAGCCTGGAATCTTCTTTTTCTTAAATTCCTTTTTTTCTTAGATTTTGCCTTTTTTGTTTGGAAATTTTCTGATTTTACTTTTTCTTTGAGAGATATATCAATTTCTGCAAGTGTATCTTCAGCACCTGAGATTCTCTCTTCCATCTCTTGTATTCTATTGGTGATGCTTACCTCTGTGGTTCCTGATCTTTTCTTCAAATTTTCCAGCTCCAGAGTTTTCTCTGTTTGTGTTTTCATTATTGATTCTAATTGTTTTCATGTCTTGTACCATTTCCTTCATCTGTTTGAATGTGGAAACCTGTCTTTCCATGATGGCCTCCATTTTTTGTTTGTTTGTTTGTTTCTACTCTAGATGCTACTAATTGTGCCTCTACTTGTGCCTCTATTTGTTGGCTGTAGTTTCATGTTTTTCTTTGAGAGTTTTGCTTGTTTCCTTTCTATATACCTCTAATGGTGCCTCTATTTGTTTGGCTGTATTTGCCTGTATTTCTTTGTGAGCTTTTCGCTTCCTCTCTATGTGTCTCTAATATCTGGATAAGCCTAGAATTGAAATCATTTTCTTATGTTTCTGATGAATTAGCATGTGCATTGATTTTTGGAGTTGCTGCTGAAGCCATAATGTCCTGATTTTTGTTGGATGTGTTTTTATGCCGAATTCTAGCCATCTGCTTATCTTTAACCTTCGTTGTTTTTTCCTGGAGTCTGTACTTTTAACTGGGTCCATCTTTTTCTGGTGTCTGGAGTATTCTTCAGGAAGAGGAGAGAAGACCACCGTTTTGAGAGTGGATTTTGTTGTTTCAGCTGTAGCTAAGGGAGGAAAGTCCCAGGCACATGTGCACAAGTGCACGGGAGCAAGCACAGGAGTGTTCGTGGAAGTGTGCCTTGAAGGCCATGGTGCTAGAGAGTATAGATGGCTGGAATGTGGGGCTTAAGAGCAGGAAGAGGTTCTGGAGGGGGTGCGGGTGCTGGCACTGTTTGCTCGCACAATGTACATGCGCTGGTGCCCTGAATACCTCAGTGTCCTACAGGTCTATCGTACTGTTCTCCTGGTATTCACATCTCTCTGGGCTCCAGGAATTGTTTGCTTGGACTCCACTGTTAGACCCACAGAACAGGGGCTTCAATGTTGAGAAAGCTGTCCAAAGAATTCCTATGTTGCACAGTGTGTGTGTGTGTGTGTGTGAGGGATCCGATGTGTGGTTGCTAATGTAGAGGGACCCTTGATCTGGGGCTCTGCATGCACTCACCTGAAGGCCCACTCACTTGTTAGCAGGTCTATTCTCAGATTTGGGCCCCCAGGGGCAAATGAGAGTGCAGGAGATCTATCAGTTCTGTGGTGTCCACTGTTTGTCTGCTGGGCAGGGAGACCCTTACTTGGGGTAGCCACTTGTGTTGTCTCAGGCCTGGAGCATGGAGGCTCCTGTTAGGGCTAGCAGCCACCTCGCAGCTTCAGCTGCACATCTGGAAAGCTGGTCCAGCCTCCTGCTAGGAGGCCCTGGGAAGCCTGTACAGTCGTGCACAGACCTGGGGAGCCCATACAGTGGCCCACTGGGAGGAGAGTACTGCAGAACTTGGAGGCCAGCCTCTATGATCTCAGTTATCGAGCAGAGAGAGGCTGGTGCTTCATCACTTGAGTTTTTTATTTTAGCCATCTGTCTGGTGTAAAATGATATCTTAGAGTCATATTGATTTGCATTTCTGTGATGGCTAAGGATGTTGAGCATTTCATTAAATGCTTCTCAGCCATTTGATAGTCTTCTTTTGTGAATTCTCAGCTTAGCTCTGTACCCATTTTTTTTAATTGGATTATTTGATTTGTTGTTGTTTAATATTATAAATTCTATGATTGTTTTAGATATCAGCCCTTTGTCTGATGTCAGGTTGGTGAAGATCTTTTCCCAATCTTTCAGCTGCTGTTTTGTTCTATTGACAGTGTCCTTTGACTTATAGAAGCTTTTCAGTTTCATGAGGTCCCATTTATTAATTGTTGGTCTCAGAGCCTATGCTGTTGGTGTTCTGTGAAGGGAGGGTGCCTGAATGTCATTCAGAAGGGGAAACAGAATAGGCAGCAGAAGTGGATAAAAAGAGGGAACTGGCAGGAGATGGAATGGGGAGGGAAACATAGGTAGAGATCAGATAGGAGGAGAATGAGTGTGGGAAGTGAGAGGGCCGGGAACAAGAAGGGAACCTGTGGAGGGACATCTCTTGGTCAAGCTGGAGGCCTGCTACAGGGTGGGCTCTTGGGTGGATATGGGTGTGATTCTAGCTGAGACTCTTAACATGGGGGGACATGAAGACTGAAGTGACAATCTCCCAGCCAGTCGGGACTAGTGAAAGGAGAGTATCAACAACCTACCAACAAAACCTGTGAATCAAAAATTACCCTGCATAAAAGATGTGTAGGGATGAGG
Source organism: Psammomys obesus (assembly GCF_907164565.1). Taxonomy (NCBI): domain Eukaryota; kingdom Metazoa; phylum Chordata; class Mammalia; order Rodentia; family Muridae; genus Psammomys; species Psammomys obesus. The sequence continues at coordinate 1,514,332 of NW_026585687.1, forward strand.
AGGGACCAAAGATAAAGGGGAAAGTCCAAATAATAATTAACCCAACCTGAGACCCACGTCATGGTAGAGACCCAGCCCCTAACACTAATAATGACACTCTGCTATACTTTCAGACAGGAGCCTAATTTTACTGTCATCTGGGAGGCTCTGGCCAACAGCAGATTGAGACAGATACTAAAACTTGCAGCCAAGCATGGGGTGGAACTCTGGGGGGCCTGTGAAAGTGTTGGGGGAATGATAGAAGGACCTGTAGAAGACAGAAACCTCACAAGAAGACCAACAGATACAACTAACTCAGTCTCATGGGGGCTTACAGAGACTGAGACATCAACCAAGGAGCACTCATGGTCTGGTACTAGGCTCCCTAGACACATGTAGCTGATGGGTGGCTTGGTCTTCATATGGGGCACCTGGCAAGTAGAAATGGGACCTATTTCTAATATGGACTCTATTGGCTGCTTTTGGATCATTTTCCCCTCACAGAGCTATCTTGCTTGGCCTCAGGGGATGAAGATATGTGCAGTCCTGATGTGACTTGATGTGCTGGGGAAGGGGAGACTCCCCTTTACTGGGAGGAAGAGAGAGGGGACAGGGGAAGGAAGTGAAGTAGGGGGACTGGAAAGAGGGGAGGGAGGAGAGGGAGGAAACACCCACGAGATGTAAAGTAAATAAACTAATACAAAAATTAAAAAAAAATAATTGCTTATGATAAAACCCCTTCATATTCAAGATTAAGTTGTCCCTGAAATATACCCACTCAAAAATCTGCACATGAAGAACTGGGCACAGTGGCTGACACCTGTATCCCACTAGTCTGGGAGACAGAGGCAGGCAGATCTCTGTGAGTTAACGGCCAGCCTGATCTTCAGGGCAGCCAAGGCTACACAGAGAAAGCCTGTCTTGAAAACAACAACAATAAAAACAAAGAACAAAAACTCCCGAAATAAATAGTATTCAGCCATACAAAGGAATGAAGTATTAGTACATACTACAAGCTGGATGGACATTACCAATATTCTGCTTAGTGAGAAGATCCAGAAAGCCATATTTTGTATGCTTCAATTGATATGAAATGGCCATAGTAAGCAAATATAGAACTAGACTGTAAATTAGTTCTTGCTTATATCTAGGATTAAGTTCTTTTTCTGAGGTGATAAAAATGTTCTAAAATTGCTAGTGGTAATGGCTGTAAAATCCTATGAATACACTAAAATCCATTGAATTGTATGCTTTAATGGATGAATTACATCATATAAAATTATATCTATTAAGCTGTTTGAATAATCAAATATTACTACCTGCTAACTTCTTTGATGTTTAGAAATTCAAACTCAGCTTCCTTATCCTTATATGGTTTTAAGTGAATATAATACTGTCCTTAATCTATTATAATGTCTACTTTCCAGTTTTTATGAAATCTGAATAAGTAATTATAAGGGGAAAAGGAGAATAATAATTATTATGCAAAATACTATACATTTTTAAAATTAAACATGCATTCTATTCTGTAGCTTTGCAGTCAAGGAACAATCTCTGTAATTCTTTTTAAAATCTGTCTTGATAACCCACTATGTCAATTCTGAAGGCTTGATATTATTCCTATATTTCAAGACAAAGATTCTTCTTACGTCAACATGTCTATTCCCTTTCATTCTCAAATAGAAATGAAGAACAGTTGCTCAATACTATCTCCCCTTTTATCTACTCCTAGTCTTTTATTTAAAAATCTCTCACTCCTTTTCTCCCACATAATAAACTAATCCAGTTTCAAAGCTAAACAAGCCCAATTTTCTTTAATTTTTACTCAAATTGAAATGTCATTGTCCTTCATACAATCTTTTTATAAAATAAGAGATAAATGACAACTGGAGGCTTAAAAGTAAGATTTACCAAAAAGTCTGTATAGAGCATGCGATTTTAAAAGCAAAGGCCAAATGAATGATGAGGGCAGTGGAACAAACATTTTCTTTCATTAGAACTAAAAATATCCTATAAGGATTGCAATTCTCTAAAATTTGAAGCACACAAAATACAAAGGAGAAGACTGATAGTCATGCCAGTGACGTGTTAACATACAGTGTTAAAAAGAAGGGCTAAATAAAGAATAGTAATGTAGGAAAGGTAATGAACACTAAGGATGACTAAAAAAAACCACAGGGAAACATTATTTTATATACTTAAAAGTACATGTGAGATATATATATATATATATATATATATATATATATATATATATATATGCGCACATATAGTGAAATTATACCATTTGGGGTGATAACGCTTCCTCCAAAGAGTCATAGACTATGTAACCAAAACTCCAGTCTCAAACATGGGAATCCTCTTTTTGGGTCACTGGTCAGAGGAGTCCAAAAGATTCTAAAAACATCATTATGGGCTATTGCCATTTTCCTGAAGGTAACACCCTATTGCTGAAAACACTACCTACTTCAGAATCAGGAATTGGATTATTTCAGCTGGAACTTGCCTGAAAGCCTCCTCTAGGAACTAACTCTCATAGTATCCAAAGTTGCTATTCCTGCTACCAAAGAGAAACACATCTAAAAATCCTATCCAGTTGTAAAGCCTACAAAGCACAATGACCAATGTGTAAAGATATACCCAAGGTATAATAGTGACATTCACACACAATACACCCCCTACACCTAAGGCTCAGTGGACATTCCAGAAGAGGGAGCAGAAATATTTTAATAGCCACAGAATCAGGATGTCTGCTATGAGACACTATCTTCTATACGTGACAGGGAAGTACATCCATGATATCTTAATAATATAGACACCTAAAAATGATCTGCAGAATGACACTAGTTGACATGTTAATATGGATGGGGGAAATATCACAAGGTTCCACCACTACATAAAGAGTTACATACAATTGCTGGTTGCAGTGGCTCACGCCTTTAGTCCCAACATTCAAGAGGCAGGCAGATCTCTGAGTTTGAGGCCAGCCTGGTCTACAGAGTGAGTTCCAGGACAGCCAAGGCTGTCAAAACAAAACAAAACAAAGCAAAACAAACAAACAAAACAAAAAAGAGTTATAGACAGTTATTGATTCTGCATAGAAGAATCAGTCTTTCCCGGGATAAGCCCTCTGATAAATTATCCAATCCTCGTGGGTCATCTTTAAACATGTGTATGTATAAGCAGGTGTCATTTAAAAAAACTGTAGTGGTCTTATAATATTTTTCTGTTTATTAAATTATAAATGTAGGCCAGATGTGGTGGCATATAGCCTTAATCCTAGCCTTGGGAAATGCAAGCAGGAGAATCTCGAGTTTACAGCCCTCTTTGGTGACAAAGGGATTTCTGCACCATCCTGGGCTATATTTCCAAAATACTGTTTCAAAAATACTATCACGACTACCACTACCACCACATTTAAATACATTTAAAATATAAGAAAATGCCCATGCCATGGGAAGTTTCTGAAATACAATCCATTCTACAGCGTGTTTCTGGACACCAGTTATTAGTAGGAGTGGGGTTAAAAATAATTATTCAGGTAGATAATCAATATAAGATGTTGTACATTTAGGATTTTGAATATGTATTTTCAACAGTAAAGCTAGTATACAACTAAGCAAAATGGAATGGGTAGTCCTTCACAGTTAGGGCAAAAGTTTGGGGTCCAAGGAGTCCAAAATGACTATGCCAAGCTGGCCATCCTGGGAAAGCATTTAAAGTGAAGAAAGCAGAATAAAAAAGGATCCTTATTAATAGCATGGCCACGCAGGTAAATTCAGAGACCTACTGAATTAATTCTGTCATTAGAGTGCTTACAGACTGGGCTTGCCTTCAATCCTCACTGTTAGGCCTCCATTTGATTTTTAGTGGGGTTTTTTTGTTGTTGTTTGTTTTTTGTTTGTTGAGACAGGGTTTCTCTGTGTGGCCTTAGCTGTCCTGGACTTGCTTTGTAGACCAAGCTGGCCTTGAACTCACAGAGATCAGCCTGCCTCTGCCTCCCAGAGTGCTGGAATCAAAGGTGTGAGCCACTGCACCTGGCTCCACCATTTGATTTTTATGAGAGTTAAGCCAAGCATACTCCCATTGCATTTCTAATCAAGCCTAGCAATAATTTTGGCCAGAGATGACTTTTTATCATTTCCCCCTCTTTTCTACTCATGGGTTATTTGTTTGTTTCTTTCTTTTTGTTTCTGTTTTGTTTACGACAGAGTTTCTGTGTGTAAGAGCTTGGCCTCAAACTGTGACTCTTCTGCTTTTTCCTCCAGAGTGCTGGAATCAAAGTCACCACCACTGTCCTCATTGCTTATAATAACAAAAAAAAAAATGCTATGAGGGCCAAGATGATGAATTAGTGGGTAAAGGTGTTAGCCCTACAGCTTAATAACCCAACTTCTATCCCTGGACCCCAAGTAAAAAGCCAAATGTGGTGATATTCATCTGTAATCCAGAATTTGTGCAGTAAATGGAAAGTCGGGGATGGGAGAATTAGTAAGAAGCTCACTGGATTATGTGCTGGAATATGCAGAACAGCAGCAGAAAAAAAGAGCTCTGCCTTAATAAGGGGGAAAGCAAAAATCAGCTGCAAAACATTCCACTGACCTCCAAATACATGTGGTGAGCACACACACACACCACAAAGCAAATACGACTTTTAAAATAACATGACTTTAAAAAAAAATGGGAGTCTCACTATGTAACAGTGGCTGGCCTTCAACTTGCTATGTAGACCAGGCTGGCCTCCAACTCACAGGAATATCCCTGCCCCTGCCTTTTAAGTGTGATTATTTTGGAGACAGGGTCTCTTGTAGCTCGGGTTGGTCTCAACTTGGTATATAGCCAAGAATGATGGTGAACTTCCAATTCTCTACCCACCAAGTGCTGAGTTTACAGCCATTTACCACAACACGCAACTTATGCAGGACTGGGGATTGTACCCAGGACCTTGAACACTCTCCTAACTGGTCTACATCCCCAGGGCCTTCATAGGATTTTTTTTAACTTATTTTTCTTTTTATTTATGTGCATGTGTATGTGTGCAGGGGTGTGCATGTGGAAGGCAGGTGCCTGCAGAGACCAGAGGTGTCAGATCCTCTTGGAGCTGGAGTTTGTAGGTGATTGTGAGCTGATTGATGTGGGTGCTGGGAATTGGATTCGGGTTCTCTGAAAGAACAGTACGTGTTCTTCACCACTCATAGGATGTTTGAAACCTTTCCATTCTCTTCTTTATATGTTAAACACTTCCTCCCCGCCTCTCCTATTTGTCAGATTTTCTGAGGAGAGATTGCAATTGAGAAGAATGATAGTGTGATAACAGCCAGAAGGTCAGATTTTCAGCTCAGGCAGAGGGCTGAAGATCTTATATTTGGCAGTTTGTCTCTAACTTTTGCTAGAGAAGAGGAAGCCTAGGAACGTATTACAGCTTTCTTCAAAGTGAAGGCAGATACAGGATAAGATGGTTTGATGTCCCATTCTTCAAGACTGCTCTAATTCCCACTTCAGATTCTTTACTCAAAAAACAGCATTTGACACTGAGTCAGGTCAATATTCTGGCACCAGGCCTCACACAAAGAAAGAACTTTATTGCAAGGTAAACTGATCAGAAAGCCACCACCAGCGAAACAAACAAATACCTCAAACTTCTTTTTTTCCTGATCTGTTACTATAGGGGAATTTACAGAAAAGCAATGGGAGATGCTTCTTGTTGATCAGATGATAATGACAGAACGTTTTAGACTCATGCTTCTTCACAAGTATGTTTCTGCTCCACAGTCATCAAAGATATATAACTTGAATGTCGCAAGGTTATTGTCTGAACAAGCTGTCTTTTTTTGTGTGTGTTCCTTCTTGAAAAGCCAGTTTCAGTCACTCCTGAGGAGATTATGGAGGCTTGTCTTGGAAAACAATGTGAACACCTTGCTTTTTAAGGAATTTATGTCTGGTATCTCCAAACCTTAACTGATTTTACCTTCTTTCCTCTATTACCTTTCTTTTTATCACCTTTACGGTGAAGAAAAATAATTCAAGTCAATATGGGAGTGCAATTCAGTGGTAGAGGGCTCAGTTCTAAAGAAAGCCTGGGTTTCCCAACAAGACAAAGAAAACAATCAAGTTAAAAGTATGAAATGGAAATGGACAGTTCTGTGAATTTTTTTTTCAAAAATTGAACATATTCCAAGCAGTTGCCAGTTATATGAAAGAATAGGATTTACAATGATTGCTTAGAAATCCACAGAAAATAAAGAAACCCTTTTAATCCTTTCTTTAGTTATTCATGCTCTTATTTTCAATTTTATTTAAGACTACCTTTTGCTGTAATGAAACACCATGACCAAAAGCAAGATTGGATGAAAGGGGTTTATTTGGCTTACTCTTCCACATTGTAGTCCATCACTAAAGTCAGGACAGGAACTCAAGCAGGGCAGAAACCTGGAACCAGGAGCTGATGCAGAGGTCATGGAGGGTGCTGCTTACTGGCTTGCTCCCTCCCTGGTTTGCTCAGCCTGCTTTCTTATAGAAACCAGTACCACCATCCCAAAGATGGCACCACTTACAATAGTATGGGCCTTCCCACATCAATCACTAATGAAGAAAATGCCCTACAACTTAATCTTTTAGAAGCATTTTCTCAACTGAGGTTTTCTCCTTTCAGTTGACTCTAAATTGTGTCAAGTTGACTTAAAAACTAGTCAGTACATGGACTCACACAGAGATTTTGGGCATCCAGTATATGTTTTTATATTTGTTTGTTTGTCTGGGGTGGAGGAAGGTGACCTATGCCATAGCGCATGTGTGGAGGGCAGAAGACAACTTATGGGAGTTGGTTATTTCTTTCGATCATATGGAAGAGATGGACCTCAGGTCAGCAGGCTTGGCAGCATGTGCTTTTAACAAATGAGACATCTTACTGACCCTATCCAGTATCTTTTTGAAACAAGCTCTTACTATACAATCCAGTCTGGCTTTAAAGGCATGATTTTCTGGCCTCATCATCTTAGGTGCTAGAATAATATATACCATTACCATACCTGGCTCAAATGTATTTTTTTAATTTTATTCTTATTTCTGTTGTATATATTTCTGTCAATATTCTGTTTGTAAAGTAAATCCAGATGGTTGCATATAATTTTATTATATATTTTTATTAGCATGTAGTATTCCTTTATATAAATATGCCTCATATGTTTCTCCATCTTTTTATAAAAGAACATCTGGGGTTCTTGTGAATAATCCCTTGATGTGCATATACATTCATTTTTGCTATGAATATATCTGGATTCTGATTCATATATCCTCATCAGTACATAATATTGGACTTCTCTTTTACTTGAAATGTTCTGTTGTATGATGATACCTCCATTCTGCTAATTTTTCTTTTCTGAACTTTATGAAATTGGGCACTTTTAAATATATATCCATAACTGATATATCCTCTTGTGAAATGCTTATTTACGCTTGTGCTCACTTTATGTTCTTTTGTTGCTGTATTTTTCTTGCTTGTTAGTTTGTTTTTTGAGACATGTTCTCCCTATGCACTGTTGAGATTAAAGGCGTGAGCCACCATGCCAGGCTTCAAGGATTAATTTGTAGCATGTAATGGCGTGCCTTTATTCATTTACTTAAGAAATTTGTTTTATTCTATTAACTCTAGATTCTTTCTTGATTATCAAAATTCTTTACATTTATCTCAGTTATTGACTTTTCTTAAATTTATTGTACATTATTTTAGTTAAGTGATCTACCCTTGTGTTTAATTGTATTAAATATAGACATTTCCAACTACTACATATAGTATTTTTAAGCAAGGTGTTTCAGTAAAGATTGGTGGGGGGGCTTCAAGTGATATATTGCAGCCACAATTATCAAATGTATTTAAAGAAAAGCCTCCTCCTAAAATCCTTCGATATACTAAAATTCAGACTCATCATCATCAGTATCATTGCCAACGTTTGAGCAATGACACCAGATACTAGGGATTGTAATAAGGATTAAGTGACACTGGAATCATTTGTATGTAACTTGCAGCTGATGCATATTGGGCCCTTTAAGTAGTGGCAGTCATGACACAGTTTAAATGCCAAAGACAATGAATGAGCTGTTGCTTTGACTTAAATGAAGATATTTTTGTGACTGAAATTCTGCAACCAGGTATCTTTTTAGATAAAGAACGTTTAAATGTTTCCTTGACTTCCAGTGCCAATGTCCATCTGTGTGTTCTGCTAGGCCCTCCACTGCAATGTGAGACTCGCTGCCTTTTTCCACACGTCTCATCCACATACCCCAAGGCCTAGTGCTCTATAGCTTCTCTTTTATCTAAGCATACTGCCATCTTCCCAGTCATCATGATTAGCCATCTCCTTACTTTCTTTCACATTTCCCATTTGAACGATCAGCAAATCCTCTGCAATCTACCTCCATAATATTCAATCAGTTCCCTCTTCCTTATTTCTTTGTTTTTCTTTCGTATCCCTTCTTCCCACTCATCTTTCTAACTGTTGCTGGTCTGCTTCCTAACCCAAAGCAAATCCTAGTCGTTTTCCTCAGATGACTTTTCATTATTTAAAAAATAAACTCCAATATGGTTAAAAAGCACTCAGCTGGAAATAAAGCAGAGCAGGGTCTGAATGTTAGTGGGAATGCTTCCTCCTTGCTAGATATAAGGCTAACCTCTTAGAATCTTGCTTCATCGTCCATAAATTATCTACCTCATAAAGCTCACCAGATCATGCTGTCTGCTTATTACAACATGTGAGAGCTAGTAAGGGTTCATTTTAATATAATTATCAGATTGCCATAATCTTAACTTGCCCTATACCTACAGCCTCAACTGCCACTGCATTCCTTTTTCTCCCATTGTAAAACATTATTGTAGTCACACCTTTTCTGGTTCATTAACCAGGAGTGCTTCCTCCACCCCTTCTCCCCACCAACCCACACTTTCATATTGGAATTCCATCCTTCCAGTACTCAGTTCAACTGTTTTCTCTGACATATTTTCTGTAACCTCTGTCCCTTGCTCTCAGTCAAAATGATTTCCTTCTCTCTTACCAATTCAATTTCTTCATTCTTCTTATTCTGCTTCTCATTACTTGTTTACTTTTCCATGCCCTTTGCTAAAGTTTGAATTCTTTAAAGGACAATGATCCATTACTGTGACATTTCATTTCTGTACCAATTACATTGCTTTTTAAATGTTACAGTGCCTTGCTATACAAGTGTTCTGAGTAAATGCATGAAAGAACACATAATTGTCCATTAAGGGAAAGGGAATGGTTATATTTATATGCTTTCTTTTAAGTTGTAGGAGGGCTCTTATAATTATCGTAAAGTTTAGAAAGCTGTTCTATAGAACAACAGTAGTAAAAACTGCATGGTATTGGCATAGAAACAGTCTGGAGGATCAATGGAATGAAACAGAAGACCCCAAAATAAACCCACACACCTATGGATACTTGATTTTTGACAAAGAAGCCAAAATAATACAGTGGAGAAAAGATAGCATTTTCAACAAATGGTGCTGGTCTAACTGGATATCTACATGTAGAAAAATGCAAATAGATCCATATTTATCATCCTGCACAAAACTAAAGTCCAAGTGGATCAAAGACCTCAACATAAAATCAGACACACTAAGCCTGTTAGAAAAAAAAAAGTGGGGAAGAGCCTGGAACTCGTTGACCAGGAGGCAACTTCCTGAACAGAACACCAACAGCACAGGTTCTAAGATCAACAATCAATAAGTGGGACCTCATGAAACCAAAAAGCTTCTGTAAAGCAAAGACACTGTCGTCAGAACAAAACGACCACTTACAGATTGGGAAAAGATCTTTACCAACTCCATATCTGAGAGAGAGGTTCTTAATACATCCAGTATGTATTAAGAACCTAAGAAGTTAAACACCAACAAAGTAAGTAATCCAATTAAAAATGGGTTACAGAGCTAAACAGAGAATTCTCAATAGAGGAATATCAAATGGCAGAGAAACACTTAAAGAAATGTACAATGTCCTTAGTCATCAGGAAGATGCCAATCAAAACAACCCTAAGATTTCACCTTACACCCATCAGAATGGCTAAGATCAAAACCTCAAGTGACAACACATGCTGGAGAGGATGTGGAGAAAGGGGAACCCTCCTCCATTGCTGGTGGGAACGTAAACTTGTACAGCCACTTGGGAAATCAATCTGGCACTTTGTCAGAAATTTAGAAATAGTGTTACCTCAAGATCAAGCTATAACACTCCTAAGCATATATCTGAAATATGCTCAACTATTTGTTCAACCACGTTCCTAGCAGCTTTATTTGTAATAGCCAGAAACATCTGGAAACAACCTAGATGTCCCTCAATAGAGGATGGATACAGAAATTGTGGTGCATTTACACAATGGAATGCTATTCAGCAATTAAAAACAAGGAAATCATGAAATTTGCAGGCAAATGGTGGGAACTAGAAAAGATCATTTTGAGTGAGGTAACCCAGAAGCAGAAAGACACACATGGTATATACTCACTCATAAATGGTTATTAGACTTATACTTTAGGATAAACACACTAAAATCTGTACTCCTAAAGAAGCTAAACAACAAGGAAGATCTTAGGAAAGATGCTCAATCGTCATTCAGAATGACAAATGCAATAGACATTGGAAGCAGGAGAAGACAGGGAACAGGACAAGAGCCTACCACAGAGGGCCTCAGAAAGACTCTACTGATCAAGGTATTGACTCATAGCCAAAGTCTGAGCAGAGTGCAGGGAATCTTATGGAAGAAGGGGGAGAAAGAAAGACCTGGAAGGGACAGGAGTTCCATAAGGATACCAATAGAGACAAAAACAAACAAACAAACAAAAACCTGGGCCTGTGGGTCCTGCAGAGACTGATACTCCAACCAAGAACCATGCCTAGAGAGGACCTAAAACCCCTGCTCAGAGGAAGCCCATAGGCAGCTCAATCACTAAGTGTCTTGAATTGAAGAGGAATTGAATTATTATAAATCTGTAAAATCATTTCTTCACATTTTCTATCACTCCAACAAAAAATGCCAAAGAAAAATCTATCACCTCCTACAATTCACTAACTATTCCAATGCTAGAATAAATAGAAATAAAGTATTCATTTCTAGAGGATAATGATGTCCTGCATCCCTTTCTTAAATGTCCAAGATCTTCAACATGGCTATTATTGGTTCACGTGCTTTAGACAATCTACAGACAGATACATAAAATGGCTTAGAAGCATATGTAGAATAAAATCATGTCTGTAAAAATTCATCAGGTACGTGTTCATAGGGGATTTGTGCAGTGACACAGAAGTTCTTAAAACAAGTAAATTTAAAATCCAGCAACTTGCACATAAAATAATAAAATCATGAAAATTCACCAGCTTGCAAGGTTACTGTTGATGCTTTCCAGTGAAAGCAGGGGCATCATGAACAGCATGTCTATTATCGGCTGAGTACTCTAAACTAGCTAATTCAGAGCAGAAAAAGTAAGAGACAATTTTCTTATTGAGTGATCTCATGAATTTTTAATAATTTCATTTCTATACTTCAGGTAATTAAAATAGTTTAGTGAAATAATTCCACTAATTACTTTCATCTACCGTGTTGTAAAACTATAGAACGGTTTTTCAAGCCTAGCCATGCATAATGATGCATGACTATAATCACAGCATTCAGTTGGAGGCAGAAGATGATTTTGAGGCCAGTCTGGGATACATGAGAAGACCCTATCTCACAGAACAATAACAAAAACTAACTAAAAGAATAGAATGACTCTTTAAAAGAATGCTGAGTCATAGAATCTCGGATTCACTGAAAGAGTTTTCTCCAAAATACGTTTTCTTGCTTTGTTTGATCATGGGATTTTAACAACTGTGATTGTGTTTTTTCTTCAGATACACAGATATACTTATTCTACAGTTACTTTAGCTTATTTACACTCTGCAAAATTTTAAATAATGTCTTCCTATAGAGTATGACTACTTTGGCTATTCCAAGTAACTTAGAATCTGATCTTTTCAAATAATAGTGATATGTCAGACAAAGTGTGAATAAGAAAAAAATTACCATCTACTCGAGACTCTTCTATTTAAAAGCTTAACCCATTATCAGAAGTAACTATAAATGAAGTGCAATTAAAATAACACCTTGAAAACTAAGTAACCTTATACCTGTTTCTGTTGAAACATTATTTCCAGCTAGGCATGGTAGCACTCCTTTAATCCCAGCATTTAGAAGGTGGAGGGAAGAGGAAGGCTGTGAGTGTGAGGCCAGTCTGTGCTATGGGGTGAGACCCTGTCCCTCCAAATGAAAAAAAAAAAACAAACTTATCACTGTTTTAAATATGTATGTATGTATGTATGTATGTATGTATGTATGTATGTATGTATATGTATGTATGTATGTATGTATGTATGTATGTATGTATGTATGTATGTGTGTGTGTGCTTGAGATAGGGTTTCTGTATGTAGCCTTGGCTTTCCTGGACTTGTTTTGTAGACCAGGCTGGCCTCGAACTCACAGAGATCTGCCTGTCTCCCTGAGTGCTTGGATTACAGGCATGTGCCACTGTGCCTGGCTGACCATAGATATTCTGAAACTTAACATAATTGTGAACACCTGTAACCTTAGCCATTGGGAGGCTGAGACAAGAGGATCAGGTGTTTGAGACCAGCATGGAACCTTTCTCAAGAAAAGTAACATGAATGTCCTTGTACATTCTGATGTGACAGAGATAACCTATATCAAATATCTCTTAGTAGAAAATGTCCAAAAAGCAACATTTCTTTTTCTCTTTCTTTCTCTCTTTCTTTTTTTTTTCTTTCGAGGATGGTGGTGGTGGTGTTTCAAGACAGGGTTTCTCTGTGTAGCCTTGGTTGTCGTGGACTCACTTTGTAGACCAGGCTGGCCTTGAACTCACAGAGATCTGCTTGCCTCTGCCTCCCAAATGCTGGGATTACAGGCATGTGCCACTGAGTCTGGCTCCAAAAACCACAATTATTTAGTGGTTACTTAATACCTTACTTAAAACTTCTTAGATCCATAACCAAGCCTACAGCAGAGTGTAGGGAATCATATGAAGGAAGGAGGAATTAGTATAACCCAGAGGGGACAGGGAGTCCCACGAGGTCCAAATATATCTGGGCACAGGGGTCTTCTCTGAGACTGTTTATCCAACCAAGGACCATGCATGGATATAACCTAGAATACCCTGCTCAGACATAGCCCATGGTAGCTCAGTATCCAAGTGGGTTCCCTAGTAAGTGGGACAGGAATTGTTTCTGACATGAACTCAATGTCTGGCTCATTGAGCTTCCTCTCCCCTCCCCCCCAAGGGAGGAGCAGCCCTGCTAGGCCACAGATAAGGACATTGCAACCATCCTGAAGATACCTGATAAGCTAGGGCCAGATGGAAGGAGAGGAGGACACCCCCTCTCAGTGGACTCAGAAGGGGGCAGGGAGGAGATGAGGGAAGGAGGGGAGGATTGGGAGAGAAAGAGGGAGAGGGCTACAGCTGGGATACAAGTGAATGTATAAAATTATTTTAAAATAATAAAATATTAAAAAATAAAATAAAATACAACAATTTAAAAAACTGTCTTAGATAATTTGGTAAGAACAATTACCATTTAATTTCATCCATGAATACTATATACAGTATCTTTTGACTGTTTAGTGCTATTTTAATACAAGAATTTTTAACATATGCCTAATGTGAGTGTCAATAACATACTGAGAGCCCAAATAGGAAACGAAAAGATTGGCTTCAAGTATTGGCATAGAAACAGAAAGGAGGCTCAATGGAACTGAATAGAAAACCCAAAAATAAACCCACACACCTATGAATACTTGATTTTTGACAAAGAAGCCAAAACCATTCAATGGAAAAAAAGACAGCATCTTCAACAAATGGTGCTGGTCCAATTGGATGTCTACATCCAGAAAAATGAAAATTGATCCATATTTATCACCCTGCACAAAACTAAAGTCCAAGTGGATCAAAGATCTCAACATAAAACCAGACACTCTAAATTGGTTAGAAGAAAAAGTGGGGAAGAGCCTAGAACTCATTGGCACAAAAGACAACTTCCTGAACAGAGCACCAACAGCACAGGCTCTAAGAGCAACAATCAATAAATGGGATCTCATGAAACTGAATAGCTTCTGTAAAGCAAAAGACAGTGTCCTTAGAACAAAACGACAGCCTACAGTCTTGAAAAGGATCTTCACCAACCCTATATCTGACAGAAGGCTGATATCCAGAATATATAAAGAACTAAAGAAGTTAAAAAGCAATAAATCAAGCAATTCAATTAAAAAATGGAGTACTGAGCTAAATAGAGAATTTTCTGTAGAGGAATATAGAATGGCAGAGAGACAATTAAAGAGATGCTCACTGTCCTTAGCCATCAGTGAGATGCAAATCAAAATGACCCTAATTTCATCTTACACCCATCAGAATGGCTAAAATCAAAAATCAAATGACAACACATGCTGGAATGGATGTGGAGAAAGGAGAACCCTCCTCCATTGCTGGTGGGAATGTAAACTTGTACAACCACTTTGGAAATCAATCTGACACTTTCTCAGACAATTAGGAACAGTGCTTCCTCAAGATCCAGCTATACCACTCCTAGACATATATCCAAAAGATGCTCAAGTACACAACAAGGACATCTGCTCAACCATGTTTGTAGCAGCTTTATTTGTAATAGCCAGAACCTGGAAACAACCCAGATGTCCATCAACTGAGGAATGGATGCAGAAATTGTGGTATTTTTACACAATGGAATATTACTCAGCAATTAAAAATAAGGAAATCATGAAATTTTCAGGCAAATGGTAGGATCTAGAAAAGATCATTCTGCATGAGGTATCCCAGAAGGAGAAAGACACACATTGTATATACTCACTTACATAGACCTATAAGATATGATAAACATAGTGAAATCTATACACTTAAGGAAGATAAACAAGAAAGAGGACCGGGGATAAGATGACCAATCCTCAATTAGAAAGACAAATGAGCTGGACATTGGATGTAGGAGAAAACAAGTAACAGGACAGGAGCCTACCACAGAGGGCCTCTGAAAGATTCTACCTATCAGTGTATCAAAGCAGATACTGAGACTCATAACCAAAACTTGGGCAGAGTGCAGGGAATCATATGAAAAAGGAGGAGTTTATATGACCTGGAGAGGACCGGAGCTCCACAAGGACCAAATATATCTGGTTACAGGGGTCTTTTATGAGACTGTTTCTCCAACCAAGGATCATGTATGGATATAACCTAGAACCTCTGCTCACATGTAGCCCATGGTAGCTCGGTATCCAAGTGTGTGCCCTAGTAAGGGGAACAGGGACTATTTCTGACATGAACTCAGTGGCAGGCTCTTTGACCCTCCCTCCCTCCAGGGAGGAGCAGCCCTGCAAGGCCACAGAGGAGGACTTTGCAGCCAGTCCTGAAGATACTTGACAAAACAGGGTCAGATGAAAGGGAAGGAGGTCCTCCTCCCCTATCAGTGGACTTGGAAAGGGGCAGGGGGGGAGATGAGGGAAGGAGGGTGAGATTGGGAGGGAATGAGGGAGCTCTATAAATCCGGGATACAAAGTTAATAAACTGTAACTAATATTTAAAAAATTACATTAAGAGTTTGGTTTGGACCATGAAATATATATAAAGACAAAACATGCTAAAAAAAAAAAAAAGTCCCAACCCTCTGTGACCTTGTACCATTGCTTCAGCTCCCTGAGACACAACCCCTCTTCTATAAACCAAGCAGTTAACCATGAAATTCTTTCCCAGCCTTAACAATTTTGAAATTTTGAAATTTTTTTATTACAATTTAGCCACTTTTTACCCCACCTGTAGCCTCCTCCCTCATCTCCTTCCTATCCCACCCTTCTTCCCTATTCTTTCCTTATGCCCTTCCCCTAGTCCACTGATAGAGAAGGTCCTCCTCTCCTTCTACTGACCCTAGCCTTTCAGGTCTCATCAGGACTGGCTTCATTTTCTTCCTATGTGGCCTGGCAAAGCTGCACACCACAGGGTGGTGATCAAAGAGGTGGCCATTGAGTTCAGGTCAGGGACAGCCCCTGTTCCCCTTACTAGAGAACCCTCTTGGTAACCGAGCTGCCTATGGGCTTCTTCTGAGCAGGAAGTCTAGGTCCTCTCCATACCTGGCCCTTGGCTGAAGTATCAGTCTCTGCAAAAACCCTGGGGCCTAAATTTTTGGCTCTGTTGGTCTCTTTGTGGAGCTCCTATACCGTCCAGGTCTTCCTATCTCCCTGTTCTTTCATAAGATTTTTGGCACTCTGACCAAAGTTTGCTTATGAGTCTTAACATCTGCTTCAATACCTTGATCAGTAGAGTCTGTTCATGAAGTTGTCTCCTGTGCTAATGAGTTCTAGGTTCTTCCCCATTTTTTTTTCTAATAGAACAACAACAGTACAGGCTCTAAGAGCAACAATTAATAAATGGGACCTCATGAAACTGAAAAGCTTCTGGAAAGCAAAGGACACTGTCAACAGAACCAAACGGCAGCTTACAGACTGGGAAAGGATCTTCACCAACCCTACATCTGACAGAGGGCTAATATCCAGAATATATAAAGAACTTAAGAAGTTAAACAGCAGCAAATCAAGTAATCCAATTAAAAATGGGTTACATTGCTAGACAGAGAATTCTCAATAAAGGAATACAGAATGGCAGAGAAACAGTTAAAGAAATGATCTATGTCCTTAGTGATCGTGGAAATGCAAATCAAAACAACCCTGCGATTTCACCTTAAACCTTTCAGAATGGGTAAGATCAAAACTCAAGTGACAACACATGTTGGAGAGGTTGTGGAGAAAAGGAAACCCTCCTCCATTGCTGGTGGGAATGTAAACTTGTACAACCACTTTGGAAATCAATCTGACACTTTCTCAGACAATTAGGAATTGTGCTTCCTCAAGATCCAGCTATACCACTCCTAGGCATATATCAAAAGATGCCCAAGTACACAACAAGGACATTTGCTCAACCATGTTTGTAGCAGCTTTATTTGTAATAGCCAGAAGCTGGAAACAACCCAGATGTCCCTCAGTTGAGGAATGGATACAGAAATTGTGGTATATTTACACAATGGAATACGACTCAGAAATTAAAAAAATAAGGAAATCCTGACATTTTTGAAGGCAAATGGATGAAACTAGAAAAGATCATCCTGAGTGAGGTATCCCAGAAGCAGAAAGACACACAAGGCATATACTCACTTATAAGTGGATATTAGATGTATAATACAGGATAAACATAAAATTTTGAGCTTTTAATGACCTAATTTTCTTATTTCGATGGTGTTTGTATTGTACTTGGGAATCAGTGGCCTGGAAAGATAGATATGTGTTCCAAATATGTCAGGTAAATTGCCTCATTATGTTTGTTTTATAGTGGGAGTACACTAGATGTCAGATGATATATTATAAATGTGAGTTACAATGATTGTTTAAACCATTGGATTACATGTATATTAATATGTAGTTAGAGATTTCTTAGGTGGCTTTGGTGACAGCAGGTAATGTCAGCAATGTTCTGAATATTTAATGTCTTTCAAAGATTGATATGATGAGCTAGGTGGAAGAAAGCTGACGTACATGAATTTATTTATCTTTATCATTTATCAGAAGCTTGACAACACCCAATCAGTATAATACATACTCATTGGAACAAATGTGTAATTTTTGTGTAAACTGGTTCTAAAGGCATTTTCCTTTGCCTCAAACTTTATCGTACACTCAATAATCAAATTTACAGGTGACTGGTACAGTATAAATACAGCAGAATACCACATATCCACGTTTTGGTTATTATTTCAGAGAAATCCAGTCTCCTTTACAGTATTAGAGAGAAGGGGATGGACCATTGTCAAAGGGCTTTTTTATGTGTGCAAACAAGTTGTTAATCATGGCAGAAGGCAATTACAAATTTATGTGAGTATTCTCTTAATTATTGACTTAATTCTTTTTGTGTGGTTGGTTGTTTTGGGGGGGGTATTCGAGACACGGTTTCTCTATGTAGCCTTGTCTGTGCTGGTCTTGCTTTGTAGACCAGGCTGGCCTCAAACTCAGAGGTCTTGCCTGTGTCTGCCTCTGTGAGTGCTGGGATTAGAGGCTTGCGCCACCACACCTGGATGACTTAATTTTTTATCCACCCAAAGTTTGTAGTTATAACAGGTTTCTAAGACTAGAATCAAACAGATTGGATATGAGATACAATTTTATAGTTTTAGATTCTCTGATGTTCCAGTATTCCATATGTGCAGGAAAGTGTTAAATGTAGTAGACCCGAGACAGTGCTTTTTCTGTAAGGTCTGCTTATAATGGTGTACCATCTCTTGTATCTGGCAGTTTAGACTTCTGGTAGGTTTCCATCATTTCTTAGCTGATTAGGGTAGTGTAGTATGCCTAAATGTGTGAAGATTACCTCCCTTACTTCCTTTCTGAAAGACTGGAGTCTGGGTACATGCTAGGCAGTGAATATCTATATGGGCCAGCTTGCAAGTGAAAACTTTGCCACTGAGGAATTGGCTGCTTTGACTGACACTTCATATATACAGTGATAATCCAGTACTGGGAAATCACAGACACATACACAGCTCTACTTGGAGATTCTGAGTCGTTTGTGTCTGTTTTCCTTCATAGTTCACCCATGATTTTTTTCCTCTATTACTTTGTTCTATCATTTTGCTGTTATAAATGTCAGCCATAAATACAACTATGTTTTGAATCTTGTGAATATTTCTAGCTAATCTCTGATCTTGGGGGTGGTTTTGTGGACCCCTACACATTGAACTATTTTTAAATTCCAAAATCTCAGTGTATTTGTTAGCACTTAAAATATGTGAACTCTGAGTCATTTCTATATTGAAATGTACCCATCTATTATGTACCCATAATTGAGATAATTATATACTACATTAAATTTTTGAATCAAACAAGAGTGAATTGAATTACAAAATGCTCTGGCATATTTCTCACATTTTAAAAGCTTTCCAAAGTAAAAAAAATAATTCATCTTAAGTTTCCTGGTTACTAATGATGTCATATTTCTTTAGAGCTCAGGAGAAGGGTAGAAGGAGGCTTAGGAAGGGCTATCTTTATACTTAGGATGTGGTAAAGAGTTTAAGTCAGGAAAGAAATAAAAAAAAATTCCCTGGTTTACATATGAGAATTATTATGCATAACTTAATTGCTCTTTCATCCCAGACCCAGGCTCTGACGCTAAAGTTCATCTTCTGTGAAATGAAAATAATAGCAGCATTAATTTCATGATTGCTATGAAATTTAAGCAAGTTTCCATGTATAAAGGACTACAATGCCGAGCACACAAGTTCCCCCCAATTCTGATGTTGCTAACTAAGGGTAGGCCCTTATCACTTAACCTTCAATTACTACTACAGACTTCCTTAGATTCCCTTTTCTCTGGTCAGCTATCGTAGTAATAATTTTTACTTGCTTGTTTCAAAATCCCAAGCAATCATTTGCTACTACATCAAAGGAAATACTCTCTGTTCAACTTTCAAAGTCCACGTTCTATCATAAACCTCATTTCTCTAGATCAATTTTACAGTCTTCCACATTAGGGGTTTTCAGACTTAAGCATTGGCCAAAGTCACTTGGACAGCTTGGTAAAAGAGTTTGCTGTTCTCTTCCCCAGTTTCTGATTTAGTACATTGTGATGGCTATTCTTGGTTGTCAACTTGTGCCTACCTTGATTCTACTCCCAGAATCAAGGAGTGGAAAAGGGAATAGTTTCACTCACTATCACCCTTAGTGACTCACTAGGAAAAATTTTGCTTCCTGATCCCATAACCTTAAGTCCTGCCAGTTGAGAAGTTTTGGTCTCAGAGGTGGCAGTGATCCTGCCAGGAGACACAACAAATATTTTATTAACTTGGATGTTCAGACGTCCACCTGGCCAGTTTGGCCTCCTGATGCCCTTAAGCCAATGGCTCAGAAAGGAATAACAGTGTTAGGAAGGGTTATTGATCAAGATTACCAAGGAGGAATTGGATTGCTTCTCCGCAATGGAGGCATGAAAGGCTATTTCTGGATGGTAGGAGAGCCTTCGGGGCGTCTCTTGGTGCTACCATGTCTGTGAGTAAAGTCAATGGGAACTACAATAACCTAATCCAGGATGACAAAGGGCACAGGCCCATCAGGAATGAAGGTATGGGTCACTCCTCCAGGAAAAGAGCCAAGACCTGCTGAGATGCTTGCTGAGGGTGGAGGATATACAGAATGGGCAGTAGAAGAAAGTAATTATAAATTCCAGTAGAAGCAAGAATTATTAGTTGACATGAGTGTTTCTATCATATTTTGTTAAAAATGTGTTCATACACATATTTATGTTCTCTTTCCTTGATTTTTTATTATGTAATATAACAAAAATTGAAAAAAAATCAGTAGTTATCATAGGTAAGTTTAAGATACCAAAAGAATGTCCTTCAAAGGAGATTGCTACCTATTCCAAAATGTATAATTTTATTATGGTTGTGTAAGGGATAGTTAAATCATGTTAGGCATAATTATGACCTCGTTATTAATTTCATTTGGAAATTAAGCATGACAGGAAGAGATATGATTGTGTGTCAAGTTGACAAGGGGTAGACTTGTGATAACAAGAAAGAAAGAACGAAAGAAAAAGGAAAGAAAGAAAGAAGCTTGCCTTCTTTATCTGTTTGCTCTCACTCTTGCCGGCAAGTCCATTCCTTCACTGATATTAGAGCCTACTTCATCAGGATTCTGGCATATACTGAAGACAGCTGAGAAATCCAACCTCATGGACTGAACAACCACTGGATTCCTGGACTTCCCATTAGTAGACAGACATTTTGTACTAGTTGGACCACAGCCTGTAAACCATTCTAATACTTTCTCTTTCTTTCTCTCATATATATGTATATATATGTATATACATAAGAATCACACACATGCCTGTGTGCATGAATGTGTGTGTGTGTGTGTGTGTGTGTGTGTGATTCTGTCATTTCTGTTCCTCTAGACCCTAATACATAGGTCTAGGTAGGGCTTAATATATGCTACAAACCATTTTCTGAGAGCCACAGCCATACCTGGCTATAGTGGTGCACATCTGTAATCCTAGAACTTGGGAGTCTGAGGCAGGGGAATCAAGAGTTTCTTACCACCCTGAACTATGTAGTGAATTTGAGGTCATTTTGCTTACTATTAATTCTGTTAATTAATTCTTTCTTTTCACTGCCACCTATCCTATTGTCTTTGCTTGGAACTTCTTTTCTAGCTCAGACTGCATACCCAGCCCCAAATCCTGTCAATTGCTTCTGATTTTCAGATTAGTATTATTTAATAAAACCTACATCACAGTTTATTACCTACCCTTATTTAATGCATGTGACTTGTGTGTCCAACAATACAGTTTTTGGTGCTTAAACTTTTTCATATATTTTTTTAAATTTTCAACAGATATATTATACTCGTACATATTTGTGTGATACTATGTAGCATTTCAGTGTGTGTGTGTTAGCTGTAATGATCTGATCAGGGTAATTTCATATCTGGCATGTCAGACATTTGCTATTCTGCAGAGGTTAGGCTACTCTCCTGTGTGTACTTTTCCTCTTCGTATGTGTGCTGACAAAGTGAACATAATGCAAATATTTTGTGGCAAGAATATTTTCTCTGCATTTTTCTGATAACAAGTCCAGCACCAGATTGAATTATGTATATTAAATATTTATACATAATTAAATATATACATTTAATAATTATTTAACCTGTTTGTATGTGTGATCAGTTAATATATTTTGATTTGAGATGTTATGCTTTTATTTTGTCCATCTCTAGGCAATCATTAAGAAAAAAAATTTTCAAAGGTCCAACTCATGTTTTCAGCCTTATACAACTCTTGTGCCTATGATGTGATTGTTACCTGCCATCTCTTTCCAAATTTGTATCCATCTTAATGCACTCAGAATTACAGGGCAATGATTATTACAGGGCAGATTCTACATAGAACACTGTTCATGATTGCAGCTCTGTACTTAATGGCAAATGGCAGCTGATTGTTTTGCTCTGTCTTAAATTAGGAAGCATGCCGGAAAAGACAATTTGGTGCTCACTGCTGCTTCTGAAGCTTTGTTATACTTCAAGTGCCTTCAACATTTATGGCTCTGGCAGACAGTTGAGAGACATACAATGTTTTATTTCACTCTGTATTAAAGGCAGTGTTTGTTGCTTCAATCTGCTGCTGCTACTAAACAGAAGATGTGGCTCTTTACAAGTTCAGATAAGAATATCTAGCTTAATTTTGTGACTGTTTGGGATGTGGTTTTCATAAAACATTTAATATAAATTTTAAAGATGATGCTTGAGTATTTGTTCTTATATTTGTCATCAATATAATAAAGCTCAACACTAACTAAAAAAGGTACATCAATACCCATTCAGTAACAATGGTGTGCTCTCATTTATTTCTGAATAGGTTATTTGTAAGATGAGAACTCTTTTAACCAAAATAAAACAGAGGAACTCCAGTATAGCTCCCTATGTCTTCAGACTGGAAAAATCCTGAATTTTGATGGCATTTATATTTTTGTTAAGTCTCAAACCTTAAAATTAAAAAAGAAAAACTGTGTTGAGGTATATTTTTAAATATATAAATAAAAACATAGCAGCCATCTGAGGGTATATAGCTCAATAGGCGAGTGCTTGCTTCATGTTCACAAAGCCCTGCATTCAATCCCTAGTGCTGTGAAACAAACAAAACAATAGCAGCATAAAAATAGGAACCATTGCTATTGATTCTTAATGTAATGTTGGCTTTGTAGTGATGTAAAAGAAGAGCTTTGGTGTTTTTTTTTTTTTTTTTTCTCCATTCATTGAAGAGCTGAGCCAATTAGCTCATGGGTCATGGAATTGCAAAAGACAGTGCTACCCACATAGATGGTTCACAACCAATATTCGATGTTTGCTGATAGAACCCTGCCCACTAGGTTGTTGATGGCCCCATACATAAATGCAAGAGTGTGGACAGGCTCTAGTAGTGTTGTGTGGTTCCTGTCCAAAAAGGCTTGAGGAAAAGACTTTTCCTTAGCTTGGAGTCACATGGGAAGTTTCTGCCAGCTCCTACAAATGAGAAAGTAACATGGACTTAAGGGTTATTTGTCTAAACAGGTGCTTGCATTTCTTTAAATATAGTCTAAAAATTTGCCATATATTTATAATATAAACATTGTGTCTTATAATAAGAACTATTACCCCTTATTATATGTTTTTCACTTTCTTGACACTAACTCTATGATAGAGGGAGGATTAGTATCCCATTTTAAGGATTAGGAAAATGAGCTACTAAGAAACTAAGTTACAGAGGCTATTTCAGCTTCTTATAGGGAACACCTCCATAGGTTGCTTACTACAGATGGCTTAAGAGTTCTGTTCTATTAGGAAAGCATATTTGAGGAGCTGGAGAGATGGCTCAGAGGTTAAGAAAAGCATATTTGATGGGGAAAACATAATCCTTTCTTTTCCTCATTAAATTATGTCTAGATGATGAGGTCACATGACAATATGTGGGGGGAAGTGGGGAGAAGGTAGTACTTTGGGGAGTTGAGGGAGGAGGCTTCAATAGGGATATATAATGAATCAATTATGAAGCAAAAAGAAAATAAATACACATAAAAGAAATTACTACCATTTACTTGATGGCAGTATGTTCTAATTGGAGGTAAAGTATATGGAAGGAAATTAGCAGCCTCCTCAAGTGCTTGCTTTTTCAGACCTGAACACATAAATTGTTACAATGTAAAGGAAAGGAAAGAGCAAATGTCAGTCTGTTGCTCACAATCACACTCCTCTGGCAGGGGGTTAAACCAGACTTCCTGGGCTACTGATTATAGTATTAACAAAGGAGAACTGGGTCCTCTCCAAAGCACAGATTCCCGTTTAATTTAGGCCTTTGAGATGGGGGTAAATATAATAACTATGTATTTAAGAAAATGGACTCCAGAGCGATATAAATTGGATTCAAATCCCAAAGCCACTGCTAAGCCTTTCTATCCCCTATGCTGAGTCAGTTCATCTATTTTGGCAACAGCTTCTTCATCTGTTAAGACAGTAGAAAGGATAGGTAATTATATGACACCCAATCATGGCTAACACTTATGAAGATTATTTGAGATTTGATATATGTAAAATGCTTAGCCCAGGAAAATACCCCAAAGCCACCGATTAAGAAATGGCATTCCAGCTGGGCATGGTGATGCACGCCTTTGATCTAAATACTCAGGGAGGCAGAAGCAAGCAGATCGCTGTGAGTTTGAGGCCAGTCTGGTCTCCCAAGCGAGTCCAGAACAACCAAAAATACATAGAGAAACCCTGTCTTGAACCCTCCCTCCCCTGCCCCATAAAAGAAAAAGAAAATGGCATTCCAAATAGAAAATATGAAGAAGAGTTTGTATTAAGTACATGAAGGTAACAATAGATAAGACTGGAAAGGATTTAATATGGTCACATGCCCACAAGGTTATGCTCAGAAGTTTGTTTGGGGTTGATGAGCTGGCTTCATGGTAAAGGCTATGCCTGACAACCTGAGTTCAATCCGTGGCATCCACAGGGTGGAAGAAAAGAGCTCACTGCCACAAGTTAACCTCTGGCCTCTGCTTATAGGCTGTGGCATATGCACATACACACATACCCCCCACCCACAAATATGACTTTTTTCAAGCATTAGTTTTGGGGGTTGAGGTATACTCCCAACCAGTTTTAAAGTGGACAAACAAATGAATTCGTTTGGGCAGTTTGATTTCTTCATGTTTTGTTACTAAAATATGTGGTGTTTTTAGCAATAGGATCTTACTTTCAAGTTCTATCAGGCAAGCAATAGCAATGGCAATATTCTGTATTGCTTTGGGGGTCTCCTGGACCTTACTGAGCAATGATTTGAAGGGAGGCATCCCTTCTCTGGAACTAGGGTTTTTGTTAATCTATTGCTTCTGGGGAGCATTATAACCCTGTATGGGGTACTCCAATTAAAAAAAAATTATAGAATATAAATATGTAAATACATTTAAATAACATGTATTATATATTTGTAAATATATAAAATATGTATAATGTATACTTTAAGAAAGCTTATAAAATAGTAGGTTTCCTAGAGCTTTTCAAACAACCATAGTGTATTTATTCTTCCTGATCTCCTACTTTACCTTCTCATCCTTCTCTACTTAAGTATCCCCCTCTGTTTTCCCTCTTTTCCACTTTCTCCCTCATAGTGCTTGTGTTTTGTGCTCCTCTTTATAATTCTTTCACCCTCCCTTCCCCAATGGTTCCATTATACTCTCTTGGCTTCTACAGTTACTCCAAATTATACATTCAAACCTCAAAATTCAAGTTAGGATCTGCATAAAAGAGAGAAAATGCAGTGTTTATCTTTCTGGGTCTGAGTTACCTCACTCAGTATAATAATTTCCATTTCTACCCTTTTACCTGCAGATTTTATTATTTATTTTTTTCTCTCCAACTAAATAGAATTCCATTGTATGTATGTACAATACTTCCATTATCTACTCATCAGTTGATAGACATCTAGGCTGCTTTCATTTCCAAGTTCTTGTGAATAGAATGACAGGGAATGAAGTTGAGCAGGTATCTCTGTAGCAGGATGTTGAATCCTTTAGGATAAGAACAGGTGCACTCTAAATGGGTCATATGGTAGATCTATGCTTTCTGAGGAATCTCTTTTTTTCCCCCACAGTGGCTGAACTGGTTTGCATTTCTACAAGCACTGAAAGTTTCCCTTGCCCCAAATCCTTGCCAACATTTGTTGTCACTTTCCTTCTTAATCTTGGTTATTATGATTGGGCTGAGATGAAATCTCAAATTAGTTTCAATTTGCATTTCATTGATGGCTAAGGATGCTAAACACTTTAAAAGGTATTGTGTAGCCATTTTTAATTCTTCTTGTGAGAACTCTCTGTTCAAATCTAAAGCACATTTTAAAAAAGATTTATTTATTTATTATTTATACAATGTTCTGTCTGCATGTACACCTGCCAGACAGACTATGGCACCAGATCTCATTATAGGTGGTCATGAGCTACCATGTGATTGCTGGGAATTGAACTCAGGATCTTTGGAAGACTAGCCAGTGGTCTTAACCTTTGAACCATCTCTCCAGCTTCACTAAAGCCCATTTTTAATTGAATTGCTTTTTTTATTTTCTTATTTCTTTGTATACTATGGATATTATCTGTTGGATGCACACTGGCAAAGATTCTCTCCCATCTATAGGGTTGCTCTTTACATGATTGATTGTTCCTTTGTTGTATAGAAACTTTTTTTAGTTTTATGAGGTGAGATTTATCAATTGCTGGCCTCTCATTTGATTGCTGCAACTGATTAAATTAGAATCATCTGAAAATTTCCATGGATGAAAGTTTCTTAACCTATGGCAGATTATTATTAGGTGGATGTCAAACAGAATGTTCTCAAAACATACATCCATAACAATCTCCCACTAAAATTACAAATGTCATCCTTTTCAATGAATTTTTTGAGAATTTTACACAGTGTGTTTGGTTCATTTTCACTCCTCCACCAACTCCTCCCAGATCCATCCTTCATTCCCTGTTTACCCAAATTCGTGTCCTCATTTAAAAGAAAACATGAGTCTATTTTTTTATTTTGCATATATTTTTGTATGTGTGACCATTCACTGCAGTGTAGTCAACCTACAAAGAGCCATACCTCTCTCTCTCTCTCTGCCTTTCTTCCTTCCTTTATTTTAGACAGGGTCTCTAAGTAGCTCTGGTTGTCTTGGAACTCACTATATAGACCAGACTTCTCTTGAACTCACAGAGATTGCCTGCCTCTGCCTCTTGAATACTGGGATTAAAGATGTGCACCAACTTTTTCTGACTTGAACTCAATGGCTGGCTTTTTTACCTCCCTCCACCCTCAAGGGAGGAGCAGCCTTGCTAGGCCACAGAGGAGGACATTGCCGCTAGTCCTGAACAGATCTGATAAGCTAGGGTCAGATGGAAGGGGAGGAGGACCTCCCCTAGCAGTAGACTAGAGAGGGGCATGAGGGTGGGAATGGGAGGGAATGGGAGAAGGGGTTACAGCTGGGATACAAAGTAAATAAACTGTGACTAATATAAAAAATAAAAATTTAATTAAAAAAAGAAAACTCTTCAAAATGCTTCTTGGCAAAAAAAAAAAAAAAAAAAAAAAAGGGCACTACCATGCCTGGCTTCTTAGGTTTTCCTTGTACTGTTGCTCTGGTGACTTCTCCAGTGAAGATTAAGTAATGGGCTCTGAGATGGGAAATATAGAGACAGCAGTTTCTAAAAAGTTATTTCAGATAATTTCTGTCCCACAGCACACGACTATGGAAATAGCTGTGTTGATATAGGAATTCTGAGTAGTCTGAGCCATACATATCTCCACTCTTGAATCAGGAGTGTGGGTGATTATAATAGCAGAAAAAACAATTTTAGCTGAATAATTATCTGAAGTCATATTGAGGATTCTTTTGTTAGTAGCAGGGGAACACAACACACCAAGGAACAAGTGATAATTACATGGAATGGTATCCTTTGCGTTGCAGTTTTTTTTTTTTTTTTTTTTTTTTTTTAAGAAACTTGGACTGAAGCTGGCTGCAATGGAACATGCCTGTAATCCCAGCACTTGGGTGGCAGACACAGGCTGATCTCTGCGAGTTCGAGGCTGACCTTGTCTACAAAGCGAGTCCAGGGCTACACTGATAAACACTGTCTCAAAAAACAAACACACAAAAAACAAAAACAAACAAACAAAACCCCAGGAAACTGCATTGAAAAGTATGACACTCATAATCTTAGTGGGAGATTACTGTGGATGTGTGTTTTCAATATATTCTCTTTAACCATTCACCTGATAGTAATCTGCCTGGGTTAAGAAACTTTCACCTATAAAAAAACAATTTTTTGTTGTTTGTTTGTTTAAAGTTAGATGATTTTTGGTTAATGTATGGATCACCATAAAATAATTTTATTGCTAATACAGAAGAAGTTGATGATAAAATTTTTGGCCATTGCTGCACAGAAAGTTAAAGTCTTGCAGGTTTCTAAAGTGCCTGCTAATTGAATCCTCTCTGATACATCTCATTCATCTGTCTTTGAATAGAGCCCAATATAGTTAATGACCAATAAGAAGTCACAAACACTTTCCAACTGAAGTAACTGAAGGTAGAGGTTTCATGAGGCAATGTGTAGATTTGTTTTCCTTGCGTGCAATAAAAGAAGATTCAAGAATACTTTTGGCCTTGTTTTGGGAATAGTACAGAAACTGAAAAATAGCTGTGCGTATACAAAGGTACTTATGCCGTCTTTCTTTGACTAGGAAAGCAAAACTCTTGCTTGGTTTAAGTAAAAGATAGATGATGTTAAATGGTTTTCAAAGGTTTTTGTTGTTTTACTTTAGCCTTAAATGCAAATGTAGTTTTTATGTTCTCAGATGAGAAAATGAGATGAGAATCATACCCAAGCTTAACAAATACATGGCTTGGGCTGAGCGCAGAGCTTTTCTATCTAAATATCTCTAGACCTGGGCCCGGAAGCTTCTAGCCTCTATACAATCTAATCTTCTGCAAGCCTGGACCTTGAGGTCTTCAGCTTCCAGCCTCTATCTTATAACCTAGGTGTAGATTGTCTTCGACCTTTGAGATTTACAGCTAAATAAACTCATCCTTTCTAGTTCTTTCTGAATTCTAGTTGGCTAGTTCAATTCAGCTGTTCAGACTCAAAATTCCTCTCCAAGATGACGCTCAACTTATCACTAAATTGCTCTGCTAGGAAAAACTGACTCTGTACTCCATGCCCACAACTGCACTCAACTGAACTGCATCAAACTATACTGTACTCCTGAACTCTACTGTACTGTCATCATGAGCTCTCTTGTGCTCTCTCTCTCTGCTGCTCTTAAGTAGCTTCCCTTTCCTGCTCTGTTGTCATAAGAGTTGGTAATATTCTATCTCTGACTCATTCTGTCATATCTTTTTCAGATTTGTCACTTTGTCTGGGATTGTTGGGATTAAAGATGTGTACTAAAGCCATGTCTGTATTCTAGCCAGAGGCATTAAAAGTGTACACTGAGGATGTGTCTGTATTCTAGTCAGATCACACAGACCTAGGTCTTTGGATATGATCCCTTGCCAGAGTAGCCATGTTGCTGGATTAAAATTTCTCTACACTTAAATTATAGAATAACTTACTCCAGACAATACAAAATGTAGATAAACAAATAGTCCTATGACATTCAGGACTTTTTCCTCTTTTAGATAAAAATGCTTTAATAATAAAAAATGTTCCCTGTATCTTTACTGGTTGACAAAAACAATAAATGAATCCAACTTATTAGTTACAAATATCAAATAAATCTTGATTTAAACCTTATGTCTTTGGTGATTTTTCGAGGATTTGTGTGAAAGTTTTGTATCATACAGTTGCAGAGGAGGAGCTGAATGATTTTATTCATACGAAGATAATTTAGGAGTGATTAGTTAACAGTGAGTCAGAATGATGAAGCAGTTTAGCGTCTTCTTCATCCTAGGCACTGATCTACCATATACACCACTGTACACTTTCAGATGTAACATGCATTATGATAAGCCCGAAGACATAACATGAAAAAAAATGATCTTGTCCTTGAGGGGCACAGTCTGTTAAAGTACACATCAGCAAGCCTTGAGCTATTGTCCCATCCAGAATTCAGTAGACTATCATGGGCAGCATTTTGAGAAATCTGTCAAGTTGTATTGACCAGTTTCCTTTTAATCATTGCTTTAAGATATTATGGCCTTCATGAATTCTTTTAGCATGTCCAAAAGACAATTATGATAAGGGGAGGGAAAACTCAAGTTTATGGGTGTTCTTCATGTGTTAACAATGTACATACCAATTTTGTTTCCTTCTCACGATAAACCCTTGAGAGAGGGGAAATCACATGATTTTCAACATCCTCAGGGGGAAAAGGAGCCTCAAGGCAATTATTTTAGTTTCACAATTTGGAAAGCATAAGGAAACAAAATCCAGCTCTAACTACAGAGCTCATTTATTTCTGCTCTGCCAAATTGTGAGGCTAGTAATGGAAATATGAGTCATGATGTTAGAGGCCAGGCAGCCTGGGAGCAAATCAGAGTATGTTGCAAATAGTCTGAAATGAGACCTGCCTTTCAAAGGGTGGGGCAGCCTGAATGCTGCTGTTGCAGCTACTAGGGTCTAGGGGGAATTCCACTCCTACATTCTAATTGTTCTATCGCCTGAATACAGGATCCACATTCTCAAAGAAGCAGCTTCTCCCCGCCCCCCCGCAATTTTCATTTGCATCAACTTCTGTTCTTCGTTAGTATTTTCCTTATGATTCTTTGGTTTTATATCCTTTTACCACGTTTTTTAAAATTAGAAACTTAGGTTATCTATTTGAGACGTGTGTGTGTGTGTGTGTGTGTGTGTGTGTGTGTGTACAGTTAGAAGAAAACTTGTAATGTTCTTCGGTATTTTCTACCTTGTTGAGAAAAGGGTTTTTGTTGTTAGCTGCTATGTAAGTGAAGCTAGAGGGAAGTTTTATCAGGGCTTTTTGGGTTTGTGCCCATTGGTGTTTCTAGATTGTCAGTCTCTCTCAAACCTAGTCCCAGATATAAAGTAAAAAGAAATGCGGGGAACTTGTTCCAACATCGTTCCTTGTACCCAGATCTCTGTAAACTGAAAAATATAAAGTTTTTGGTGGTATACGAAGCCATGTGGTTACTTGCTTAGTTCCTCTATGCTTAACAGGATCCTTAGAGCTCCCTGCAATCTAGCCAATCTTCTTGAGAAGGAGTATAGGGGTGGATCTGAGAGACCAAAAGATTAAAAATTAGCAGCTATTATTAATTAAGGCCTGAACTAGGTGGGTGGATAAGCCCAGGAATGCCCTGAGGGGAAGGACCGCCTTATTGCATTCTTTCCCCACCCACTAGAGATACAGCTGCTAGGAAACTGGCCCATCCCCCTAGAGAGGGACACCAGATCATTAATGGTCTGGGGACCTTCCTATAGCCAATCAATTCAAAATGTAGCATTTTGACCAATAGATGCTTGCCAGGCAGGAATCACCCCTGCCTTGGGCATGCTGGGAGGGACCAGAATCTTTAAATCACCCAACTAACCTGAGCAAGGGCTCTCGGCTCTCACAGCTTCAGCAGTGGGGGGTGTGAGCCCAAGCTGCAGCTTGTAATTTACAATAAAAAGAACCTCATGTATTTACAGCAGAGTCTGTTTATTCCTGGTCTTTTGGGGTTTGTGAACTGGGTAGAACAGAACCAAGATGGTGGCGATCAGCACACACTATATCTGAGAGGCACAAGATCTGAAACTCTGAAATTGGTGAGTGGAGGGGCAGCTGAAGCGAGAATATCCACATTGAGGCTTCCTGGGCCAGAGGGGGCAACCCATGAGCTGGGACAGTTTGTATTCAGGTCACTTGTGGAGGTCTCTGGGGTCTGAGAGTGGAGAATATTCCATTCCCCCACCCTGCACTTCCCCTTGCCCCAAGCATGGGCCTCCATGCTCAGCAGAGGCGTTGTATAGTGGCCATTGCCCCAGGCATAGGCCTCACTGTTTGACTGAGGTGGCAGTGGTTGCCCCTAAGCACAAACCTCCTTGCTCCATCTTGGTGACTGAGACAGCAGAGGGGGAAGCCATATGGGCCTCCCAGCTCAGAGGTTGCTGCAGTGGGTGGCTGCTGTCACAAGCAGAAGCCTCTGTGCTCAATGACATAAGTGGCACAGGTGGCTGCCCCAAGTACTGGTCTCCAGGCCGGTGACCAAACAGAAGACACCACCAAGCTGAAGGATCTTCTATACTTTCATTTGCCTCTGCGGACACAAATCTGAGGGTAGAGAACCAGGGGTACCCCTGTGTGTTTCCCACAGTCCTGCAAGCCAGTGAGTATACCTTTAAGTGACTGCAAGCAGAACCCCAGATTCAGTGTCCCTCTACTCTATCAGCCAGACATTGGATCCCTGCCCCCCCCACACACACTTTGGGCAACATAGGGATCCCTGGGACAGAGTCCTCAACTTTGAAGCTCCTGTTTTGTGGGTCTCCCAGTGAAGTCCAGGCAAACAATTCCAGGAGCCAAGATGATGCAACCCAGATATATTTGAAAAACTGGAGGACAGTACAATAGGCTTGTGAGCCACTGAGGCATGCAGGGCACCCACACGTGTACATTGTGGTGGTTCTGTTTCTCTCTTTGTGGAGCTCCTGTCCTCTCCATGTCTTACTATCTTCCCCTTTTTTCATAAGATACCCTGCACTCTGCCCAAAGTTTGTTTATGAGTCTCAGCATCTGCTTTGATACAATGCTGGGTAGAGTCTTTCAGAGGGCCTCCGTGGTAAACTGCTGTCCAATTTCCTGTTTTCTCCTTCTTCTGATGTCCGTCCCGTTTGCTTCTCTGAGTGAGGATTGATCATCTTACCCAGGGACCTCCTTCTAGCTCACCTTCTTTAGGTGTTCAGATTTTTGTAGGTTTATCCTATATTATATGTCTAGTATCCACTTATAAGTGAGTATATACCGTGTGTGTCTTTCTGCTTCTGGAATACCTCACTTAGAATGATCTTTTATAGTTCCCACCATTTGCCTGGAAATTTCATGATTTCCTTGTTTTTAATGGCTGAGTAGTATTCCATTGTGTAAATGTACCACAATTTCTGTATCCACTTTAAGATCAACAATCAATCAATGGGACCTCATGAAACTGAAACGCTTCTGGAAAGCAAACGACACTATCAACAGAACAAAACGACAGCCTACAGACTGGAAAGGATCTTCACCAACCCTACATCTGACAGAAGGCTACTATCCAGAACATATGAAGAACTCAAGAGGGTAAAAAGCAACAAATCAAGTAATCCAATTAAAAATTATGTATAGAACTGAACAGAGAATTCTCAATAGAGGAATACAGAATGGAAGAGAAACACTTAAAAAATGATCTATGTCCTTAGTCATCATGGAAATGCAAATCAAAACGACCCTGAGATTTCACCTTACACCCATCAGAATGGCTAAGATCAAAAACTCAAGTGACAACGCATGCTGGAAAGGATGTGGATAAAGCAGAAACCTCCTCCATTGATGGTGGGAATCTAAACTTGTACAACCACTTTGGAAATCAATCTGGCGCTTTCTCAGACAAGTAGAAATACTGCTACCTCAAGATCCAGCTATACCATTCCTAGGCATATATCCAAAATATGCTCAAGTATACAACAAGAACATTTGCTCAACCATGTTCATAGCAGCTTTATTCATAATAGCCAGAATCTGGGAACCACCCAGATGTCCCTCACCTGAGGAAGGGATACAGAAATTGTGGTATTTTTACACAATGGAATACTACTCAGCAATTAAAAACAAGGAAATCATGAAATTTGCAGGCAGATGGTGGGATCTAGAAAAGATCATCCTGAGTGAGGTATCCCAGAAGCAGAAAGACACACAGGGAATATATTCACTTGTAAGTGGATATTAGACATATAATATAGGATAATCATACTATAATAATCTGGTGTATAATCTGTACACCTAAGGAAGCTAAGCAAGAAGGAGGACCCTGGGTAAGATGATCAGTCTTCATTCAGAAAGGCAACAGGATGGACATCAGAAGAGGGAGAAAAGAGGGAACAGGACAGGAGCCTACCACAGAAGTCCTCTAAAAGTCTCTACCCAGAAGTATATGAAAGCAGATGCCTAGACTCATAGCCCAACTTTGGGCAGAGTGCAGGGAATCTAATGAACAAAGGGAGAGATAGAAAGACCTGGAGGGAACTGGAGCTCCACAAGGAGAGCAACAGATCCAAAAAATCTGGGCACAGGAGTCTTTTCTGAGACTGATACTCCAACAAAGGCCCATGCATGGAGATAACCTAGAACCCTTGCACAGATATAGCCCATGGCAACTCAGGCTCCAAGTGGGTTCCCTAGTAATGGGAACAGGGACTGTCTCTGACATGAACTCAGTGGCATGTTTTTGATCACCCACCCCTGAGGGGGGATTAGCCTTACCAGGCCACAGAGGAAGACAACGCAGCCACTCCTGATGAGACCTGATAGATAGGATCAGATGGAAGGGGAGGAGGACCTCTGTTATCAGTGAACTGGGGAGGGAATGAGTGGAGAAGAGGGAGGGAGGATGGGATTGGGAGGGGGCAAGGGACGTGGCTACAGCTGGAATACAAAGTGAATAAACTGTAATTAATAATAAATAAATTTTAAAAAATCCATTATGTATATGTATCATATTTATATTTTTTATTCATCTGTTGATGTTCCTTTAGACCGACTTCAAAACTTGAGTATTTTGAATAGAGCCACAGTAAATCTGAGTACTCAGGTACTGTGATCAATTACTAACAATACTTAGTTAAACATAGCATGTTTGGTTAACGGTTTGTTCTCAAAATACTTTGAATGTTATTCTGACCCACATTGCTTCTGCTATAAAGCCAACAGTTAATCTAAATGAAGATCTCTTACAAGTGACCTAGATTTTTCTCTTGCCATTTTAATATTTTTCTCTTCATCTTTGACTTTCATCCTTTTTATAATACTATATCTGTTTATGGATTGTTGGTATTTATCTTTCTTGTGTTTTATTTGCTTCATGAATATGCAGGTTTTTGTCAGTAAAATTAGAAAGTTTTATCCATAATTTATCTAAATATTTTTCTTGCCCTGTTTCCATTTTTATACCCATTGGATACATTTGTGTAATTCATAGTTCCCTCTTTTCTTTGTGGCTCTGTTTATTTGTCCTCTTTCTTCCTGGCTAGCAAACCTTATATCTTCCAATATCTCTCCAAGGCCTTTTTCTATTAGTTCAAATTGAGTGTCGATCCTCTGTAGTGTTTTTCTTTGTTTTTGCGCTTTGGCTATTATTTTAATACTCTCCTCCTCCCCCTCCTCCTTTTCCTCCTCCTCCTCTTTTTCTTGGGACAGGAATTCTTCTTCTTCTTCTACTTCTTCTTTTTCTTAGAGACAGTGTTTCTGTGCAGCTCTTCCTCCTCCTCCCTCTCCTTCTTTTGTTTTTCTTTTTTCAAGACAGTGTTTCTCCGTGTTGCTCTGGATTTCCTGGCACTTGCTCAGTAGACCAGTCTGGTCTTTAACTCAAAGATCCTCCTGCTTTGCCTCCCAAATGCTGGGATTACAGGCATGTGCCACAATTCCTAACTTTGAAAACCCAGAACTTTCATTTAGTATTTTGAACTTATGTTTCTTGATAGTCTCCATTTGATGCCACATGACATTTTATCTTTGTTTGCATTCTTAATCAAGCTTTCCTTTAGTTCTATATTATAGAATGACTGTTCTTTCCTGTTAAATCCTGTACCTGCTCACTCTTGTAGACAGACTCTGCTGCTGATTCATTTCTAGTCAGTCATGCTTTCCTATTTCTTTGAATGCCTCATAGCTGTTGTTGTTGCTGTTGCAAACTGGGCATTAGATGATATAGTATAGCAACTCAGGATACTACTTCCCAAATTATACTTATTATTTGCTTATAGCGTGGTTGAGTTATTTTAATAAATTTTGTTTGTTCTTTCTCTTCCTACTATGCCACAGTGGTAAGCATTTTATGTTGTTCCTCACACACATACAGCTTTAGGTATGTTAGATACCTAGGGACAGTAGTGATACTAGTACTGTTACCCTCATTCTTTCTTTAACCACACCTAGCTACTTACAGGTTATAGGTTACAGCCTATACTTACAGGATTACCTATGGGAAATATGTTCCATTTCAAAATTGTGTTTCTTTATCTGTAGTCAAGTGTTGAATGGCTTCAGTGTTCTGTGATCAGAGAACATCAAATAGAAAATTTCATTAACAAATAATTCTTTTAAAATGTTTAATTATTTATTTACTTAATATTCCAATCATAACTATTCAATCCTCTCCTCCCAGTCATACTCACTCTCCCTGCCTTTCCCCTTCCATACCCTTCAGAAAAAGGGACCCCCCCACGCATCCCAGCATATCAAGTTGCAACGGGATTGAGCGCTTCTTCTTCCCCTTATTCGTAGTTTAAATTGTATACTTTCTGAGCAGTTGTTGAAGTTTCTCTTCAACCTTCCGAGGGCATTAATCATCCTTTTGTCTAACGTTTCCATAATTTCCACTTGTTGGTAGACTTTTTAGCCATTGTAACGAAAATCAGGTTAGCTGGGCATAGTGGCACACATCTGTATTCCCAGCACTTGAGAAGGCAGAAGCAGGTGGATCCACTAGTGAGTTCCAGGCCAGGCTGGTCTACAAAGTGAATCCAGGACAGCCAAGGCTACACAGAGAAACGCTGTCTCAAAAGTAAGTAAATAAATAAATAAAAAGAAAGAAAATCAGGTTAACTGTTCGGCGTTGCAGTACTGACATCTAAGTAGTAGTCCACTACTGTATCACAATTGCCTATATCACTCACCTCACTTTATTTCATCAAAAAGGCAATGTTATCACATCACATCAATTAATGAAGAAAAGGGTGAAGACAGTACATTATCTTGCAAAAAAGAGAAAGACAACATATAAAATTTTTAAATTTAATTTTAACTTTCACTATTTAAAGTTGTTTTTGCATATATATATATATATAGATATATATACACATACACACAGATATATATATATACACCTGTATATATAAGTATTCACATAAATGTAAATATATATGTGTGTGTAAGTGTGTATGTGTATGATGTGTGTTCCTGATGCCCATGGAGACTACAGAGGCTATTGAGTCCTCTGGACTGTACTTAAATATAGTTGTGAAATACTACATGGGTGCTGGGAATCGAACCTGGTCTTCTGGAAGAGCAGCCAATGCTTTTAAACACTGTGCCATCTCTCTAATCCCTCAAACTCAACTTTATTACCAGTAATTTTTTTTTATAATTGTTCTGGGTTTTCATTGTTGTTGCTTTTTATCAATCTCTTAATGCTTTTAATTTATCAATTAAGCTTTATCATAGATATGAAGCAGGACAAAGAGAAAAAGGATATGAAGTTTTTCTTTCCTCCTGGAAGAATCAAGAGACTTCACCATCACTGATAAAGACAAAATTGCCCAGAGAAACAATGCATGTTTTCCAAAGATAACCCCTCAAAAGGATAATAAAAATAATATGTGTACTACGCCTATTTAGGTTTGGAATGTTTACAACCTTAAGTTTGTTTTGTTTTTGCCATCAATACTCTTCTATCCTCCATAAATCTAAACTGCACACCGCATAAAAACAGCTTACAGTTTCATTTATAAAATAAAATTCTTTAGGAAAAATAAGCGAACAAGTCTATATATTTTCCTTCTTAAGATTTACTTAAAATTTAAGCTTACCTAATCTTTTAACCTTGTTGTAAACTATACCCTGACCAATGTAACTAAAAAAGAATGAAAAGAAAAACAAAGCCATGAGCTCTCTCTGTGTCTCTAAATCTGACTCTGTCTCTGTCTGTCTCTCATACACACACACACACACACACACACACACACACACACACACACACACAGATGCACTCACGCATGCACACTGTGACTGTAAAGAAAAGGATACACCCATATTGTCAGATATTCCTTATTATCCCCAGAAAACCTCTCTTTATATTAACCCCATACTTAAACTCTTATGTTAAAACTATCTTCCAAGATAAACCTAACTCTACTTCTTCCTGGGTTGTTCTGATTTATCTAATTGGAGGTCCTAGAGGAGGAAGGGAATTCCTGAGGCTGCTGTGGGTGGTAACATGGGACCGTATTTCCACACTTGCTACCTCTGACAGGTACATGTGTTGGGGAGGAACTATGGATACTAATACATGCACACACACACATATATTTATACACGAATAATATACACATGTTTATATGTGCATGCGCACACACATGTATAGTTTTGTTATTGTCTTCTGAAGTTTTAAGAATTTACTGGATATCCTGGAATGTGTGATTTGTGGCTATTGGAGAACTACTGTAATCAAATTGTATTAGTTACTTTTTGGTTGCTATGATAAAATACCAAAAGTAACTTAAAGACAGAGTTTATTTTAGCTGACAGTTCAAGGGGGATAAAGGTCCATTATAATGAGGTAAAGTCAGAGCAGCAAGTCACAAGCTGGTCAGGATGGCGGGTAGGAAACTAAGAGATCATATCTTAAAATGAAAGTATGAAAGCAGAGAGAGTAAACTGGAAGTAGGGTGAGGCTATAAATCTCAAAACCTACCCCTAGCAACATACTTCTTCCAGCAAGGCCATACCTCTTAAGCCTCCCTAAATAACACCACCAACTAGGAACCAAGTGTTCCAATGTCTGAGTATTGACAGACCATTTCTCATTCAAACTACTGAAGTAATCAAATTGTGCCTCCTAAGGAATATTTTAATCAGTATTTGATATTTGTTTGGAACCCCCAACAGACTCTTTAGATCCGTTTCATTTGCTCATTGTCTCCTGCATGTTTGCTGTTGATATTCTAGGCTCTGTTGTCATTAGATCTAGTAATCTCCTCCCAAATCCCTTCATTATAACCTCATTCCTCTGTGGGGGCTCTTAGGGTTAAACAGCTCCAACGCAGTTTTGAATGAATTTAGTTCCTTTGAGAAGAGATGAGAAACAATCCGTTTTATAACCTGATGATCCCCCCCTCCATCTGCACCCCTGATACTGAGGAAGACTCTGTTAATCAGGTCTCTGAGCTGGAAGTGGGAACAATGGCAAGCATCCCTTGCGTGAAGCAAACGCTGTGGGAGCTGGACATTCGATGGAGGGGCTGCTGTAGAGTGCTCTCCCCTCTACCTCTCCTGGTATGGAGCCAGGATCTCATAAGCTACTCAAGTTAAAACCTACTTCACAGATAGATAATGAGCAGGATAGAAGTTACACTGACCACATTTGCCCTGGCTTTAACCTAACAATAGGGTTCTTTTGTTTCTATGAAGAATGCTCTCCAGCTTGTTAGGAGCTGGCCAAGCATGTGCCTGCATCAATCTAGGATGAAGCTTGCATGTTACTGAGCTGGGAGCGGAGAGGGAGAAGAGAGAAAAATACTGGCTCACCAACTACGAGCTGCAGGAGATTTTTTTTTTTTTTTCATTTTGGCTCACTAACTACGAACTCTAGTAGATTTTTTTTTCATTTTCTATTTGCTTTTATGACCATTCCCAGGGGCTTTCAATGATGTGTTTTTTGAAATATTAGTCACTTATTTCACTAATTGTATTAGGGAGCAGGTTAGCAGAGCTGCTCACCCTGTCATGCCAGAAGTTGCTTTCTTAAATAAAGGTCTGTGTTTAAATCTCTTCTTGACAAACTGTTTATATCCATTCCCTTAATCTTATTCTACACCACACGGCTTTATTTGCAAAATGCACAAATATTTGTCTAGGTCTAAGGCACTATTACCTCTTAAAAATGCAATAGTTTTCTAATTGATCTTTTGCCTACCTTTGGCAGTCTTCCTTGTATTGCCTGACAGGCCAGTATGATCCAATTAAAAGTTAAATTGTGTATCATGGTATGAGAGAACCAGGCCTGACACCCCCAAAAGTCACCAGGAACTAGTGACCTCACCCCAAGGTCACCAGATACTAGGCCATAGGTCACCAATTCCAGAAACAAGGTTATAAGATTCCCTACCCAGGGAACAGCCTGAGGATAACCACAAGAATGGGAAGGTATATAATCTCAGGGTGGGGCATTTATGTTAGATAGCCCCCTGGTCTTGTAGTAGAACATTTCTTAGCACAGAAAATACCTAACATTCCTGAGGTCTATAGGGACCTTGCTCAATGTTATGTTAGCCAATCATTTTGTAACAAGCTTGCCCTTGCTAAATGTCATCCAATCATGTAGCTGCTAAGCAGGAATTCTTGGTTCTTGTTCAAACCCCAATAAAACCCCTGCCATGCAGGTGCTTGGGGCTCTCCTCTCTGATCCACTGCTTTGGGTGACAGTGGAAAGATTGAGCTTAATCCTGAATAAAGCTCTTTGCTCTTGAATACGAGGTCCAGTTCCTGATGGTCTTTGGAGACCTTAAGATCCAGGCATAACATTTGGGGGCTCGTCCCAGATCCACAAGACCCTCTAGGATCTCCGGCATGTGGAGCTGAACACTGGCCTGTAAGTGAGCACTCTGTTTAGTTCTGTGTCTGTTTGTCTGTGTCTATCTCTGTGTTCTGTGTTCCTCTAGTTTCTGTTTTAGGCCTCAGAGCAAAATCTGTAATCTGTGTGGTTGGGAACAGTTAGAGTGGACGCGCTGGACAAATGGGGACCTGGAAGATTTCCAGACCCCTACTGAGGGGAAGAAGGTGTCCCTGAATTTCTGTAAAGAGTGATAGAGTACCCAGTTTTCTGTGATCTCTGGATAAGGATAAAGCGGATAGCTCCAGTTTGACTTTGCTGCTGTCCTACTTTCAGTTTTTCTGTTGCAGGAGTGATGTGTTCTGTTGTCTGGCTGTGTGTGTTTTTCTGCCACACAAGCGGCGGGATCTGGCTCTGTGTGTGTCTTTCTTTCTGGTTAACTGTCTTGTGTGTCACTGCCTGTTTTTTGTGAAGGCGGCTGACACCTTTTAACCCCCCTAGACTTAATTCTTGTCCATTTCAGGGAGGCTCAAGCCATGCTTCACAGGCTCCAGTGACCGTGGCTTGGAGGCACCAAGGGATGGCTACAGTATGTGGAGCCCCGGGCTTGGCGCCTCTGCCACTGCTGTGGCTTCTGGTCTGGCAGAGCTTGGCTGCTGCTTTGGCTTTTGGTCTGGTGGAGCTTGACAGATATGTTGCTGCTCCAGTGTCTGGTCTGGAGGAATAATAAGCTGACTGTCTAAAACTCTGGGGTAGTTGGGTGGAGCCCAATTTCAGGCAGGCCATCCCTAGTGGAACAGGATGGAGGGCTCATCTTGGGACATGCTGCTGTTCCATGTTTTTTTGTTTTTGTTTTTCTTCTTTTTCCCTTCTCCTTGTATGCATTGTACTGGTTCATTCCTGTCTTATGTTTGTGTGTGTGTGTGTGTGTGTGTGTGTGTTTGCTTGTGATGGACTCAAAAGGCTAGTGACCAAACAGCTGTGCACTGTGGCAACTTTGCCTGCCTATGCTCTCAGCACTACAAGCTAGGGCACCTCTCTGGTCACCTGTTGGGAGCATGTCTCAGGGTGGGACAGGTGGGAAACAACCAAGAGCGGGGCAGCTCGAGTTCACCCAGGCTGATGGGTGCATTTCTACCTGGATTGCTGGGAAAGCCCAGTTGGGGAAGATGGCTGGGTGAGGGGTGGTGTTGGCAACACCCATGGCACAGAGCCATCCCCACCCCAAGGGTTGCTGCCCTTGGGCGGCAGTGCTAGCTGGAATCCTGGGGCAGAAGGAGCTTGTGCCACTGCTAAGAGTGCAGCTTGTGCAAACCTGGCCTCCTGGAGGAAAAGTGGTGAACTTCCACTGTAATTGTGGCAAGGAGGCACACCAAAGGGTTGCATTGTGTGGAACCCTGTGAAACACTGCTACCAAGTCCCAAACCCCTTTGTAGATTCCACAGATAACAAAATGCTTGAAATTACAGCTGGATGAAGTAAGGAAAATTTTGTCTGTTTTGTTTTAAATGTATGCATGGCCATTACATGTTTATTTCTGACTGATCTTAAGTGGTTAATGTGCTGTGTATGTCTTGGTTATAGATTAACAGTTATTGGATATGTTTAAAGTTTAAATACAAATTCTTGTTTAGAACATATATGTGTATGTGTGTGTGTGTGTGTGTGTGTGTGTATAGATATTTAACATCTATAGAAACACAGATGTTTTTAAATAGCAACCATGTGGCCTGCCATGTGATGTGACTCCACCATCTCGAAATTGCCACTTGGTGTGGCATAGGGCAAAAAATTTATAGAACCTCTTAGTCATAATAAATTCTGTTTATCATCCTATCTCCTTTTATACTAAGAAGACAAGTTTCACTTAAAATTGGTGTTGATTTTAGAGACTGAACTGTTTACACTGCTAAAACATGCTTTTGACTTTTAAAATTATGGTTATGCTTTGTGACTTCACTCCTAAAAAGGGTACTTTATTT
This sequence comes from Psammomys obesus, assembly GCF_907164565.1. Classification (NCBI taxonomy): domain Eukaryota; kingdom Metazoa; phylum Chordata; class Mammalia; order Rodentia; family Muridae; genus Psammomys; species Psammomys obesus. Next base: position 1,556,468 of record NW_026585687.1, read on the forward strand.
TGATATTGCAAAACAGATTTCTTTTAAAAATGCATTTAAGGCTATGAAACATTTTAAAGTTTATCAGGTATTTTATAATAATGTCTTTATGGATTGTATATATACATACATATATATAAAATATATGTTTTAATTTTTATATATACATATATTATATATACCTATAAGTAAATAAAACCTTGAATTCTATTTATAATATATGTAATTCATATATTTATAATATATTTAATATATTAAATATATTTATATGCTATATTATAGTAATATAATATTATATATTAATATATTTAATATTAATATATTTAAAATGTATTTATACTATTTATAATATATAACATATATTATAAATATAATTCAAGGTTTTATATACAATTTCAAGGATGTATTTTTGAGGCATGCTGTGTGATTTAACCCTGGTTTGTGAAGGTCTATTCAGATTAACAGACTGATTGGAAGTGTGTGCCTGGCTGTCAGTTTCTGAATGAATGAATTAATGCTGTTTCTTTCTGGTCTATAGATTTGGCATGGCCAGAATAGTTCAAGTAAAGTTTTTAAAATGTTCTATACTATTCTATTATGCAATTGGTTCTAAAACTTACTTGATTACAATGTTAGAACTCGGTTATGGGAAACTGTATATGCCTCACAGTGCTATACCAAGGGAGGCAAAAAAACCCACCAGCAATAACTAATGTCTGTGTTTTGAAATGCCTGCCACAGCCTGTAACAACACATGGCTGGCCAGCATGATCTGTGGTTTTATTGCCATCTTTATTGAGGACTGCCAGACGTGTTTAGTGATAAGTGCAACTTCTGTCCTTTAAGATTTTTGCTGTGCAGTCTTAATCATACAATGTGGTAGGATCAGCATGATTTGAACTGTATGATTAAAAGTTTTGTTTTGATTTTAGTTGAGAAATGTATTTAATGTTATGGTAATGACTGCAGTTGGTTACAAGATTGAGCTTTACCTAATCTCTTGCTTATGTTTTCCAGGTTAAGCCTAGGATAACTAGGGTAACTACAACGTTTGCCTATGTAGATCTACTTGAAATAGTAGATATGGTCCTAAAACACTTAACTACAGAATGTGTCAGAATTAGAGATTATAACATTTTGTTTTACAGAATGGAATTTAGAGCAGATAACTAAAGACAGACAGAGTAACTCATGCTGGCCTTCAAGCTTGTCAGAGATCTGTGGAATATGGCATTTTAACATGCGTACATAGATTCATTTAGCTTGTAATTTACCCTTCTCAGGTCTCTGATCTCATTGATGACTGAGCTAATGGTAGCTTTGCAGCTAAAGAGCAGACAGTTAGATCCACTGTTAGTTCAGTAGTCAGTTCATTAGCTACTATGTGGGATTGCATTCTATATATTTTATCAATCAATGAAATTTGAACTGTCTACATTATGATTGTAGATAGTAATGTACCTACCTGGAAATGGGACACAAGCAAGACACACAAAGAGGGAAACATCACTTTTCCCAACACTGAAACAGCAAATGAGTGAGTAAAACAGAAAACAGACAGATCAAGGTTCCAATTCTGCCAAAGGCTTGAATAATTATTCATTATCTGTTATTCATATTTCTGTAGGTTTTTGTGTTTATGAGTGTGAGAACAGGTAAATGAAAATAGAAAGGATATCACATGTGGGAAAAAGAGGTTTTAATAAAGGGCAGGAGAGAATAATATATGGCATGAAAGCAGAGAACAAAGTAGTGTAGCGGAAGAGGGGAAATAGAGGATGAGGGAGGGGTATGGGGGGGAAAGAAGGGTCAACCCAAATAAAGTATGTATGAAATGATAATAAACCCTATCGAGTTGAAACAAACAATAAGCAAAACAAATCACGGAATTATTTGTGAGAAACCAAGATTCTTGTGGCCCATTTTATGATCACTGAATTGGAATCTCAATGGTAAGCTATGAGAAATTGCTTGGTTTGTTATGTTTGAGAGTAGGGCTTGCTATGTAACTCATGCTGGCCTTGACCTCTTTGATCCTTTCTGTGCCAGTTTCGGAGTGCCGGATATACATATGTGTACCTTCCTGCCCAGTTAAAAGTTAACGAGCTTCACTGTTGTTCTGATACACATGGATGTGTGTATCCTGTCCTAGAGATTCTTACTTGTCTCTTTATGGTGAGGACCTACACATTAAAAAGCATTTTTTTCCAAGCACTGTTTGGAAGAACTAAGTAACAATGGAATGAAAATGACCCAAATCTCCATGGTAACATGTACAGTGCAGGGCCCAGCCAATACTAGAAAAAAAAAAATTAGTGCTCAAGCACACTTAGGAAATTGCAGCTTGTAGAACAGTCTGCAAAGGCCAAGCTCTTCAGTAGCCTGCCAGGTGTTGCTTCCTTCTGTTACACAGATAAACCTTTAGCTTGAAGGTGCAACTAACTACTCAAGTGAATTTTCTTTGCCAAGTCAGAAAGACCGAAAACATGTGCTTTACGTGTAGAAATACACCGGTACCTTCTCTTGGCTGTATCAAAGTTCTGATTGTAAGCACTCCTAGGGGTTTCGGAGGACTCAGCAACCTGGAATCTCTAGCTTAGCCACCTCTGCCAGGCTACGCGTGAGACTCCATGAAGCAGGGAAGATTCGAAAGAGTTAACAATCTGCGTGCGGCAGACTGGCAGCCAGGCCGGCCAATGAGGTATCTAAACCACCAGGCACGTGCGTCTGGTGTGGGCGGGTATGGTACAAAGTGTGCGGGAGGGCCACAGAGGCCTGGGGTTGAGAGGACAGCCAGGGTTAGACGTTTGGAGGAGGCGGGGGCTGCGAGGAAGCACGTGTCCGCATCCCTTTCTTCCTGTCCTTTATCCTTTTATTCTTAGGGTTTGATAGCAGCGGCGACAGCCCGGAACCCCGTGTATGGCCACGGAGTTACAGCTTCCGGACTCCATGCCCTGTCACAACCGGCAAGTAAACGCTACTTCCAGCCCAAGTCCCGATCGTCTGCGAGCAGACGACCAGATACTGGATCATGCCGAGGAAAATAAGGCTGCTTTGGCTCAACTGACTCTCCTCCCTGGGCACGCCCATTCTGGCGTGCTCTCGGAGCAGGACTCTCAGGCCTGTGGCAGCACTAATCTTCACTCTGAGAACCACAGTGATAATAGTGACAGTGGCAATTCCAAGGCACCTGTAGGCGACCCCCTCCTAGGGGACTGTGAACTCTCCCGACAGATCGGGGCACAGCTTAAGCTGCTGCCAATGAATGATCAGATCCGGGAACTGCAGACTATCATCCGCGACAAGTAAGCCCAGAGCGGAAGGGGAAAAGGGAGTGGAGGGGCTGCAGGGTGAAAGTAAAAAGCCTGTGTTTGGATTTGGCAAACTGATCTTTGGAGATGAGAGCCAGGCCTCTTTCTTTGGAGTGTGAGTAGGGGAGTCAGTGAGACAATTCTCTAGCTCTCTCTTCCTGTGGTTAGTACTGCTTTGTGGAGGAATGAAACCTTCTAGGTAGCCTTAAGCCTTTTCCGGCCTCTTTGTCTTAAACATGACTAATCCTCAACTGTGCCAGGTAGGTACACATCCCTATGCCACCTGCTCAGTTCCTGACACGATGTAAATGTATAATCCAGAAATGTTACACCCACTACACCCATAATAACCCTATGGTTATTATCACACTTTAGCCCAGGCTCAAAGAAAAAACTCGATTTCAAGGGAATTGATATTGTGTTCTGCCGGCCCTCTGACTCCTATCATTTACTGTTTGGGAGTTCAGATTTACCTGGTTGGCAGAAAGTTTATCATTCCAAACTTATCCAGGTTGTCTTACTGAAAACTTGCAGAAAGTAGTTTAACAGCAAGGCAGCCTGTGAACATGTTGGACCCTCCTAATCCCACAAATCAGTGTAGCCGAGAACTTAATTTTTTTTATTCATTTATTTTTTTAATTTTTTTATTATTATTTTTTTACACTTTATTCACTTTGTATCCCCCCATAAGCCCCTCCTCCTCCCCTCCCGTCCCCACCCTCCCTCCCCCTTCTTCATGCATGCCCCTCCCCAAGTCCACTGATAGGGGAGGTCCTCCTCTCCTTCCTTCTGATCTTAGTCTATCAGATCACATCAGCAGTGACTGCATTATCATCTTATGTGGCCTGGTAAGACTGCTCTCCCCTCAGGGGGAGGTGATCAAAGAGTAGGCCTATCAGATTGTGTCAGAGACAGTCCCTCTTCCCATTACTATGTAACCCACTTAGACACTAAACTGCCATGGATTACATCTGCGCAGGGGTTCTACGTTATCTCCATACCTGGCACTTGGTTGGAGTATGGGTCTCTGGGAAGACCCCTGTGGAGAACTTAATTTTTAAAATGCTTTTGGAATGAGTTTTCTTGGATAAATACACACCACAATGAAATACAGCTGCGATCCTTCCTTCTTTTCTATCTATCTATCTTTCTTTTTTTTCTTTTTCTTTTCTTTTTGGTTTTTTCGAGACAAGGTTCCCCTAAATTGCTGCTCAAACTCTGACTTCAAACTTGAAGGCACAAATCAACCTCCCAAGTAGGGGTAACTATTGTATATGAGACCATAATCTGGCTCCTATTGGCACCTTTAAATGAATAGCTACAGCATGTAAGACCACTATCTTCCTTCCCATTATGCCTTGGCATTTTAAAAATTCCCTACCATGAATCAGATTTTAGCAACTTTTTCTTTATCCCCTTGGTGTGGGCTCCTGTGTTTCCTTACTTCAGTTTTCCTTACTCTTTCACATGTATGCATCTATAAGCTGTTATTTTAACATAGCAGCCTTGATTTGATAACTGCCATCTAAACAGCCTTCCTTGGCTCATCAGAACCTATCAGCCCTTAAAATTTCTTTAACAGAAAAAAAAATTTTGCACATCAGTGTAGTATTACATAATGATTAAATCAGATTAAATAAATTTATTTCTCTATGCACTTATCAACTCTTTATGGTAAAAGCTTTCTAAATCCTTTATTCTGTGCAGTACTTTATTATCTGTAGTTAACATACTATGCAATAGTACAACAAAGCTTCTTGCTTCTACTCTAACTCAATACTTTTTTGTTGTTTTGTTCTTTTTGAGACAGGTTTTCTCTGTGTAACCTTGTTTGTCTTGGACTTGCTTTGTAGACCATGGGCTTGCTTTGCAATCAGGTTGGCCTTGAACTCACAGAGATCTGCCTGCCTCTGCCTCCTGAGTGCTAGGATCACAGGTGTGCACCACCATGCCTAGCTTCTACTAAATACTTCTTGATCAACCTTTCTACCTTTTTCTCTTCCTCTCTTCTCCCCATTCTCTAGTAAAATCCATTCTATAGTCAAATTCCCTGAGATCAACTTTTTAAGACTTCACTTCTGACCAAGATCATGCAGTTGTTGCTGTTTTGGATAGTTCAAATGAAAGAAGTCACATTTTATACCACGCTTATGTGGCTAGTTTCTTTTATTTTTGTAAATTTATTTGTATTTTTATAAATTGGAATTTATTTACTCTGTATCCTTGCTGTAGCCCCCTCCCTCATCCCCTCCTAATCCCACCCTCCCTCCCACTTCTCCTCCTATGTCCCTCCCCAAGTCCACTGATAGAGGAGGAGGACCTCCCCTCTGACCCTAGCCTCTCAGGTCTCATCAGACTGGCTGCATTGTTTTCCTGTGGCCTGGTAAGGCTGCTCCCCCATTAGGGGGAGGTGATCAAAGGTGGCTAGTTTCTTTTAGTATGATGTTTTCAACATTGCTTCCTTTCTGTGATTGAATGGTACTTCATTGCATAGATGTGCTGGGGGAGGTGCTCAAAGGTGGCTAGTTTCTTTTAGTATGATGTTTTCAACATTGCTTCCTTTCTGTGATTGAATGGTACTTCATTGCATAGATGTGCTGCAGTTTGTTTATCTACCAACGGCTAATGAACATTTGGGTAGTTTCTCCTCTTTCCTTATTATGAATAAGACTGCTGTGAACATTTGTTTATATGCCTTTGCTCAGGGGTGAGGATCTTAAGTTTTCATTAGATTTCATAAAGGTTAAATATATAAAGGTTAAAAACCATTCATACATATCTTGGAGAGAGTACGACCTTCAGCATTTATATATGATAGAGTCTGTATGTCTTGATTATATTTCATTCAGAAAAGTCTGGGTTATATAGCGACCTGAGAGTAAGTAGAATCCTTTCTGTTTTTCTTCTGAATTTGAAAGAGGAGACAGTAGGATCCCATTAGGGGGATTTTAGACAACATGTTTAACATCTCTCTGTTTCTGCTTTATCATTTATAAAATGAAGATGTTGGTGCAGCCTCCTGGAGCTCTTTCCTGAGACGCTAAAAGAATATTCGATCCATGAACACTGTAATAAACTGTGAAGTGCTTTGTATATTGACAGAATTTAAATTCTTCATGTTGGAAATTATGCATGCTTTTTACTGATACAGTTTAGGGGATTTGCTTGTATAGAGAATTAAAATTCTTAATTTGAAAATCAATACCAAAGCCAGGTCTTATGGCTCATGCTGCTAATACCAGCATTCAGGAGGCTAAGTGAGAAGGATGGCTGTTAGTCTGAGGTTAGTCTGTGGTGATTAGTGAGGAACAAGCCAGCCAGAACTACCTAGCAAGACTTTCTCTCAAAACAAATAAAAATAATGAGAGGGCCTACATAATTTGTACCCAGCTTTGACATAGTATAGAAAGGTCTACTGTAATTTTTCCTAATGAGGTGATACTCATTCAGGCTGGAGACAATGGTTTTTTAGTTTTGTTTTTGTTAATCAGCATAATTTGTTAACAAAAGCTTTCTCTTTTCTTTTTAAAAATTGTCTTGCCTTTATGCAAACAAGGTCTGTTTCAGGCACTGTAGGAGCTGACAGAGGCTATATTCATGTAAGCGGAACTATATTCATGTAGGTCTAGTTATAAAAGGTACAAATGGTTATCATAGTCTGTCCTCTTTGAAGCATATGCTTTTCTCTCTTTTGATACACACACACACACACACACACACACACACACACACACATTATGGAGTTGTCTGATAATAGAAGCCTTTGGAGTACATGTTGTTTCTTTTATTGTTCCTGGTTCTTAGAATCTATTTAGTAAAGGGATTGCTTCCTGAATTGACTGTGGCATGGGGAAATAGGGTGATCCAACTGAACTGCAAGTTGTGTATCTATAAAATAAGCAAGATTGAGAACATTGTCCTGATTTAAAATGGTTTTATTTTTTGAAGTTTACAATATTTGAAACATTTATGTTGGCTATATTATTGAATTTCAAGGAAATGATTTTCTCTCTTTGAGAGTGCAGTAATCTAAATGCTGAATGGAATGGATAATATATTCAGCTATGCATACATGGGTCACTGGCAAACGACGAAAAAGAAATGACTCCTTCATTTTCTTGTGGCTTCTTTTTGTTGCTATTGAAATGGATTAAACTATACAGCTTTCTCATCCTGAATAATAAATCCCGTAGAATCTGAGTGTAATATATATCTCTCCCTTGAACATGGTTCATGATCTCATGCATAAGGCAATGAAGTGAATTTTAAAAATCAATCTCCAATCCCTAGTTGCGTGTGTGTGTGTGTGTGTGTGTGTGTGAGTGTGTGAGTGTGTGTGAGAGAGAGAGACAGAGACAGACAGAGACTGATTTTGTCTCCTGAAATATTGTGAGCACTTTGAGTATATTTGGTCTTTGTACTTGTCATAGGAGAGGCTTTGGCATGGCTTGTGTAGGCTGCTTGGATGGGAGCTGAGCAATTATCTTAAGAGTTTTCCAGTCCATAAAATGGCACCGAAGAACTACCTTAAGCCTTGTGACTAGTTTTCAGTCATCTGGAAGGAGACATTTAACCTCAGATTGGATTGAACGTCCTGTGCAATTGTAGAGTGAGTGTTACCTAATGTGATGTGAGTCATACAAGTAACGTGATGTTCTTAACCAACGCTGTGCATTGGAACTGAAGTCTTTTTCAAAAACAATTTCCTGGCTCTCATACTTAGAGGTTGTTTGCAGTCTTGGGTGGAACCCATTTGCAGCCTTACAAATACCACAATGACTATTCCGTGCTCAGATGAGACCACTGCCTCTGTGAGAATGCCCAGACTCCCTGTGTGGTGACAGGCCTGGCTTCAGACTTGGCATATAGAGCAATTCAAGGATTTATACATGAAACAGAAGTAGCTTAAAGAACTTGTCCTGGCATCACCCTGAGACTAGAGGAATCTCAAAATTTGTCATTTCAACTTATACGAAACCGAAATGCTCACCATAGGGAAAATTTAATTTACAGACTGTCTAAAACTTGGACATGTTTTTTTTTTTTTTTGTTTCTGTACATTTTCCATTTGAATTTTCTAACTGGCTGTAGTGCAATAGGGAGGAAGTCCCATCTTTAGGCAGCACAAATCCCTTATATAATATGTTAGGGCTATCCTATTAATGTCTCACAGGTTACACTGGACCCTAGCAGGTGAAAATTATACCTCTTGTTTTTCCACCTGCTTTTTGGAGTTTATTTTGAATTCTACTTGGAGATGCAGGTAAACAATGAATGGCTCTGTATTTTATAAGCTTATTAAGGTATTAACAGGCTGTGACTTTCCTGACTTGCACCTGGCAGGTGGAAGAAGTTGTTTTTTTTGTTGTTGTTGTTGTTGTTTTTTAATTTCCATTGAGTTAGATTTGTTCTAGTGTGTTGTTAACGGTTTGTTTTTTGAAGGTGATGGGAAGAGCAAAATCCGTTGTAAACCATCTGCATGCTACAGCAAATCTTGCGGCTGTTCTTGATTTTAGTGATCACATAATGGAGAAGTGAACCTTCTCCTTTGCTCATTAAACCACAACTTGAAATGAAACCTACCTTTTTAAAAAATTTATTTATTTTTATATTTTTTTGATTTTTTTTTTGTGACAGGGCTTCCCTGTGTGGCTGTCCTGGACACACTTTGTAGATCAGGATGGCCTTGAACTCACAAAGATCCTTCTGCTTCTGCCTTTCTGAGTAGAAATCTACCCTTTGACTAAACCTGACAGAACTTTTCTTAGGTTTCACTTCCCTGCAACCCATTGGTTTAACAAACAAAATATTAAATCTGAGTCCTCACACTCTTAGTTTTAATATTCTTACTGTGAAAGTCCATTAAATTATTCCTGTCCTTAGCAGGTAAAACACTGGATGTCCAGTTAAATTGAATTCAAGAAAATAGTGAACATTTTTTATATAAGTATAACTTAAATATTGCATGGGATTTATGAAATTCAAATTTAATATCCTATATTTTTATTTGCTAAATGCTCACTCCATTTTCACTTCTCCAAATGTCACAAACAATCCATGTGTATAATCTTCTAGGAAGAGTGTTGTGTTTACAATTTTCAAATGACATCCAATTCTGTGTGCCTAGGATTTGATTTTATTTAAATTGTTGTAAGTTATGACTCCTCAGGAGTTTGTTTTCAATTGCTTTTGGAAAGCATGTATTTTTTTTTCAAAGTGTAGTCTTGCTGTGTGGGCGAGGCTGGCCTTTAACTTGTTAGAGATGCCAAGCTGCCTTTGAACTTTATGATCTACTGGCCTCATCCTTCTGAGTGCTGGTATCACGGGTTTCCACCAGCATACCCTGCAAAGGGTGTGTAGTGTGGTTTACTCTTTACAAGCTGTATTATAAAATCATCTGTCTCTTCAGGAAGATCATTTTATTTATTTGCTACTTGAACTTTATTTGGAGAAAGAGTTTTGCTATGTAACCTGGGCTGGCCTGAAACTCCTGGGTTTAACTAATCCTCTGTTGTGTGACACTATCTCTGGGTGAACAAACATCTACTCACCCCAGCTATAACCCCCTCCCTCATTCCCTCTTAATCCCACCCTCCCTTCCTCATCTCCCTGCTCCTCTCTAAGTCCACTGATAGGGGAGGTCCTCCCCTCCTTTCAAGACAAGATTTTTTCATGGTTTTGATAGAAATTGAACAATTATGATTTGAAGTAGAGTGTATAGAGTGAATAATACCTGGAGTCTACTTTCCATTAAAAAATATTTTAAACAAATGATTCACACCAGTATTGGGTTAAAAGGAAGATTCAAACAGCTTGATCAGATAAGAAAATTCTGTTCTTAAGAAACTGTTCTCAGCAGGGTTAAGAATTTCAACATGATGTTGAAGGCCACTGTGAAATTTTTTTAATGTAATCACCTTATTGTATCCTAGCTTTACTTTAATTTCTAAATTGATTTAAAATAAATAGTATGAGTTGAAGTTTGCCTAAAATAACAGAAGGCAATATAGTAATTGCTGTTCATAATGGAGTAACTTGGAACAGTGGATGATTTCATTTGTAGGTCAAATAATTGTTAAGCAAAGACATTTCTTATTAGATTCTCAGTGTATAGCTTTTGTAGAATGTATGTATCATGCAAAGGTTATACGCTAAAGCTGATTTTTTTTGGGGGGGGAGGGTAAAAAAGGTCTTAATGTCTGATTCCAAAGTAAAAATAACAGATGGCTCTATCTCTGATCACTTTGCCTGTGTAATAACTTGATATATAAATGTTGAGAAGTGTTAAAAAAAAGACATGTTGCCAAAATATATCACAGGATATTTCTTTAAGACTTGACAGCTGAAGAGATAGCTCAGTGGTTAAGAATACTTGCTGTTCTTGCAGAGGACCTGGTTTTGATCCCAGCATCCACATGGCAGCTCATAACAACCTGTAATTCTAAATCCAGGGCATGATAGGTTCCCTTCCAGCCCCTATGGACACCATACATGTGCATGGTACACAGACATACATGCAGGCAAAACACTCATATGCATAAAACAAAATAAATATAAAAAATTAAAGGAATGCATTAAGCTTCTATAATATCCTGAAAGCTTCAAAGTTTCCTTCCCTCTTGAAAAGGAGCTATGATTTGGCTGCTGAACAAGTTTGCATAGGTCTAGCATAATAATACTATTATTTTTTATATAGTTCTCTGCTTTTCACTTCCTTGACAGATGTGTTTGAAGTGGTCTTATTTGAAATCAGCAGTACGCATAACAGAGCCTGTTTTAAATGGCTTCTCTATGTATATAGTTGTGTGTGTGTGTGTGTGTGTGTATGTGTAGAATTTTTTGAGTCTAGAGAATAGAATGTATAAATACTACTAACACATATTCTTGCTGTTGCTTAATTACACCCATAGTTTAGGGAATAGTGGTGATAGAGCTGTGATCACTGTAAGAAGTGCAATGTTATTTGTGTCAGGTACATTTTGTTGCTTTCCTCTGTTAAAAAAAAAAAAGTTGAGTACAGCTGGGCATGGTGGCACACACCTTTAATCCCAGCACTAAGGGAGGCAGAGGTGGGCAGATTGCTGTGAGTTCAAGGCCAGCTTTGGTCTACAAAGTGAGTCCAAGGCTCACACAGCCAAGGCTACACAGAGAAAACCTGTCTCCCAAAACAAACAAACAAAAAAGAAAAGAAGAAACACTGAGTGCACATGCAAAAAAAAAAACAAAAACAAAAACAAAAAAAAGTGAATTATCTGCCGAGCTAAGAAACACTTGCATTTATCCCTTTGATGTTATGATAAGGAATATTTTAGTATATTTTATATAGACAGGTAGGGAATTTTAAGTACATAAGCTGTGAACTAATCCATTCCATCAAAATGTATAACATATGAAAGAAGGAAGAGGAATAATGTTAGAAGTTTACATATAAGAAAAGCATCAGTGTCTTAACATTCAGGGGGTGGAGGGTGGTTAACAACTTGTGGGTATGACAGGATTGCGTTATTATTGTTTGCGTACCTCAGGATAGGAAGGAAATGTGTAAGAAAATGACAGGAAAATCCAGGTAATGAAAAAGGCCATGTTATAAATGATTTGGGAAAGAGGGCTTAGAAATTAAATCACATATTCTTGAAAGCAATGACAAAAGCACAGGACTTATGTTAATTCAAAGAAGAACCAAAGACAAAGTATTTGGATTATGTATCTCTATTGTGTGCCTAGAAAGCAAGGTGAACTTAAGGGGGGAGAGTGGGAAAGCTAGTTTTCTTACTGTAAGTTTTTTTTTTTTTTTTTCAATTTGAGCTTGTAGCCTTGTTGTCATCTTCCAGGGGATCTTTGTTCCCTGACAGCTCAGTGGGAACGGCATGATCTTTTCAGTTCTTATCTTGGATGTTGATATCAAGTAGTCAAATACCTGTTTACAATAATAGTCATGAAGTCATTTCATTTTATGTCTGTATCCTAGTAAAAACATATTGCCTTAGTAATAGTCTGTACACATAAGCATTTCAGCTTTTATTATATAATAGGTCTTAATATCAGTGTTACTATAATAAGTTATATTTTACTTCGAAGTTCTAATTTAGACTAAAACTTGTACTTTATTTTATTTTATTTTTTAGGACAGCCAGTAGAGGGGACTTCATGTTTTCTGCGGATCGTTTGGTAAGTGGAGGCTTTCCATTTTCATTTCGCTGTTATACACAGTGATATAATTCTGGTAGGCCAGGAGGCTTTTTTGCTGTAGAGCATTCTGGGGTTGAGAGATTTCACTTAGTAACCATCATCTTGATAGGCTTCTGAAGTGTTCTTTCTAGTACAGCTTTAAAGCACTGCTTCACTCCCTTTTACCCCAAAGTATTGCCTATGAATCCATTCCTTGTCATTCTTAGATGGATCTTGGCAGTCTGGCTCTTAGCAACTCATAAAATGTCTCATCTTAGGGCACTGAATTGAAGCACTTAGAAGGAAACTAAATATGTTCTGAGACCTAGCATTTACCCTTGTGGTATCAGCTAAGATGCAAAAAGTAGTCTTTTTTGTGTGATTTACAGTATGAGTCGCATTTGTTTTGTTTCTGCCCTGTGGTGTAGTCACAATTTTAAATTCTAAGTTGGGCTGTCTACCCTTCTTCAAGGGCATCCTATGAAATCCTGACTAAACCCAGTCTTTACATAGTCAGTGAGATCTCATATGATCTCAGGCCAGATTGCTTTGCTACAGTTTTTCATTCTTGTGCTGATACCTAAGTGTGCTCCATTCTTAAAATGAAATTGATAATTAGTTGCTATGACTAATACTCTTCATTAATGAAAATAAACACTGGGCACACATGAGGTTCTGTGCTAGACTATTTTGGGAGGGAGGAGGTAAAACAGGAATATAGATATGGTCCTTGCTCTTGTGGAATTTGCAATCTTAAATGTTGCCCATACTTAGATTAAGAAAGAAATGTGGCTTATTAACCTTGTAGATATAATCAGCTCATTGAAAATAGTTCTAAAAGGAAATGTGAGGAAAAGGCATCAAACTTTTCATTTTTATTTTTTTTTTTCTGGAGCATGTATTCTAAAAGACTTTAGACAGCTCTACAGTCTTTGAGAGACCCAATTCAATTTAAACTAATCTTGTCTTTTGTGGAGAGTAATAGCTGCTGGTAAGAGCAGAAGGAATATGGTTGACGTTCCTGGGGTAGTAGCCATTGTCTATCAGGTTTTCTTCTGTGTGTGTATGTGTACATTTGTGGAGGTGCATGTGTGTGTGCTTGCAGGTAGAAATCAGAGGTCAACCTTGGGTGTGGAGGCCAGAGATCAGTCTTGGTTGCCTCTCAGGAGCCATCTACCTTACCTTTTTTATTTTTACTATTTTAGATAAGGTTTTGAACTGGCATCTAGAGGTCCTCAGTTAGGCTGAATGTCCATCAAGCCCTCCAGATACCCTCTTGTCACTAGAGTTATAAAGTGTATGCTACCACTTGGATTTTTTTATGTGGATTATAGATACTGAACCTAGGTCTAAATGTTTACAAGGCAAATACTTACCACCAATCAGCTTTCTTTTATGTGTTCAGCAAAAATAAACAAACAACAAAACCCCAAAAACATTTTTTAAATTTTTATTTATTTTTTATTTTTATTATTAGTTACATTTTATTAACTCTGTATCCCAGCTGTGTCCTGATCCCTCATTCCCTCCCAACCTCTCCTTCCCTCCCTCATCTCCTCCCTGCCCCTTTCCAAGTCCACTGATTGGGGAGGACCTCCTCCACTTTCATCTGATCCTGTTTTATCAGGTATCTTCAGGACTGGCTGCAAAGCTCTCCTCTGTGGCCTAACAGGACTGCTCCTCCCTTGTGAGAAACTTCTACTTTATTGACAGAAAATAGGAGTTTCTGTTCTCTGATGTAAAATTGTTCATCTTTTCTTTCCTTTGTGCCTTCTTTCTTTCTGTTTTTGAGACAATGTCTCCTTTTTTTTTCCAGAATGGTCTCAAAATTCTTGGTTCAAGCATTCCTCCTGCCTCAGCTTCCCTAGTAGCTGGGATGACAAGGCTAATGACAGATGCATCTATCTCTTTGTTGTTGTTATTATAGAAAGTAGGAGTCAAGTCCATGGATGTTTTAAAATGCTTCTTTGAAATAACATGTATTATATATTAGCCAAATAAGATATGTGGCATACTTCCTGTAAGGGAATGGTAATTTGGACTTCTCCATTCTTTATAGTTGGCTTTGAAGGGCCACTGATGAAGTGTGGTTGTGTGTGTGTGTGTGTGTGTGTGGGGGTTCTGTTGTGATTGTGGTAGCAACTACAGCTGTTTATATTTTTATTATTAAGGATTTCTAGTATACCATCTCCTCAACACAAGGGTCTCATGAGAGTGAGCAATTGATGTTATTCTGAGATTGTCAGGAGTTGCTTCCTGTAATTCTTTACATTTTAATTATTTTTTTGGGAGAGTGATGAAGATTGCTGTACCACTGAGCTACACCCCACTCCTTAAAAGGATTTTAGTCATTTCTTCTTCTAGTTTTATGCTCTCCTCTAACTTAGACACACTAATCTCCACACCTGGGTTTATATATATTTTATTTATTCTTTGAAAAATGTATACATATATACAGTGTATTCTGATTATATAATTCCCTCCAAATCCTCAGATTCTTCCACCCAACTTCATATCCTCTTTTTTTCATAGCCTACTGAGTCTAATTTATGCTGTCCAGATGTACCTGGGTATGAAGCTATTTACTGGGGTATGGTCAACCCTTCAGGGGACCACACCTCTAAAGAAAACTGACTCTTCCTCCTTCAGAAAACGGATCAGCTGCCAATAACTTCTCATTCAGAGATATGGCCTATGAGCTCCTCGCCCTTGTATGGGAGTGTTAATTGGCTTGGTCTTGTGCAAGCAAACACAGCTGCTGTGAGCTCATGTGTGCAACAGCCACGAGTACGGCGTCCCTCCCACGTCCAGAAAAAAATATTTCACAGCAGTTCTCTTCAACCTTTGCCTCTTACATACATGGTAATTTCTGTCCCACAGTTTCGAAGGATGGGGCAGGAAATAAGGCTCTTTTAAGGTATGTCACTAGAGGAAGGAGATAGGGGCTGTACAAAGAAAAAAAAATCATCCCTGTAAATTGTCTTTTAAACAAACATAAATAGGCACGGGAGATTGTAGATATCTGTGAGGGTGCTCTTGCATACACCAGTTAAAAGATTTCTGGGCCCATTCTCTGATTCTTCAGGCGGAGAGAGTGATGGGGCATTTCCAAGTGATCCTTCTAACGGCAGCAGGGTGATATGTTGTGATAACAGAGAACGAAGCATTGTACCTTTCCCTGCTGTCCCTGATTCTCAGTCATTAATGCTGTATTGATTGGAGAAAATGTGCACTACAGGCTCAGCACTGTCTCTGTTATGGTGGGCTCTGGCTGCTCATATCTCACTGTGAGAAGCTGTTTTCAGGAGTCTTTAGTGATTCTTTCTTCTGGCTCACATATTTTCAATTAAAAATTTATTTTTTTTATATATTAATTACAGTGTATCCATTTTGTACCCCAGCTGTAGCCCCCGCCCTCATTCCCTCCCCATCCCACACTACCTCCCTCTTCTCCTCCCATGCCCCTTTCCATGTCCACTGATAGGGGAGGTCCTCCTCCCGTTCCATCTGATCCTAGCTTATAAGGTCTGATTAGGACTGGTTGCATCATCTTCCTCTGTGGCCTGGCAAGGCTGCTCCACCCTCAGGTGGAGTTGATCAGAGAACCAGCCACTGAGTTCATGTCAGAGACAGTCCCTGTCCCCCTTATTAGGGAACATACTTGGATACTGAATTGCCATGGGCTACATCTGAGCAGGGTTTCTAGGTAAGATCCATGCATGGTACTTAGTTGGAGTATCAGTCTCAGAAAAGACTCCTGTGCCCAGATTTTTTGGTTCTGTTGCTCTCCTTGTGGAGCTCTAGTCCTCTCCAGGTCTTACTATCTCTCCCTTCTTTCCTAAGATTGCCTGTATTCTGCCCAAAGTTTGGTTATTAGTGTCAGCATCTGCTTTGATACACTGCTGGGTAGACTCTTTCAGAAGCCCTCTGTGGTAGGCTCCTGTCCTGTTCCCTGTTTTCTCCTTCTTCCCATGTCCATCCCATTTGTCTTTCTGAATGAGGATTGATCATCTTACCCAGGGTCCTCCTTCTTGCTTAGCTTCTTTAGGTGTACAGATTTTAATATGTTTATCCTATATTATATGTCTAATATCCACTTATAAGTGTAAGTATATACTGTGTGTGTCTTTCTGCTTCTGGGATACCTCACTCAGTATGATCTTTTCTAGATCCCACCATGGCACATTTACACAATGGAATACTACTCAGCTATTAAAAACAAGGCCTTTTAGGCTTTCTTTGCATTATGATGGACTTTTGTTAAAAATGAATTCAAATTCATGTTCAAATTTCAAAGATCTCAAAAGTACTAAGCAAGGCAGAAAAAGTCCAGGTAGACACTTTCCACAGTAACCCATAACTTTATTACCACCAATGAAGTTTTGTACCTCTAATATTCTTTACTGAAATAGAGTGCACACTGGAGCCCTTTAGTGACAGTCACATGTCATATGAAGGTTGGATTCTTAGCAACAAGCAGCCTGGCATTTAGATCTGTCCCTGCAGTTAGGGACAGATCCCACCTCCATAACCCTCAGCTTCTAAGTCTAAGAACTAACAGGATTCTCTGCAGGACCTCAACTTATTTTTTTTTCTTTGACTTTCTAGATCAGACTTGTTGTAGAAGAAGGACTGAATCAGCTGCCATATAAAGAATGTATGGTGACCACTCCGACAGGTAAACAGGACTTCTAGTCTCAAATTTTCCTCAAAAATTCTGAGTTAGAGTGGGAGGAGGGAGAAAAAAAATGGAAGGAGGACATTCTGTGTAATATCAGTGTGAAAAAAATGAGCTTATATATAGCTGTTTTTTAAAAAAAAAAACTTTAAAAACTGAGAGTTTTAGAAATCCATATAGATGACTTTTTGTTAATGGCTTCCTTGTCAATTCAAGTTAAAGGTTATTACATGCTCTTCAGCATGCAGATGTTGCTTTTGATGGTAGCCCATGGGGACCAGAGTTAAGAATTGCTGGCAGCTTATCTTCATCTCTGTGGGGAAGCTGCTGGTGCTAACAAATGCAGGAAACTGGCTTGGCATAGAAACTTCAGGTTAAGAAAAAGAAGAGATGTGAAAAAGAAAAGGAAAAGGAAAAATAAGATTTGGAGAAGGTATTTTGTTCTAATAAAAAATAGCATACAATCCTTCTTTCAGATATTTGAAATTCTGACTTTTTAAAATAAATGATGGAAAACTCTTCTTTTAAGAGGGCTGACTATGAACAATTGAAGGCTGAGCTTGTTACATCATAATTGACACAAGCCAGTATGAGGCCAAGTTTTGAGTAGCTTGATAACTACTTCAGCCTTTCTTCTGCTTTTTAGGCAGAATGAAGGCTCATAAAAAGGGATGGAATGGGGAGGCTTTCTGCTGTAGCTCTCAGTGGGGCCCCGGGTTTAATTGACAGGGTATCTAGAATTCATGGACTGCAGTGAATCTCCTTTGAATTCAATTTAGAGGGTGTGTATGTGAATATTGTTCTGTAATAAGTTCTATTCCAATTTGATGAAATCCTTCTTTCCCAATTTTTATCACAGGCTTTAAGGAATTAGGAAATAACTATGAAAAATCATGACTCATTACTTTTACAAGAAACCCAAGGTGTTATACAATGTGTCTAGACAAGGGTTGCTTTGTATTCATGTGCTTTGAACCTTATAGAATATGCACATTGCTCCAATGATAAAGGATCTATTTTTCATTTTATTTCCCAACAGGGCACAAGTATGATGGAGTGAAATTTGAGAAAGGAAATTGTGGGGTCAGCATAATGAGAAGTGGTAGGTTTGCATGTATTTGATTTTGTTTCTTTGCATGAGTGGAAATGGTTGCTCTTTCCTGGGAGAGAGGCGGGTGGCCTTGTCATAATTGCAACCTGCCTTTTCTTAAGTCTCACCACCTGTGTTGCCTGGTCTCATGGTGCCTTGGAGTCATGGCACATTTGCTGCTAAGTTTAGCTAATTATAATTGCAGGCATCTTCCCTAGTGCCCTGCTCCCATGAGCAAGCCAGCTTCTTAAAAGACTCAAAGGGAAACTCTCCTCCATTGCTAATGGGAGTGAAAACTTGTACAACCACTGGAAATCAATCTGGTGCTTTCTCAGAAAATTGGGAATAGCACTATATCCAAAAGATGCTCCACCATTCAATAAGGACATTTGCTCAACTATGTTCATAGAAGCTTTATTTGTAATATCCAGAATCTGAAAACAACCTAGATGTCCCTCAGTGGAGGAATGGATACAGAAATTGTGGTACACCTACACAATGGGATATTACTCAGCTGTTAAAAACAAGGAAATCATGAAATTTGCAGGCAAATGGATGGAACTAGAAGAGATCACCCTGAGTAAGGTAACCCAGAAACAGAAAGACAGGCATTATATATACTCACTAATAAGTGAATATTAACCATATAATATAGGACAGCCATCTACAGACCTAAAGAAGGTAAACACTAAGGAGGACCCTAGGGAGGATGCTCAAATCTCATTCAGAATATCAAACAGGATAGATAGCAGAAGTGGTGGAAGAGAGGAAACAGGATGGGAGTCTACTATAGAGGGTCCTCTGAAAGGATTCACGCAACAGGGGATCAAAGCAGATGCTGAGACTCAGGAACAAACTTTGGGCAGAGTGCAGGGAGTCTTATGGAGGAAGAGAGGGTTGGGATTAGATGGATGGGACAGGAGCCCCACAAGGAGACAAACAAAACTAAAATATCTGAGCACAGGGGGTCCTGAAGGGACTGATGCACCAATGTAGGACCACACATGGGGAAGACCTAGACACCCTATTCAGATGTGGCCAATTGGTAGCTTAGTCTCCATGTGGATCTCTGAGGGAGGGAATCAGGGGCTGCCTCTATCATGAACTCAGTTGACTGCTCTCTCGTCACTCACCCCTGATGATGCAGTCTTGCCAGGTTACGGAAGAAGAAGATCCAAGCAGTCCTGATGAGTTAACAAGCTATGGGCAGATGGCAATAGTGGAGAACTCCCCCTTTCAGTGGACTAGGGGAAGGGGATGAGGAGAAGAGGGAAGAAAGGTGGGTCTGGGGGAGTTCAGGGAGGGTGCTTCAATCAGTATATAAAATGAATAAATTATGAAGAAAAAAAGACTCAAAGGAGGGTGGGAGGATAGCAGGATGGGAGGACAGGATACTGCTTCTTGGGTAGAAAAGTTTGCAGACTGAAAAAATGTGGCATAAATTACATTGGTTCTGAAGAACATTTGAATATCTGGCTAGAGAAAATGTATTCTCTGTTTTTATCTATGTTGTAGGTAAATGCCAAAATATGGACAGAATGACTTGCTTAATATTTAAAATTTTATAGTCTATTAATATGTAACTATATAGGCAAAAGCACTTAGTTGTCATTAGCTCTAGGCATTTCTGCTTCTGGTCTTATACATTTCATATAGGTGCTTTGAGTCCAACTGATCACCCTAAATAACAACGTTTGCACAGGAAAATGGCATTCCTGTGATAAGAACATGTACAGGGATGTTTTCTCTTCAGCAAACTGAATTTTTTTTTTCTTTTTTGCACAAGAGCTGGAAGCTCCACTTGTTTTTCACTGGAAACTGATAGATTTTTAAACTATATAAACATTCATGTTTTCTCTAGCTCTTGTGTTTGTGAACAATTGAACACCTCAATTACAAAAGGAGCTTTAGGTTCTGTTTTTATAGGAAGATAGCGCTAA
The DNA here is from genome assembly GCF_907164565.1 of Psammomys obesus. Taxonomy (NCBI): domain Eukaryota; kingdom Metazoa; phylum Chordata; class Mammalia; order Rodentia; family Muridae; genus Psammomys; species Psammomys obesus. The sequence continues at coordinate 1,576,634 of NW_026585687.1, forward strand.
GCAATGACAGCATTCTCAGGATAGTTTTGTTCAGCACTTGAAGCTGTTGAACACATAGATACGCTTTCTTCCCAGCTCCTTCTTTGAGAATACCAGCTTGCTCCTTGTAAGCTCTCTTGTGTACCAGATGATTCAGGGAGATAAAGGCCAACTTGAGAAGGGGTTTTTGGGTGTTTGTTTCTTTGCTTTGTCTTTTGATTTTTTTTGTGTGTTTTGATACTATAGTTTGAATCCAGAATCTTGCATACGTGTGTATAACATATACACACTATTACCATCAAAATCCATGCCCAGCTTTGACATAGTTTTTATTCTTAAAAGCTACCTATTGTTTTTGTATATTTTTAGAAGAAACTGTTTATATGTTTTCGCTAATGCTCTAAAGTTTCCTCTTAAATAAAGAGTTAATTTAAGAAAATATTAAAATATTATGTAGATACCAGTACTGATAGAATTTCAAAGCAATGTAAAATATTGCATGAGAATGATTGACTTTAGGAAATATACGTCTTCAAAGACATTCAGACTCAGAAATAGCCCTGTGTGTAGGGGCTAGGGAGAGGTCTCGGCGGTTAAATCAACTGCCACACAAGGGTGAGGAATGAAGTTGAAGTCAGTGTGGCGGCCTGCTGGTTATCCCAGTACTCCAGAGGCTCAGGCAGGGGAATCCCTGGAGCAAAATGGCTAGGCAGATTCCTCACATCGGGAAGCCCTGATGCTCAACCGAGAGACCTTGGCTCAAAGAATAAGGTGGAGAGTGACTGAGCTCACCCTCATGTGCAGTTGCACACACATGTGTGCCTACACACACACGCAAACATGTTCACGCGCACGACACACACAGACACATAGAAAGGCAGCTTCTGTTGGGATGAGGGTCAGGCAGGCTCTTTGGAGAAGAGAGAACCCATGTTACTTGACACTTTTTCCAATGAAGTCACTGTTGAGCTAAAATGATGAATCCTGCTGCCACCTTGATCCAAAGAAAAAGCTTCTGCCTGCAGCCCCCACTCTTTCATGAATCTTTTAGATTTTTGCCAGACAAAAGTGACAAATTTAGGTGGCTTAAGGTCTTCTTTAAAAACCTAATAAGAGGGAAAGTATCTCTGATGCCGAAGAAGCTCAAGGAATGACCCAGTCAAGCCTATACTAATGGAAGCATGACAGCTCCATAGCTTATAAGCCTACCTTATTGTGGTTTCATTGACCAGGCTTTCATTGAGCTTTTACTAAGAAGAAAATATGACCATAGTAGAGAAAGAAGAATGCTTCTGCCTTGATAGTGCTCGTTTTGGTATTAGTAACAGTGAGAAACTTTATTTTAGCCTGTTCTTGGATTTGCACTCTATCTGCCACAACCCTGTTGCCTCTGATTTCTTTTCATTTCCTCCTTCAAGGTGAGGCAATGGAACAAGGCTTACGAGACTGCTGTCGATCCATCCGAATTGGGAAGATCCTGATTCAGAGTGATGAGGAGACACAAAGGGCCAAAGTATATTATGCCAAGTTCCCCCCAGACATTTATCGCAGAAAAGTCCTTCTGATGTATCCAATTCTCAGTGAGTGGCTTGAGTTGCATTTGTAATCTTTTGTTAAGAGTTTAAATGCAAGTTAGTACCTACCTCCTACACACCCTTATATAAAAGGCAAAAACAGTTTCTAAATGTATTTTCTCTGTTGGATTTGGAGTTGTCCTGGGCAGTTAGCTGGGAAATTTTTATTGTATAATAAGAGAATATATATTAATCAAACTTTGTTAGTCCCAAAGAATGCCTGTCTTGAAATGAACGGATCGAAGCAAAGGACCTAATGAAGCAAATGATATGTAGAACACAGAAAATGAACTGAAACATGTTCCGTTTCTACCTTAATGAGCATGGCAGTGATTTTTCCTCAAGGTTTTATCCTCTCTACAGGAAATTTTTCTGGTATTCTGTTCTCGTCCTTGTACTTTTTCATTTTATGGTATCCCGGGGAGGTGAGCAGGGGTGGTAGTGGTAATGTTAAATTTGGTATCTGAAGCAATAAATGAGTTTAGGACTCGTTGTACCTTTGATACTTATGTTGTGTCCATCATTAAAAATAACATTGACAAAGAGCAAACACTTCCAAATGAAGCTTTTATTAGTCGTGTCTTATGTTAAGATTACTGTATTACTCTTAATTCAAGAACATTTCAGTGTAGATGTTAACATTGCTAATGGGTTTGGTTGTGTTTTTGTATTAGGCACTGGAAACACTGTCATTGAAGCTGTAAAGGTTCTTATAGAGCACGGAGTTCAACCCAGTGTTATTATCCTACTCAGTCTCTTCTCCACCCCCCATGGTGAGTTTATTTAACTTATTTATTTTTCGAGACAGCCCTGGCTGTCCTGAAACTTGCTCTGTAGACCAGGCTGACCTCCAGAGATTCGTCTGCCTCTGCCTCCTGAGTGCTGGGATTAAAATTATCCACCCCATGGTGAGTTTTATGTGCAGCTATAATTTGAGCTCCAGATAGTTATGAGATGAGTAAGGATGTATCTCTTTAGCCTCTCATCCTTTGGAAAAGTAGAGATGTATGTCCACATTAAATTTAAATCTAGTTTTGGTACTTATGACTTGTGTTTATCATCTCTAAGCTTAGTGAAAATACTAAACCATTGTTTTTGAGACAAGGCATAGTGTAGCACACTGTTCTTGAACTTCTAGACTCAGGTAATCTCATCTTTCCAAGTAACTGAGACCACAAGACATATATTGGTACACCTGTCTTGTTTCACACTCGTCTGATGTTTATTTTATTTTTTTTTTTTATTTCTTTGTTTTATTTTATGTGTATGGTGTTTTGCCTGCATATATATGTCTGTGTACCATGTACATGTTAAAAGCCCTCGGAGGCCATGAAAAGGTGTTGGATCCCCTGGAACTGGAATTACAGATGGTTGTGAGCTGCCTGTGGTTGCTGAGAATCAACGCAGGTACTTTGATTGATCAGCCAGTGCTCTTAACCACTGATTTATCAATCTACTCATTCTGATGTTTAAATTCAAATGGGGGCATATTAATTACTTCATTGAAAAAAAACTACAGTTGTTTTCCCATTTGGCCCAGTTTGGTTATGGCCCATAAATGGCTGAAGGGTTTCCCATCTGAACCTGAGAACAAAGGACTTATTACAGTATTGGTGAAATAATCTTTGGAATGAGAAGTGAAGATAAGATTTTTTTTTAAATTAAACATCTGCCTTAAGGACATACAAGGAAGTCATCTATTCTTTGTTTCCTGCAAGAGATTATCCAAATTAAGACTTTGGCTTTCTTTCCAAAGAATCTAGGACAATTAGGAATACATGGTAAGAAAATAATAATAGAGGCATGTAAAATTTAGTTTTTAGGGTTTTCATCATAATTTGAAGTATAAGAAATAATGATTATTTGGAATGATGATACATGCTTATAATTCCAGCACTTGGGAGGCAGAGACAAAAGGATTAGTGCAAGTTCAAGGCCAGCCTGCCCTATATAGAGAACTTAACTATCTAGCTAGACTCGGTCCCAAAAACAAGAACATAAAAGGAATTATATAGATGACTGATAATAAATGGGTATATGAGTAATATCTATTTAGAGTATATATTACATACCTCGCAAATGTGCTTTTCAAAAGTATTTAGTGTTATAAAAATATACTTGGCAAATGTGAAAAAGCAGCATAAATAAGAATTTCATACTGTGAAGTACTTCACTTCTCTAATGTCTCAAGGACCTTTGTGGAGGAGATGGAAAGATCTTAAGAGCCAGAGATAGTGGATAACTTCAAGGAAACAGTTTTTTTTTATGTTCATAGCAGCTTCATTTTTTTAATTTTATTTTTTATATTAATTACAGTTTATTCACTTTGTATCCCAGTTGTAGCCTCCTCCCTCATCCCCACAACCCCACCCCCTCCCTCACTCATCTCCTCCCATGCTCCTCTCTAAGTCCAATGATAGGAGAGGTTCTCCTCCTCTTCCACCTGACCCTAGCCTATCAGGTCTCATCAGGACTGGCTCCATTGTCCTCCTCTGTGGCCTGGCAAGGTTGCTCTCCCCTCAGGAAGATGTGATCAAAAAGCCAGCCACATAATTAATAAAGAAAAAGAAAGCCAGCCACTGAGTTCATATCAGAGACAGCCTCTGTTCCTCTTACCAGGTTACCCACTTGGAGACAGAGCTTCCATGGGCTACATCTATGTATGGGTTCTAGGTTATCTGCATAGACAGTCCTTGGTTGGAGAATCAGTCTCAGAAAAGACTGTATTTTTTGGTTCTGTTGCTCCTCTCTTTGTGGAGTCCTGTCCCCTCCAGGTCTTTCTATCTTCCCCCTTTCTCAGAAGATTCCCTACACTCTGCCCAAAGAGATGGCTCAGCCATTAAAGGCTAGGCTCACAACCATAAATATAGAGGTTTTTTGTTTGTTTGTTTTGTAGACAGAACAGTTCCACATATGAACTTGTAGAGGATGTGACAGTCTCCATCAGATATGTACAGGCTCAAGCCAGATAAAATACCAGCTTGGAGGGAGGAATGGCAGACACATAGTTCCACCACTAGTTGAGAAGCTACTGGCATTGGTAACTGCTGGGAGAGGGAGAGTCAGTTTTTTTGAATGGTTTGTCCCCTGGTAAGCCAACACACAAGAGGAGTTGGGTGACAGAGAGTGGCCTTGATGGTTTGAGGGAGGGGGGAGAAAAAGAGAAAACACAAACATACATAAAGTTTGGTGGGTAGGGAGTAGAGAGGAGGTATGGATAGGATCAAAATATATTGTATGAAATTCTCAAGGAATTAATACATATATAAAGAAACACTGTAAATGTTCAGTAAGTTTAGAGACAAGTTATAACACTACTAAAAGCAGACTTGGTTTTAACCTAAAACAGAATCAATTTGACATCCACATGAGTGGGTAGGATGATACACAGTGCTATTTCAGTTTTGCTTTCAAAATGCACACAAAGTATCAATAATGGTTATTTTAGGGTATGATTCTAAATGACTTTCATTTTTAAGCTTTTTTGGGGGTGTGGGGGGGACACTTTCTAAGCATTCCTCAATGAATTGATATTTGTTTCCTAATTGAAAGAGAAATAGATGGCTTCTGTAGCTGAACGTTCCTGCCTTTCCAACTATTCCAGGTTTCAGGCAAACCAGGAGAAGCCACAGCATATGTATTAGAAAGGCTATTTTCAATATATTATGCTGTATAGTAATTGTGGCCTATTGGATTACTTTGTTCTTTTGTAACTTAAATGTTACATGTAAATGAAATTTAAATACTAGTGGTGACAAAGGGTGATTTGCTTGATTGTTCATTGTACGTAGCCCTGCTGACATTGAAAACATTAAGGTAATCCAGTTATTATCCTCCTCTGTCAAAAGAAAAATAATCTCTTCTGTTGTAACTGTATTAATTGGAACAGTGTATCATTGTTTGGCATTAAACCTGAAAAATCCACATTGTATAGCAGATTTCAAAGTGGCATTTTGGTTTGGGGTCCCAGCCAGTCCACATCCCCTGATTGTCCCCCCTCACATAAAGCTACAGTCCTTATTTCTAAACAACTAGCATTCTCTGACACACCAAAATCACCTTTGTGTTTGTTTCATGTTATTACAGTTGGAAAACTTTCATTTCATGTGATTTTCCTTTTAGGAATTGCCATATTACTTGATTTAGGCCAAAACTGGTATAACTGAATAATTTGAATTTAAAACCATATTATTGAGTGGGCAGGGACATGGTCTGAACTATTAGCAAAATTTTTCAGATAACAGACATTATATAAAGAGATTAAACATTCCTAACTCAGTATCTAAAGACGATTGTTCCTTGTTTTCTGTCAGTGTTAAGTCTGGAGACAGTGATTATAAAATTTGTACAATTTTAACTAGTATTACCAAAAATATTGCAATATTAACAATTATTTTTTTTTTATTTTTTAAAGGTGCCAAATCAATCATTCAAGAATTTCCAGAGATCACAATTTTAACTACTGAAGTTCATCCTGTTGCACCTACACATTTTGGACAGAAATACTTTGGAACAGACTAAGTTATTACAGGAAAATGAAATAACTTGCATAATATTATGGTTGTAAATGGATTTCATATTTGTTTTTACTAATTTGAGAAATAATGGAGAAATGCATTAGGAATGCCTTTTAACATTGCAAATAGGTGTGGCAACAAGAAATACTGGAAATTTATTTGTTTGATTTGGTCATTTCTTCACATGTAGTACCAACTTCAGCAATGAAGTCACTGAACCCTCACTCAGTGCATGGAAACTGTCGAACTTGTGACCCTCTTGGTTTCGAGGTTGCTTGCCGCCGCAAAGAAAACCCAAACACTGCAGTTTAAATTTTCTTTACTGTGCTTTTAGCTCGAGAGTGCTTTCCTGTGTGTGGCTTTTGCCCCGCTCCATACTCTATATTTTCTTGTACTGTGTATGCAGGGATCTTGGAGAAGAGAGAACAAAAGAATATCCTAGAATTTTATATTGCTCTTTATGTTCTTGCTTAATTTGCAGACCCAGGATATCTGCTTAACTCTTTCAGCTAAGCTGATGTGTTCCTCCTGGCTCGTTTCCTCAACTGGGGATTAGCCATAGGTGCCTGCTCAAACTGTAATACAGGAATAAAAGATGCAGGACCTTTTCAGTAACCGAATCTGTAACATGACTCCAGAGAGACTGAACCAAAGATGCCTGATGATGATGAGAGAGCTAAATCAGCCCTCTACAGGGGAATTGGTGGGGGGTTTTCTAGTGTGTCGGTGGAAGTGGAGGCTTTGCTGCATTTCATGGCCACTAAGTAAATCAATATGATTTACTTATTTACTTCTACTAGTTGCTTTTGGTTTGGAACTTAGTTATTCTGCATGTTTTTTTTTTAACTAGTAGTAAAGTAGAGAAAACGTATGTTCATTAAAATATATAGTTTGTATGTGCTCATTTAAGCTTCTGAAAGAGAGATAAACAATCTTATAATCTTTGCACTTTTGAAATGTGCTTATAAAACCGTGATCCCATTTTACAGTGATATTAAAACTTCTGTGGTGGCTGGATGATTTCTTGATTATTTACACTCTCATGGACACACAGACAGCTATTGTGGACTCTGTTAAAAAGCATAAGAAATAACAGAAGGGAATTTCTTAGAAAGTACTAAAGCTGAAAAGATAAGTGAAGGCTTATTTTTTTTTCCCAATTTGTTTGAGAAATAATAGAATACGTTAGGAATGCCTTTTAACATTGGAAGTAGGTGTGGCAATAAGAAATACTGGAAGTTTATTTGTTTGATTTGGTCATTTCTTCACATGTAGTACCAACTTCAATAATGAAGCACACAGTGCTTAGAAAAGATGATTTCCTTGAGAGAAGAAAGCAACCTGGAGTAAATGGAGTAGATTTTACCCTATTATGCTACCCTGCTGAGCTTCACTGTACTTTTATTGTTGTTGTTGTTGTTGTTGTTGTTGTTGTTGTTGTTGTTCGAGACAGGGCTTCTCTGTGCAGACCTGACTATCCTGGAACATGCTCTGTAGATTAGGCTAGCCTCCAAATCAGAGATCCACCAGCCTCTGCCTCCCATGGGCTGGGATTAAAGGTGTGCTGAAATCTATATTTACATGTGTTAGTTAGGTGTCCTAGGAATGATGTGAGTAGCAAATTCAGACAGACCAGATCTGTTTATTGCATTGAATTAGTTGGAAAGATGATGTTCACTAATCTGGGTGTGGTAGTAATTTTGAGTTTGAAGCTAGCTTAAGTAACTGAGCCAGGCTTGTCTCAAAGATTTGCCTGCCAACCTATGGATTGCTGTGACTGAATTGAATTGGTGCTTGTTTGGGCTTCAGTATTTTGTTTGAAGTGATTTTCCAGAACATAGGATAATTTCATATTCAACGATAGGTATTAAACCACATTTCAAGCAAATTTTTTTTTTTTAATTTTGTATCGTAGGCTAACTTTGAACTTGTCGTGTAGTCAGTTCTGACCTTGAACTCCTGACCTTACTGTTCCCATTAGTGAAAGCTTACAGCCAGCATGCCCATCCTAAACAAATTCTTTTTATATCATTAACCATTGAGATTCACATATCTGTTGCTTTTCAGCAAGAAACAGGATTAAAAGTTAACTACATTTGATTCTCACATAGGAAGCTTAGTATAAACAGTAGGAATTATTCAATAAGGTCATTCTCCATTGGTATTTGTACCCTACACTTCTGCAGTTGTAACTCTGGTCTCTGAATTTTGGGATGTTTTAGCAAACAAATTCTTAACTTGCAGGGCTAATCACTTGCAGAACTCTATTTTCTAAAGTCAACATAAGATTAACAGACTACTGAAAGTAAGATTGACTTTAGTGACATGAACTTCAGAGCAGTATAAATTGTGTGGGTTCTTTATTGAAGAATAAAGGCTAGAGCAAAATGACATGCAAATAACACATAGCAGTGATTCTCAACGTATGACATGCATCATAATTACTTAGAGAGCCACAGATTGGTGGACCCCACCCCTACGGTTTCTGACTCAGTATCTTGATATCTAACATTGCTTCTAGGCATTTAATGATGTAAAACTTCCTATAAGGATTTAGCTGAATTTGCTACATTTTTATTTTAATTCAGGTAAAACCTTTTTTTTTTTTTCATTTTCTTTTTTTCTTCAACCCAGGGTCATTTAGAAGCATCAACTAATTGCAAATACTGATACCATTTGCCATATTTCTCTGATGTCCTTTGCTAATGTAATTCCGTTATGGTCAGAGAATATAATTTTTATTGTTTGAATCCTTTTAATTGATGAGGCTTTTGACATAGTATTCTGTTCATAAACTATTGTCATTTGATAAGTCTACTTCCTACCAACATGTTTACATGGCATGTATGCATGTCCTGTGTTGTTTGCTATGGATTTCAAGTTAAGTTGGTTGATAATGCTGTTCAGGTCTTCTACTTCTTCATTGACTTTGCTTTCCTCTTGTTCTACTGATTATTAGAAGAATGTTGAAAGCTCAGACTACGTGTTGTATTTGTTTCTTCTTTCAATTCAATGAAGATTTTGCTTCATGTACTTGGAGTACTCCTCGTAGGTAAATAGACAGCTAGGATTGTTGTAGTGTCTTGATGACATAACCCTTTGCCGCTCTGAAATTCTTCATTCGGTACCTGTTAATACTCTTTGTGCTGAAATGTGTTCTAGTTGATGATAATGACAATTCGAGCTTTCTTTTGAATAACTTTACTTTTAACATGCTCATGTTTTAATGTGAATTTCTTATAGGCACCTTTAGGGCTGTGTCTTGCTTTTTTTTTTTTTTTTTAATCCAGTTTGACAGTGTCTGCCTTTTGTTGCACCATTTCATGTAATTGACACGATTGGTTTTAGATCTACCATCTTGCTGTTTGCCTTCGACTTATTCTTTATGATTCCATTTTATGTCCTGATGACATTTGTGTCATTTCTTTCCATTAATTCCAACTCCAGGATGTTGGCCCAGTTCTTTCTCCTCTCTCTTTTTGAGACAGGGTCTCTGTTATGTGGCTCTGGCTCTTCTGAAGCTTACTGTGTAGACCAGTTGTTCTTGAACTCATAGTACTCTCACTAAAGGCCTGTACCACCATACTTAGCCAGCCCAGTCTCCTTTAAAGGAATACTGTTGTATTTTTTCTGAGCATTTGCATTTAATAGAGCAGATTAAGTATAGAAATAATGCATGAGTACATCCAACATTTGGAGGATTCCATGCAAAATATAGACTTGAAGAAGTTAATCCATCTTATAAAGACATTATATAGACTTCAATATTTTCTATTAATCTGATTATTTCTCTCTTGTCTTCCATTTTTTGAACTTTATGAACCTTCAGCTCATATGAAACTGCTTATATTATTTTGCTAACTACTTCTAGCTTCTCACTTCAGGCATTTTTCATTGATATCACATCTTGAAGAAGCTTAAATTAAATGGGTCAATAATGTATAATCATCAGTGCATTCTGTGACCTGTTTAACGTACTTGAATGACACCAGCAATGGTCACCTTCCATCATATCACACAGGGATAGCATAATTGTTGTATTCCACAGGTAACTAACATAACAATTACCCTTTCCCTCAAATAATTGGCTCTTGACCATGTGCCAGATATTCTTAGGGAAAGGTGATGTCATATTGAGCAGGATTTGTTTATGTTCAGGTTCCAAGTGAGTATATTTGTTTGTTTGAGCTGTTGTAACAAAATACCAGATTGGGTGGGATTTTGTTTTTGTGTTTTGGCTTTTTCAAGACAGGGTTTCTCTGTTTAACAGTCTTGGCCATCCTGGAACTCACTTTGTAGACCTTGTTTGGCTTGAACTCACAGAGATCTGCCTGCCTCTACCTCCCTGGTGCTGGGATTAAAACTGTTTACCCCCATTGCCAGGCTTAGACTTGGGTGGCTTTAACAACAGAAATCGTTCTGGCGGTCATAGGTCTAAGATCAAAGAGTTGATAGGTTTGTGTTTTTCAGAGCCTTCTCTTTGACTTGACTTTCCATGGTCTTTCCCATATGTATATCCTTGGTGTTCCTTTGTATGTTCAGATTTTCTGTTCCTATGACCATAGTCAGATTTTATTAGGAATTTTATTAATGACCTTGTTTTAATGAAATCACTTCCTTAAAAGCTCTAGCTCAAGTATAGTCACATTCTTAGGTACTGAGGGTCAGCAGTTCAGTATGGATTGAGGAGGCACATAATTGTAATGACATGATTGTAATGATAAAGCTTTTGTCAGTCCACACATTTTTTTCATTGAGACTGTTTCCATATGTGTCATGTGGTAGTGCCTGTTTTGTTTTTTTTTTTCTTTATTATTATTACTTTTTTCTTTTAAAGATAACATTTCTCTACATAGTCCTGGCTAGGCTGGTGCTCACTGATATCCACCCTTCTCTGCCTCCCAAGTGTTGAGATTAAAGGTGTGAGCTATCACTCCTGGAAGGACTGGTATCTTATGGAAAATCCAAGGGTGTAGTTAAGAATTATTTCTACTTCTGTGAAATCAGGTGTAACTTCCTTTGCTCTGTACTTGAGAGCAGGCAGTGCATATTAATGCAATGTTTTCACCTTCAGAGAAGTTATAAGTTTGGAGGTTTATAGGAATTCCACAAGTGTTGATGTGTCATTGCCTATCATCAAGGGCTATTGATTCATATCTGGGTTAGGCTCCAAGTGTTTCAAATTGGTCTAAAGACACGATTTGTTCATGATATAAGCCTTTGTCTATCTGTGAGTCCTAATATTGTCTAGCTTCATTCAAGGAATCCGTCATCCCAAGTTGCTAAAGCAAGCTGTCTTTCCGGGCTGATTCTTTTTCTTTTCCTGTCTTCTAGAAGAGTGACCCTTCTCCTAGTCTAATCTACTTAATTCGCCCTTTTCTTCTGAATTCCATTCATTTAAAGGCAATTCCTCTTGCTCTAGTAGTCACACTACTTAGTATGTAAGCAGAGAGAATGAAATTGCCATGCTATGTTCATTGAAGCAGTATTTTCAGTAATTAAGAAATAGAAACAGCCAAAGTATGCATGATAAATGTGTAAAGAAAATAGGGTACCTTTAGACAATAGGATCCTATTCGGCCATGCAAGGGAATAAAATTCTGTCATTTGTGACAAAATTGGATGGAACTGGAGATTATGTTAAGTGAGTGAAACAAGGCAGCCACAGATAAACATGTGCTGTATGATTCCTCTGTATGGAAACTGGTGACAACTGACCTCATACAAGTTGAGAGTAGAACAGTTGTTACCAAAAGTCTGGGGAGGTATGGATGAATGGGGAAAAGTTGAACAAGAGTCACTAAATCCTGGATACTCACATAGGAGAAACTTCTGTTGTGTTATTGCATAGTAGTGTTTCTGTAGATCACCATTAATGTACTATACAGAAAAATTAGGAGAAAATATTTTAAGTTTTTACTATGAAGAAGTGATAATGAGGAAGAAATAAACATTTAAAAATTATACATGTGTACATGTCCTGAAATATTGTATGGTATCACATTAATATGTACAAATTTTGTTTTTAATGGATCACTTAAAATAAATTTAAACAGATAAAAATAACAACTCAGTTTGTCTTTCTTTGTTTCTCCTCTTCCTTGTCTTCCTCTTCTTCTTCTTTGAGAAAAGGTCTTACTCTGGAGCCAATACTGCCCTTGCACTCACTATTCAGCCTAGGCTAATACAACAATCCTTCTACCTCAGCTTTCCATGTGCTAGGCTTTATTGGCATGAGCCACCACACTTAGCTGTTTGTCTTTTGATGCCTAAACTGGTACCTATTTCCTCACATAGCTTTCTTTTGTTCTGTGGACCAATGTTTAATCTACCAGGCATGTTGTTGCCATTGTAATTGCCTTGGCAGAATTAGAAAACGTGTTTTGTACAAAAGGATATTAGGTCTTAATACTAAATTTATGTGATGTTAGTCATGTTTAGAAATAACTTATTCTCTCTCTTTCTCACTTTTTTTTGACATACCACCCAAGATTCTCTTGTCATCATGAACCACTGTTATCTAGCCTGGTGTTATTAGTATTGTAAGAATACTTAAGAGTCTCACTTCTGAAAACCTATCCCTGTTGCTAAGATCTTTGACCTGGAATACAAGAAGGCACAAGCTGATAAATTCCCATTTTGTATTCACATGGCGTCAGATAAATATGAGCAACTCTCCTTTGAAGGCCTGGAAGGCTACCCATACTTGTGCCAAGAGATACATGGTAAAGAGTTGTGGCAAAGATGGCTTTCATATCCAAGTGAGGCTCTACCATTTTCATGTCATGTTGTCCTGTGGTGGGCCTGACAGGCTCCACATAGGTATGCTTATGCCTTTGGGAAGCCCCAGGGTTCACACTGGCCAGGTCATCATGTCCATCCACACCAAGCTGCAGAATAAGGAGCATGTGATTGAGGCTCTGAATAGAGGCAAGTTCAAGTTCCCTAGCTTCTGAAGCCCACCGGCAGAGTCAAACAGTACCTGAATGGGGAGTGAGGATTGACATAATTAAAGCAAGTCACACTACACATGCGATCAGCTTGAGAGGCCTGTCAGTAAGATTGCAGCCATGAGTTTATTCCACAGTTCCTTTTTATAGGCAAAGCAAAAACATGTCACATCAATACAAGAAAGAAATTCATGGAATTGCCAAACTCGTGTAGCACATATGGTCCAAGGTCACACAAGTTTTAAGGAACTTGCTGAAATATCCTCTTATCTCTGTCTCAAAGAGAAGGCCGGGATGAAAAGAAAGCAGCTTGTCAAACAAGCAGCTCTCCATACCTGGCTGCCAGAAGATCCACATCTGAAAAAGTGGGCCTTCACTAAGTTTATGCCATCATTCCTGATGGCTGTGAGGTCAAATGTATTCCCAATCATGGTCCCTTGGACAGGTGATAGATCCTACACTCCTGGGGACTTCCACAGTGCTTTGGTATACCACAAAAACCACGCTCAGTAGTAAACCTCACATTCAGTCAAAACAAAAAGAAATAATTTATTCTGTATAAGCAAGCAATCAAATAACAACAAAAAGAAACCCCCCAAAAAAACCTCATCTAATTTTTCTTTTCACAAGGTAGTCATTCCCCATGGGAATTTGAGCCCAGCAATAATACTTTTTACTTGGTCTCATCACAAACACATTCTCTGTGTTTTAAAAATTTTTATTACATTTTTAATTCTGTATATGTGTGGTTTTTGTGTGGGTATGTGCACATGAGTGTTTGTATCCATGGAGTCCAGAAGAAGATTTCAAACCTTCTAGAGCTGGCGGGAAACAGATGTGAGCTATCCAGTGTTGGTGCCAGGAACTGAACTTGAGTTCCCTTCATGAATAATCCATGCTTTTATTCACGGAGCCATTTCTTTGGTCCCTAACTCTCTTTGAATAACTTTACATGTGCAGAAACAGGGATGATTTGTTCTTATACACAGAACACTATGGCATCACAGGCAGTGACTACATTCATTATAGCTAAAAAAAAAAAATCTTTCTAAGTGGTGATGAAAGTTGATAGTTAACTCAGTTGTCAACCTATCAAGTGTACATTGCATAGTTTGATGACAAGATGGAATGATTCCTAGTTTATTCCCAAATGATAATCTTTGCACTAGATGTGACCAGGAAAAAAAAAAAAGGCATTGGAAGTATGCCATATCAAGCTTAGGGCCTCATGACATGGTAGGCTATAATCTACCGAGCTATAGACCTATCCCTATTACTTGAATTATAAGAATAAAAACACACTGGTTTATTTCTAGGGCTTCATCATAGCTGTTATGATTTGAATCCGAAATGTTCTTTATAAGGTCAATTTGAAAATTTTATTTTTAGAGTTTTCATGCAGGTAAATACTGTATGTTGAGAATATATCCCTATCCATGTTCCTCATCCTCTCTTTTTTTTTTTCCTTTTTTAAAATTTTTTATTAATTACACTTTATTCACTTTGTATCCCTCCATAAGCCCCTCCCTTCTCCCCTCCCGATCCCACCCTCCCTCCCCCTTCTTCACACATGCCCCTCCCCAAGTCCACTGATAGGGGAGGTCCTCCTCTCCTTCCTTCTGATCCTAGTCTATCAGATCACATCAGGAGTGGCTGCACTGTCATCTTCATTAAGAGCTGGAGAGGACGGGAATCCCACAAAGAGAACAACAGAACCAGAAAATTTGAACACAGGGAACTTCCCAGAGACTCATACTCCAACCAAGGACTATTCATGGAGATAACCTAGAACCCCTGCACAGATGTAGCCCATGGCAGTTTAGTGTCCAAGTGGGTTACATATAGTATTGGGAAGAGGGACTGTCTCTGACATGAACTGATTGGCCTGCTCTTTGATCACCTCCACCTTTCCAATAGCTAGACTCTACATCCTAAAGCTTTCATTAGCCCTGAAAGGAACGTCACATTCATTGACTGTTGACTCTCAGGGGCACAAGTAGCAGTCTAAGTCTAGCAAGTGCTGTCCTTTTAGTCTAAACTCACCTATCTAGTGTCACACAGACCCACATTCACTGGAATATCGTAGCCACCAGGCATTCCAGCTACATTTTTGGTTACTCCAAACTTTGCAAGACAGGGTGAAATTATAAGTTATAAGTTATCCCATTAAGCCCTTATAATCTGGCATAAAAGTTTAATGGTGTAAGTACAGTAGTTCCTCCTGCATTCCAGAGGGATGAATTGGAAGACTGCAGTGGACTCCTGAAAACTGGGATAATACCAACCCACGAATTTGATTCCTCTTTCTAGCTTAGCCAAGCACTTGCCGTACTATGCCCATAGTTTTTGTAATTTGAGGTGTGACAGCAACACTAACACAAATTTCTTTTTCCTTCTTTGCAAATTCATGGGTAGAGATTCTTTCCAACTATAACTCTTTTTTTAAAAAAAATTATTTATTATAATTTATTAACTTTGTATCCCAGCGGTAGCCCCCTCCCTCATCTCCTCCCAGCTCCACCCTTCCTACCTCTTCTCCCCCTATGCCTCTTTCCTAGTCCACTGATAGGGGAGGTCCTCCTCCCCTTCTATTTGACCCTAGTCTATCAGGTCTCATCAGGACTGGCTGCATTGTCTTCCACTGTAGCCAGGCAAGACTGGCCAGGGGGAGGTGATCAAAGAGCCAGCCACTGAGTTCATGTCAGAGACAGCCCCTGCTCCCCTGACTAGGGAACCCACTTGGAGACTGAGCTGCTTATGGGCTACATCTGAGCAGGGGTTCTAAGTCCTCTCCATATATAGTCCTTGGTTGGAGTATTGGTCTCTGCAGGGACCCCTGGGCCCAGAATTTTTGGCTCTGTTGATCTCCTTGTGGAGGTCCTGTACCCTCCAGGTCTTTCTATCTTCTCCCTTCTTTCTTAAGATTTCCTGCACTCTGCCCAAAGTTTGGCTATGAGTCTCAGAATCTACTTTTATACCCTGATCAGTAGAGTCTTTCAGAGGTCCTTTGTGGTAGGATCCTGTCCTATTCCCTATCTTCTCCCGCTTATGATGTCTATCACTTTTTCCCTTCTGAATGAGGACTGAGCATCTTCCCTAGGGTCCTTGTTTAGCTTCTTTAGGAGTACAGATTTTAGTATGTTTATCCTATATTATATGTCGAATATCTACTTATAAGTGAGTATACACCATGTGTGTTTTTCTGCTTCTGGGTTACCTCACTCAAGATTATTTTTTTTCTCCATCCATTTGCCTGTAAATTTCATGATTTACTTGTTTTTAATTGTTGAGAAGTATTCCATTGTGTAAATGTACCACAGTTTCTACATCCGTTTCTCAGTTGAGGGACATGTGGACTATTTCCAGATTCTGGATATTATGAATAAAGCTGCTACAAACATGGTTGAGCAAATGTCTTTGTTGTATAGTTGAGCACATTTCAGATAAATGCCTTAGGAGTGTTATAGCTAGATGTTGAGGTAGCACTATTCCTAATTGTCTGAGAAAGTGCCAGATTGATTTCCAAAGTGGTAGAACAAGTTTACATTCCCACCAGCATTGGAGGAGGGTTCCCCTTCATCTAAATCCTCTCCAGCATATGTTGTCACTTGAGATTTTTATCTTAGCCATTCTAATGGGTGTAAGGTGAAATCTCAGGGTTATTTTGATTTACATTTCCTGGGTTACAAAGGACACTGAGAATTTATTTAAGTGGTTTTCTGCCATTCAATATTCCTCTGTTGAGAATTCTCTGTTTAGCTATGTAACCCATTTTTAATTGGATTGCTTGATTTGTTGATGTTTAACTTCTTAAGTTCTTTATATATTCTGGGTATTAACCCTCTGTCAGATATAGGGTTGGTGAAGATCCTTTTCCAATCTGTAGGGTATTGTTTTGTTCTGATGAAAGTATCCTTTGCTTTCCAGAAGCTTTTCAGTTTCATGAGGTCCCATTTATTGATTGTTGCTCTTAGAGCCTGTGCTGTTGGTGTTCTGTTCAGGAAGTTGTCTCCAGTGCCAATGAGGTCAAGGCTCTTCCCCACTTTTTCTTCTGACGTGTGTCTGGTTTTATGTTGAGGTCTTTGATCCACTTGGAGTTTAGTTTGTCCAGGGCAATAAATATGGATCTGTTTGCATTTTTCTACATGTAGACATCCAGTTAGACCAGCACCATTTATTGAAGATGCTAGCTTTTTTCCATTGTATTGTTTTGGCTTATCTATCTATCTATCTATCTATCTATCTATCTATCTATCTATCTATCTATCTATCTATGTACTTATTTATCTATCTATTTATTTATTTATTTTTTGTAAAAAATTGAGTATCTGTAGGTATGTGGGTTTATTTCTGGGCCTTCTATTCCATTCCATTGATCCACCATTCTGTTTCTATGCCAGCACCGTACAGTTTTTATTACTGTTGCTCTACAGTATAGCTTGAGATCATGGATGGAGATACCTGCAGAAGATCTGTTATTGTACAGGACTGTCTTAGCAATTCTGGCTAACCACAGATCTTGGCAGCTTCAGAATACTTTGTTGTTATTTCCTTAAGTCCAGAACTTTCACCTTTTTCACTTGAAAAGGAAGCACTGTATTGCTCTTCTTTGGCATATCCAAATTGAAAGTATCACTACTCTAGGTCTTGGGGACCATTATTAAGTAAAATAAGTGTTCATCAAAACTGAACACTATGATACTGAAATAGTTAATCTGATCATGAAAATAACTACTAAATGACTAAGTGAGGGAATGGTATATGCATCATGTAAATACTGAACAAAAAGCAATGATTCATGTTTTAAAAGGCAGAGTAAAATAACATGAGTTTATCATGATATTTATAACTGCACATTTCAACAGTACTGAAGATCGAATACAGTACCCTGTGCATGCTAGACAAGGTATTTACCAGAGAACCATAGTCCAGAACAAATAAAAAGTTTGTCTATGGACTCTCAATTTTACTTCATCACCTTGCATATCTATCTTTATGCTACTTTTGATCCCTGAGGCTTTGTAGTACATCTTGATATCAGAGAGTGAGTTCTCTTTGCTACTCTTTTTCTTCATTGTTTGGTTATATGGAGTCCCTTATACTTGGTTATGTGTTTTAGGACTAAAAGGAGGCATTGGGATTTTGACAGAGATTACAATGAAACCACAGGTCACTTTGGGTAATATGACATTTTAATATTAGCTTTTCCAGTGTACGAACATGAAATATCTTACCATTTACTGTTCTTGTTACCTTTTTTGTAGCAACATTTTATGATTTTCAGGGTATAAGCTTTTATCTCCTTGGTTAAATATATTTCAAAATATTGAAATCCTTTTATGGTATTATAAGTGTTTTTTTCTTAATTTATTTTTGAGTTTGTTCATAGGTAGTTTGTGAAAAACGTCAGTATTTTGTGTGTTGATCTAACATTCTACAACTTTGCTGAATTCAATGACTAATTTTAATTCATGGTGTTTATTCATTAGGATTTTTCCACATCATCAATGTACAGGTATCATTTTCCCTTCCTTTTCAATTTGAATAATTTCTCTTTCTCCAAATGGCTGGAACTCTGTGTCAATGCTGAATAAACATGTTTAAAACAAGTATCTTTTATTGTTAATGGTAAAGGGAAAAATAATTTTATATGCCCACCATTGGGTATAATTGTAAAATTTACCTCTTTATCTCAATTAACATTTTTTATTTTAAAAAGTTATTTATTTTTGCCAGGCTGTGGTGGTACACACCTTTAATCCCAGCACTTGGGAGGCAGAGGCAGGAAAATCTCTGAGTTCAAGGCCAGCCTGGTCTACAGAGTTAGTTCCAGGACAGCCAGACCTATACAGAGAAACCCTATCTCAAAAATATTTATTTTTACATTTGAATTATCTACCTACATGTATATATGTGCACCATGTGCATTCCTGGTGTCCAAAGAGGCCAGGAGAAGGCGTAAGATCTCCTGGAAGAAGAGTTACAGATGGTTATGGGTTGCCATGTGGGTGCTGAGAACTAAACCCAGTTCTTCTGTAACAGTCCCAAGTGCTGTCACCCACTAAGCAGTATCTCCAGTCCCTCAACTAACATTTTTTTTCCTTTTTTTGTGTACTCTTTTTTTTTTAATTTTTTATTTAACTTTTATTAATTACACTTTATTCATTTTGTATCCCTCAACTAACATTTTAAAAAGTATATTTGGTGAGTAGTATTCCATTGTGTAAATGTACCACAATTTCTGTATCCATTCTTCAACTGAGGGGCATCTGGGCTGTTTCCAGCTTCTGGCTATTACAAATAAAGCTGCTACAAACATGGTTGAGCAAATGTCCTTATTGTGTACTTGAGCCTCTTTTGGATATATGCCTAGGAGTGGTATAGCTGGATCTTGAGGAAGTGCTATTCCTAATTGTCTGAGAAAGTGTCAGATTGATTTCCAAAGTGGTTGTACAAGTTTACATTCCCACCAGCAGTGGAGGAGAGTTCCCCTTCCCCCACATCTTCTCCAGCATGTGTTGTCATTTGTGTTTTTGATCTTTGCCATCCTGATGGGTGTAAGGTGAAATCTCAGGGTTGTTTTAATTTGCATTTCCCTGATGGCTAAGGATGTTGAGAATTTCGTTAAGTGTTTCTTCCTCTATTGAGAATTCTGCCTTTAGCTCTGTACCCTATTTTTAAATTGGATTGCTTGATTTGTTGTTGTTTGACTTCTTGAGTTTTTTGAATATTCTGGATATTAGCCCTCTGTCAAATATAGAGTTGGTGAAGATCCTTTGCCAATTTGTAGGCTGTTGTTTTGTTCTGACAACAGTGTCCTTTGCTTTACAGCAGCTTTTCAGTTTCATGAGGTCCCATTTACTAATTGTTACTCTTAGAGCCTGTGCTGTTGGTGTTCTGTTCAGGAAGTTGTCTCCTGTGCCAATGAGTTCCAGGCACTTCTCCACTTTTTCTTCTAAGCGGTTTGGGTTGTCTGGTTTTATATTGAGGTACTTGATCCACTTGAACTTTAGTTTTGTGCAGGGTGATAAATATAGATCTATTTGCATTTTTCTGTATGTAGACATTCAGTTGGACCAGCACCATTTGTTGAAGATGCTGTCTTTTTTCCATTGAATGGTTTTGGCATCTTTGTGAAAAATCAGGTGTTCATGAAATTTGCAGGTAAAATGGTAGGAACTGGGAAAGATCATCCTGAGTGAGGTATCCCAGAAGCAGAAAGTCACACATGGTATATATTCACTCATAAGTGGATATTAGACATATAATATAGGATAAACATACTAAAATCTGTACACCTAAAGAAGCTAATCAAGAAGGGGGACCCTGGGCAAGATGATCAATCCTCACTCAGAAAGACAAATGAGATAGACATCAGAAGATGGAGAAAACAGGGAATAGGACAGGATCCTACCACAGAGGGCCTCTGAAGGGCTCTACCCTGTAGGGTATTAAAGCAGATATTGAGACTTATAGCCAAACTCTGGGCAGAGTGCGGGGAATCTCATGAAAGAAGGGGGAGATAGTAAGACCAGGAGAAGATAGGAACTCCACAAGGAGAGCAACAGAACCAAAAAAATCTGGGCACAGGGTTCTTTTTTGAGACTGATACTCCAACCAAGGACTATTCATGGAGATAACTTAGAACCCCTGCTCAGATGTAGCCCATGGCAGTTTAGTGTCCAAGAAGCTTCCATAGTAATGGGAACAGGGCCTGTCTCTGATATGAACTGATTGGCCTGCTCTTTGATCACCTCCCCCTGAGAAGGGAACAGCCTTACCAGGCCCAAGAGAAAAGCAATGCAACCACTCCTGATGAGACCTGATAGACTAGGGTCGGAAGGAAGGACAGGAAGTCCTTCCCTGTCAGTGGACTGGGGGAGGGGCATAGGTGGAGAAGGGGGAGGGAGGGCAGGATTGGGAGGAGAGGAGGGAGGGAGCTGCAGTAGGGATACAAAGTGAATAAAGTGTAATTAATAAAAATATAAATAAAAATAACACCCCCCAAAAAAACCAAAACAACAACAACAAAAAAACACCCCTCCAATGTTTATTTGGCCCATAGTTTTTAATCTTGTATTTTCAAGCTCTTTTTATCTTTAAGTCTAAATTATATTTTGTATAGAGTATAGATAATATAAACTTTAGTTGGATTGTTTAATTCAGTTGCACTTAATATTATTATATAGTTGACTTTATACCTGTCATTTTACTTTTTAGTTTCCATAAATGCCCTTCTGGTTCATCTGCTTCCCTTTTACACACTTTATTCTACATTAAGGCAGTGGTTCTCAACCTTCCTAATGCTGCAACCCTTTAATATTGTTGCTCATGTTGTGGGACTCTATAAAATTTTTTTCATTCCTACTTCATAGTGCTAATTTTGCTACATTTATGAACCATAATGTAAATATCTCTGTTCTTCAATGGTCTAAGATGACCTCTGTGAAAGGATACATTGACCTCTAAAGGGTCACGACTCACAGGTTGAGAACTAGTTCCTTACGGGACCATTGTTTCAATAGTATACTTTAATTTTTTCAATTATTTCTATTACTCTTTTAGTTATTATCTTACTACTTAATGTTTATGTTTCTTAACCAATAATAAAGCCATGGTCAGTTGAAAATGTCATAAACTGAAAGTGAATTTAATGTATTTAAGCTACCAAAACACCATAGCTTAACAACACAATACACTGGCATATAGTTTGTTCACCCTCATGATCATGTGGTTAATGGGAGCTGTGGCTCATTGCCACTTCCCAGCCTAACAAGGGAATATTATATAACATATTTCTATCCTTGAAAAGATAAAAATTCAAGATTTGGTTTTCATTGAATGCACATCACTTTCTCATTATTGATAATTCAAAAATGTAAGTCAAACCATCAGAAGTTGGGAATCATCCATATAATTCCACTTTCCAGAGTCTACTTTATATCCTACTTGATAAGGGAAAAAAATGTTTTTCCTGCTCACACATTCCCCACGACACTTCGGGCTATCAGATATGTGGGATTTCTCCTCACACACCAAGCAACCAATTTTCCAGGGTGTGAGTGCCAGCTGAGTGTCTGATTTGATTCAGTTCTGACCTGTTGTACCTGAAAATAGCATTTGATCCCACAGGTCAAGTGTTTCGTTTTCCATCACTGACCACCATTACCACTTTGCAATGCCAGTTGCAGGCTCCAGACTGTTTTACCCATTGCTGACCAACCAGCTTGAATTTGAAAGCTCCTAAGATTACCTCCTTAGGCTTGATTAAGTTGCCACATAGCTCAGTACTCAGATAAATGCTTGTTTACTGGTTTATTATAAAGTCAAAGATGCATATAACAGCCAGATGGAAGAGGGGCATAAACCATGTATTTATGAAGTGTATAAAACTTTTGTGACCCTTTTTCTAGGCCCTCCTTGCTTCAGGAATCTTGTTCTGCAGTCTTGAAGTACTTGGAATCCTGCCTGGCTGAGGTTTTTTTAGAGGCTTCAGTGCATACAAATGGCTCATTACATCATTGGCTCTTGATGATCACCTCAAACTTTAGCCCTTCTCCTTTCCTAAGAGAACTAATTGAGTGAGAGTGGTATTGAAAATTTCACTATTCTAATAATGAGGTTGATTTCCCAGGTAATCAGCTCCCATCATAAGAGAATCCAGGATCCCTCAGCCATCAGTCATCTTTTTAACATGCAAAAAATCACAACCTAAGAGACTGTAAGGGCTTTAGGAGCAGTGTGCCAGGAACCAAGAGGAGAGGCTACATGTTTTGTTCTTTCTTTCTTTCTTTCTTTCTTTCTTTCTTTCTTTCTTTCTTTCTCGTTTTTAGAGACAAGTTTTCTCTCTGTGTATTCCTGGAATCACTCTGTTATCTAGGCTGGCCTCGAACTCACAGAGATTGGCCTGCCTCTGCCTTCCTAGTGCTGGGATTAAAGGCATGCTTTACCACCACCTGGCTCACATGTCTATTTTTTATTACATCACAGTACCACAAATCTATGCCAACTTTATTTTAAAAGCATATAGGAATGCTGCTTTTTTGTTAGCAGCTCTACCCATTGTCATCTTTGTAGTAGTGTTATATATATTGTGTCTATATATTAAACACTAATATATTATTTGCAACCTTTTAGTTTTTTGAGACAGTGTCTCTCTATCTAGGCCTGGTTGTCCTGTAGAACAGGCTGACCTTGAACTCACAGAGATCCTCCTGTCTCTGCTTCCCAAGTGCTTGCATTAAAGGAACTAAAGGTGTGTGCCACTGTCCCTACCCTGCAACCTTTCTTAATATAATTTTATGTCTTTTATCATTGCTGTTTTTCGTGGTACTAATCAAGTATTTTGTACACTCCGTTCAGTTTGAGAAATTTTAATGAACCCAAGTAAGGAAAGAAAAAGTATGTGTTTGCAGAATGTGTTAGGTTTCCGTTGCTGTGACTATATACCTGCCAAATTAACTTCAATGGAAGAAAGATTGATTTTTTTAGCTTATGGTTTCAGAGGCTTTAGTCCATGGTTATTTGGCCTCATTGATTTGGGCCTTGATGTGAAGCAGAACATCATGGCAGGAGGTAGAGTTGCACAGAACTGCTTACTTTTGTAAAGGGGAGAGAAGATGGAGAAGGGAAGGAAAACCAGGAGGAGAGAAAGAGGAGGAGGAAGAAAACAATTACAAGAGGAGAAGAGAGTGAAAGGGAGAATGGACAGAGGGAGGCAGTGCAAGAGAGAGCTTCTTTAAAGGTATGACTTCAAAAGCCTAACTTCCTCCTTTCAGCATGAAGGGTTCTACCCCTTATGCATAGTGCCATCAACTTGGAACCAAGCCTTCAACACATGAACCTTCAAGGGCTATTTAAGACCCTACTACATGAATTAAGGTTGATCCCCACCACACAGGCTCTTGATTCCCATCTTGCCATGTGGTTTTTCCCTCTGGTTTTCCCATGTGGTTTACTCCCTCCCTTGACTGTGATGCTAAGTATCATGAAAACCTCACCAGAGCTGAAATGACTGCCAAAGTTTGCCCTTGAATCTCTAATGCCATGACTGAAGTAAACTTCTTTATTAAATACCCAACTTCAAGTGTTTTGTTACTGAAGTAGACAAATGTGTCTTCTAAAAGTTTTATTGCTGGATATTTATGATCTTTGATATATATGGTATAATCTACGTGTCTGACTCCATTCTTGTGTATGTAGATAGTCTGTAGACAGACTATTTCCTTCTCACTGAATGTATTTCACACCCTTGTCTAAAGTCAACAGGCTTATTTGGGGACCTTTCTTTCTATTGATTTGTCTAGATGTCTATGAACCTGTAGTTATTGTTTGATTTCTGTAGCTTGTTAGTAAGGTTTCCTGTTGAAAACTGTAAATCTTTCACAAATTGGAAACCATATTACACAAGTAAAAGACCAATAAGACAAAAAGCGCCCAAACAAATCAATATGAGACAAAAAGTCTACAAAAATACCACTGAGTTCATTTTGTGTTGGTCATCTGTTGCCAGGCATAGGGCCTACCCTGAAGTGTGGTTAATATACCCAATGAGACTCCATTGGAGAAAGTTTGTTTTTTCCTTTTCAAATAGGTGTCAATAGCAGATAGCTTGTTGATTCCGGGTGGAAACCAATGTCCATTTCCTCTTCTAAATGCTGGGACTTTGTCTGACTTGCACCTATTCAGGCTCTGTGCATGATGCCATAGTCTTGAGAACTATATATCTTGATTTTTTTTCAGCTCTTTTGGTGTAGTTTGGTGGTAGATTGTTTGCTTAGCATGTTCAAGGTCCTGGGCTAGATTGCCAGTACTTCAAACAAACAAACAAACAAACAAACAAACAAATTATTATTATTATTTTTTTGTCACTTGGCCCCTTTATAATCCCCTTGTGAATCAGGGGATAAACTTACCAATATTTGTAGAAAAGGCTGTTGGAAAATTGATAGAAATCATTTGTATCTGTGGATAGCTTTGGGTGATATTGCCATCCTAACATGTCTCTATATCCATGAAGACTGGACATTTCTCTATTTATATACATTTTTGCCATTTCCTGGCATAATTTTATACATAATTTCTGTGTAAAAAAATACACCTCCTTAGATAAACTAATTTCAAGATGCTTGTTCTTTCAGGTGAGATTGTAAATGGAACTATTTTATTTCCTTTTCGGATTCTTAATTGCTGATTTATAGAAACAAAACTAGTTCTCCATGTAATTTTGCTGAAATAGTATGTTAATCTTTTGATTTCTTTTGTGTTATTTGGAATTTTCTGTATAGAGACTCTTATCTGTGAATAAAAATAGTTTGTTTCACTTTTTCCTTTTGAGACTTGTCGAATTACTATGGTTTAAATATTATCTAATTGCCCTTATGATTTATTGTTTGACCCATTTCTGTTTAATAATACAATGTTTAATTTCCAAATAATTATGACATTTCTGATTTTTTTCTTTTATTGATTTATAGTTTTGTTATCTTGTCCTCAGTAGATTTCCTGGGCTGCTGTGACAGAATACTATAGACTGGTTTTCTTAAACAGACATTTTTCTTGAGTTCTGTCTTCCTGGCTTGGAGAGAATGCCCAAACATTCGTGCAGTGTGTCTTCTATTCCCCATTAATATTCTTGAGCTTTGTTCTGGGACACAATAAAATTATTTTTGAATAATTTGATCCTAATAATACTTGTTTTTAGGGTTTGTTGGACAACTCCAAAACACCCTTTATCATATTTCCCTCTAGGTATTTACTTTCGTGTATTTAGATTTTTTTATTCTAGCTGGTGGCAAAATGTACTGTTGATTGGCCTGCATGAAATTCAAAGATTATTTTCCCTACTTCTTTTGTTTGGTTTCCTGGGTTCCCACTTTGAAAAATCATTGTCGTATAGTATTAATCCATGTACAAGCTTAAAAGCCATTAAAACTTCAAGCTGACAACTTCCACAATCCTGTAAGTGACAAGGAGTTGTTGAGCAAAAATGAATCCAGTGTCTATGAAGATTTTTCTTTAAGAAAACAACACTGACATTTCAAAACCTTTGTCACTGTCACTAAAAATAACACTGACATGTGCTAAGTATTCCAAGAGCTGTCATCTTAAGATTCTTTTAATTTGATGAGAAACATTTGGTCCTCTGTTGTCGGAAGAGAGGCCAGTATATAGTACCTGCTGTGTGCACAACCCATCTCTCTAATATCCTCAGAAACCACCATGCATTTACTCATTCAAATGCTTCCGAGCCTCAGGTAACAGTGGTAGAGGATTATGGAAATGGCAAGTTTGGAAAGTAGAATAGAATCAGTGTTAGGTTCATACTCATTGGTAACTGGTGGCTCAGTTTGATAATATTGTGCTGGGTCACATTCAAGTGCACTTATTTGATTTGATGCTTATGTGAAGATGGAACACAGTTTAAAGTAAAAACTCTGTGTGTGTGTGTGTGTGTGTGTGTGTGTGTGTTGCTGAGATGGATGGAGACCAGGGTTTTACTCATGATGAGCAAGTTTTATCTGTAATCCAAGACCTACAACCCCCCAGACTCAAGGCAGGAGTTTATAACTACCATATGATTATATTTGAGAGCCACTTGGAAGCTTATTCAACTGCAAAATTGTGTGTGTTTCATATACATGTGTTTAATGTGAAGAATTTTGGTAGCCTTTTACAGATTCTAAGAGGTGTGTAGGACCGAACTAAGAGTTCTTTTCATCTCCTCCTACAGAAACTCTTCTTCTCATCAAGTTCTTTCCTACTTTGATCTTCTTTTCTGACCCAGTAAGTTAATTCTGATTGCTTCCATGAGTAAAGGGTTAGGTACTGCAGCATGGACAATTTATCAACAAACTCTACCACTGATGAAAATAACACCTCTTCCCCAGTACTATAGTCTTTCAAGTGCGAACTTAGTTATTTAAAATTATTTTTTATTTCTGAAACGTATTCTTATGTAGCCCAGACTTTGTTATGTCACCAAGATGACCTTGAACTCCCACTTTTACTCTAAAATGATAGAATTATAGCTATGCAACATAAATCTAAGGTTTAAAATAACATCGTAAATTTGTTAAAACAATCAGTGCTAAGATTTAAAAATAATTGAGCTAGGGAGATAACCCCATTGGTAAAGTGCTTGCCATGTAAGCAAGAATACCTGAATTCAGTCCCAAAAATTCATATAAAGGAAAATCCATGTGTGAACACACACACACACACGTACACACACACACACACACACACACACATGCACACACACCTCATATGATTTCAAACCCTGTCCCTTTTCCCTCTCTCTTATTCTTTGATTTCTTGTCAACAATTTTAATGAAAATGATGTATCTCCATAGTTAAAATTATTATGAACTTGAGGAGGGGCATGCGTGGAGGAGGGGGATGAGAGGAGGGATTAGGAAGGGAGGAGGGAGAGAACTAGAGGGGGATACAAAGTAAATAAAGTGTAATTAAAAATAAAATAAAATTAAAATTTAAAAAGTTATTATAAAGATATAAATTCAGTACATTGGACCACCGTAGAAAGACTCCATGTAATAAATAAGTTTTTTTTTTTTTTTTGAGACAAGGTTTCTCTGTATAGCTTTGACTATCCTGAACTCGCTTGGTAGAACAGGCTGGACTCAAATTCACAAAGCTCTAACTGCCTCTGGCTCCCTGAGAGCTGACATTACAGGCATGGGCTATTATGCCTGGCTTAATAAATACATTTTTTGTTTGTTTTGTTTAGTTTGTGATCTTTAAAAAGACTCATTTGAAGTGGTTTCTGATGGTTCTGGCTGTTCAAAACTCTTAGGTGAATAAAAAGCAGAAAACTTCATAAGTTTATAACCAATAAAATATTTAAATAATTAATGTTCTAGTATTATTGACATGTGCCGTCATACTGCTTGTAGCATTCTGAGATGGGAGGATCACTTGAGCTCAGGAGTTGGAAAGTAGCCTGGGGATCACATTGGGACTCTCAGACTCCTTTCAAAAAACAAACAAACAAACAAACAAAAAAGTGCAGAACACAAGAAACAGGTGCTTCCCATGGCTCTGTTAAGTTAATCATACCGAGTTGGTGCTCGAGTGACAGGCTGAAAATCTGAAGTTGCCTCCAGGCCACTCAGTTAAAGGACAACTTTAGAAAGTCAGTTCTTTTCACCATGTAGGTTCTGGAGATTGAATGCAGAAGGTTAGTTAGGCTTGGTTAGTGTCCTTTGCCTGCTGGCCTAGAATATTAAAAACAAATTTTTTTTTTACATAGAGTTGCCCCATGTAGCCTAGGCTGGCTTTTACTGACAGTTCTCTTACCTGCTTCAGCCTCTCGAGTGCTGTGATTGTAGGCTTGAACTACTAAATCAGCAAGAACTGTAGTCAAATCATCTATCTACTATTCTACCCTGCTCCTCTGTTCTAGGGATTAATTTTAGGGCATCTTACATTCTACAACTGCACTATATCCCCAGCTTTTTAAACATACATACACACACATATATATTTACTTATTTTTATTTATGTATTTATATTTATACTTATTTTTGAGATACTTTTCCTAGGTTATAGAGGTTGGCTTTGAATTTACTCTGTAGCCTAACCAGGCCTTGTACTTGCAATCCCTTACTTAGCCTGGGATTACAGGCTCGAACCACCCAGGATTGGCTTAAAAATGTACATTGTTTTGTTTAGAAACAGGGTTTCTCTGTGTAGACCTATATGTCCTGGATTAGGCTGGAACTAGCTCTGTAGATCAGGGCAGCTTCAAACTCAGAAACCCTCCTGCCTCTGCCTCTTGAATGCTGAGATTAAAGGCATGTCCCACCACCACTACCAAGCAAAAACTGTAAATTTATAGCTTCAAAAACAGATATCAGTGGACTAGGGGAGGGATGTGGGGGAGGGGAGAAGAGGGAGGAAAGGTGGGACTCGGAAATGATGGAGGTTGCTACAACTGGGATACAAAGTGAATAAATTGTAAAAAAAAAAACATAATTAAAAAAAAAAACACATATAGCTAGGAAATAGCTTCCAAAATATAGAGTAAATAATAGTTGGTGTAAAGGGGTTAAAGATGTTGATGCTTCCTATTTCATTTTGGCTTATTTGCCTGGTGTTTTACCGTGATAGTTTTATATTTTATAGGACACTCAACTGCAGTGTCCTGCAGCCCTGCCACCTGCAGACTCTTTGTGATTCAAAAGCAACTTCGGGTTTTAATTTATTGGGTCTGCCTTGAATACATTATTCTAATAAGTGCTAATTGTTTAAGGTGTTTTATGTAAAGTATCCGGGTGGGTTGGTAAGTATAATTTAATGAAATTTGGATTAAGTTGTCAGTCATCTACATTCTGTGATGTTTTAACAGCAAAACTTTTGCTTCCCTTATACTGTGACTTGTGTTTATCTTCACTGAAATTCTCACATGCTAGAGCTGGGTTTATTTATTTGCTAGCATTGTCAGGGTCCGGGTCTAAGACTAATTCATAAAGTTGACTTGTATATTTCAGTGAAGGTTTATGAAGAAATTTCCTTTCAAAATCATAAACATATTCAGATATTATTTTCAAAAAGGTTTGCTTTAAGATGTACTGTTTTCTTTGTTGAGTTCGGAATCCTCTCGAGTTGGTAGCCTTAACACCAAATCATGGAACTGTGCAAGAATATTTTGATATTCAATGAGAAACTGACTAGTTTTTCAATGTCACTGTGTATGGTTAGAAAATTAGATTTGAAAATTTCTGTTGCTTATATCATGAAAAATGTATGCTGATATGTTTACATATTCCTATATAAAGGATTCTATATATTAACATCTTTATTTATATGTATAAAGTTTCTTTCTGAATGTCTATGCCTTGAATTTCCTTGGTAACAACCTTAACTCAAATAAGATTCTTATATAGAGGCTTCTTTTATGTCTTTTTCAATCTAGAAAGAAATTAGTTTTCTTTTGTTTCTAGTACACTGTGATGCGAATTAAAGCTGTTTGTAGCAGCTGCATTGTAATGTACCAAATGGCATTTTTAGCAAAGATATTTAAGTTCTTTACCTAGAACAAAGTAAATACATTTTTAAAGACTAAAACTAAATAAAAGACTAGTTTCTGGGTTTCTGTTGAGCCTGACCTGTACAGGCTGGGCCTCTCCCAAGTGGTTCCAGTTCTCAGATAGTATTTATTCAGTCACTAATCTTCAGCTGACCGCGCTCTCCATTTCAATGATTTCTGCCTTCTTTCTTGGCTGATGGTAGGGGAGAGGGATTTCCATTCTTTTTATAAAGAGCTTTTTGTGCAGATGATGCATCTGTTGATGGAACTATTATTTATGTGTGAGTGCATGTGAGTGTGGAAATGAGAGGACAATGTTAGATGTCTTCTCCAGTGACAGGGATTCTCCCTGAAACTGGAGCTCTCTGATTCCTTTAGGTTGACTAACTAGCAAGCCTTGGAGATGCTCTGTTGCCTCTGCTTTCTCACTGCTGGGATTATAGGCATGTACCACCTCCACACCTGGCTTTCTACAAGAGTGCTGGGGATCCGAATTCAGGTCCTCCTCCTTAGGCACCTTACCAAGAAAGCCCTGAAAGAAGCTTTACCTTGGCAACCTTGAAGGCAAATTTTCAGTAGGCTCACTTGATGATACTGGTTTCAAATATTTCTCTAAGTGTGTGGTTTAGGAGCAAGTGGGCTGCTACATGCTTCCCCCTCTGGACTATTGCATTATTTCTTCAGGGGACATACTTTTGGAGACCAATAAACACAGTTTTCAGTATGAGAAAAAGCAAAGCAGACTTGAGAGCATGTTTAGACACATAAAACAAGACTTTTCTTTTTACTTATCATAATGGCAAAGTAAAAGACAGAAGGCGTGTGAGGCTGAGCAAATGCTGAACACGATTAAGTGCCATTAGCCTGGTCAGTGTTCTATCAAAAAGCCATTACCATTAATTTCTCGGCTCTACTCATGTAAAAGAAAAACACTGAAAATGTAGGAGTGGGTGTTCACAAGATGAGATCTAACAGAGGAATCTATATGCCACATCTACCAACCCATCTGGGAGTGCGTGAATTCTGTCGTTGTTCTGGAAAATGAAATGTACAGAACCTACCATCAGGGTAGCTGAAGTTCTAGCCTTCACCAATATTTTTTTGTTGTTGTTGTTTTTGTTTTTGTTTTTTGCAAATTATGATAAAGAAAAGACAGAACGTATTTATGTATTTTAGTTTATAGTTTTAATAAAGGGCATAGGAACATAAAGCTGACCAGCATTTTTCAGAATTTCTACAGCAAGACACATCGTTTTAAGAATACTATATAAATACATATCACTATAAGCAGACTGATGGCAAAAGGGATTTATAGCAAATTGGCAACTTGGTCTTAACTGTACAAGTTCCCCATTGTCTTTCCTTTTCTGACTCTCCAATACATTCCATATCTTACCAAGACCCAGACCCAGCTTTCCTGCTGTGTTCCTTTGCTTATTTAGACAGCAGGCTGAAAGCAATTACTTTGTGAATGCACCTTATCTTATTGTTCTTTTCTTTTAACCATTCCCCACCAAAAACCTACATCCTGATAGATTGAATTCATTGTGTGTTTTAACTCATTCTGCTGATGAATGTTAACTAGGCTTAGCCCTTTTGGGGAAGTAAACAAATCAAGGATTGCATGCTAGTAAGAGCCACCCACATGCAAAGGCTGTAGCATAATATGATACTTTATAGGTATGGTTAAAGTAATGCAAATGGTGTATACACTGTCCACCATTTCCTCCTGATTGGACGGAGTGCATGAATTTTCTGTGAACTTGGAACTTGCAATAGGGTCTGACGGTCTTGTTAGATGTTCTCTGTGCAGACACAGGACATGTCTTTCAGTCCAAATAAGACTCTTAGCAACTCAGAAGATAAATGAAATGTTCTTCACGTCCTGTCATTTTGGACTTCATTAAAAAGGAAAAACAGAATCACCCCTGTAAAATATTAGTTCTAATGACCAAGCAGTCTGCCTTAAAGGAAGGGTGTACATTCATGTCCATGTCCACAGGTGTAGATATCTAGGATGAGAGTTGAAAGATATAGACTATGATTGATTGTTACATTCCTGTCAGTTGGGGGCATTGTTAAGTGTCAGGTGTATATTGCAATAACACATACACAGTATTCTTAAAACATACTTGCTAGGACTGTGCTTAAATATCAACTAACATAAATGCCTACACTTTGTGCAATTTGGCACGAACGTGAGGAAGCCCATTATTTTCCCTGGAAAAATGAACCCTGAGATTGGGCTGTCTGGGTCCCCTAGGAGATTATGGCACTGGCTAATGCCATCTAGTGTGAAATACATGTCTTACAGGGCCAGTTGAGGGGAAGAGGCACATATTGCATTAGAAACTAAAGAGCTGTCTAGATTGCAAACTTCAAGATTTTGGAGAAAGAGGGACTCTTTTGGAATGTGATTCTGTTCTCTTTGATCCATGGTAACTCTTACACTAGGAAGCCAAGTCTCTCTAAGAGTGGGCTGTACAAAATACCTATGTACTTCTGGGTGGCATGTTATCTCTTTTTCTTTCATTTTTGGAAGAGTAATTTCCATTCTGCCTCTTTTCGAGAGCATTGCTGGAACAAGTGGAAGAACATTAACAAAGTACTCTAGGCTCTGCAAGAAAATACTCTGCACTAAGAGCATGGAAGAAAAGAATAGAGCATATTTGTTTGCTTAGAAATTCTGTAATGGTTAAACTTTTCATTCCAGTCCTGCAAATAAAAATATGTAAGAGCACTAGGGAGTTACATAGCACCTTTCAGCTGTGGGATATTAACAAGTAGCTCCATTTTCGAACTGTGGAAGAAGAGTACCAAAGATTGGGGGATGAGATCCCACAGAAGTTATTTAGCAAGTTACAAAGAAAAAGAACACAAATGAGTGAGGTCAGGGTGTGCTGATTATGAAACAAACCTGTCTTCTTGATCAATAACTAACCATTTAGATGCCTATATACAGTAATCAATACACAAAGAACCTACGTATAGGGATATTATCAATGTCTATAAACTAGTGGGATCAAGATACTAAAGCAAGAATAGGGTTTCTTCTTTCTCCAAGCACCTAGAGAAACCCCTGGTTTATTTGGCTCTTTGGAGACACTGGAAGTCTTAAGACACTGACCAATCAGCTTGCATTAACCTGAACTTTACCTTCCCAGTGCTTCCCTGTAGGAGACTAACATTGTCGTTTGTGAAATGATGTCTATGTGGTCTGACTGCTAATACTCTCTACAGAGGAGGTGTTCCTGATGTCTTCCTCACATCACAAACAGCAGCTTCTGTACTGTACCACAGCAGAAGACCATAGATAAGGTCAGGGAAGGTTGCTTTGATGCTGATTTCCTGTGAAATGCTGCCTGCATCCCTTTAGAGAAAGGTACATTCGTACAGGACTAAAAGGCAAGGTCTGGGGATCATAAAGCCATGTTGATAGCCAAATATGCTTCCAAGGGAAACCTAGAGAGGAGAAGTGCTTCAGGAGCATGGAAAGGGAAAGTTTTTCACACGTGAAAGTATAAATTTTCACCATAAATCTACCATGCACAGTCTTCGAGGTTGCTCCTTAATCTGTGAGTTTTAGAAGCAGTCCCCAGGCCCTTTCCCTAAAGATTTGTTTATTTCTTGTGTTCTCTCAAATGAAAAGCAGACTAATATCCATTTGATGCTAAATGTCTCACCTTGGCTCTAGGGGGACCAAATGGGTCCATTTGGTCGTTGCTTTAAATAATAGCTGGGTTGTTTTCCTTCTCAATTGCACTGGGGCACCAACACAGATTTGTTTGTGCCAGGGAACTCTTTTTCACTCAGAAACTTTTAGCGAGAATACTTTAGGAAACCCAACTATCTCTTAAGGAGTTCAATTCCTTGATAACTGTGAGATGTCTGTAACTCCTACTGATCTCTGTTAAAGAGTTGGGGCTTTTATTGTCAGCAGCTGTGCATTAGAGTGTTGGTTGAAAAATGAAAAACATCAATACTCTTAGGTACTATTATTATAAAGAAGCAGCATTAGTGTCCATCTCATTGATCCAGGCACTAGGACTGAAAGGATGGCTGGTTATAAATAATTGGGGAAATGGATGTAAACTCTCTTAATGGCTGAGCTGCCACTGAAGCTTAAAAAAGAGGACTGGAATATCACTGTTCAGTTAACTCTGTGCATTAACTCCTGCTGGGAAAACACAGACCTTTAGCTAATCCTCAGGCTAGTGTCATATCCGAAACTTTATCTTCTTCAACAGAATTTTAATTATACCTGAAAATCACCCTTAACTCTTTTTTTATAAAATGGATGGGCCATAACTTAGGCTTATAGTATTTCTACCATTATAAAAGTAATTTACAAAGGCTAAAATAAAGCTATATAGCAGATAAATGATTAAAATAGAGATTTTGACCATAGCCTGGCATTAAATGTTTTTAAGAAATTAATTCTTTTTTTTTTTTTTTTTTTCCCCTCAGGACAGGGTTTTCTTTTTTTCTTTTTTTTAATGTAATCCAAACTGGCCTGAAACTCAGTACAACCAGGCTGGTCTTGACCTTGCAGTGATCCCCCTCCTCTGCCTCCCAAGTGATAAGATGACAGGCATGCACCATCATTCCTGGCCTTAAAATGTTAATTATTATGCTTACAAAAACAGAAGTTTGATCTGGTCTTACACATTAGCTATGGTGCTTTCAGAAAGTTCTGTGACAGGACAAGCTTTGCATTGTTGCTCAGTTCTCAACAGGATCTTGCTCACTGTCTATTTAATTTCCTTAAATTTCAGATACATTTTTTTTTTCAGGCAGGGGTTCTCTATGTAGTCTTGGCTATTCTGGAACTTAGTCTGTAGACCAGGCTGGCCTTAAATTCACAGATATCCACCTTGTGAGTGCTGGGATTAAAGGAATGCACCACCACACCTGGCTAATAATATAAAGTTTGTTCGGAGTTCATCAAATATTTGAGTTGCTGTTTACGTGAAAAGTATGATTAAATCCAAGTGTCAGTTTTTAAACCTTGGTATTTGGCAGAATTCTATATCGATACATTGTGCATATACATGTTAATATATGCCCATGAACATAAGCCCAAAACACGTACTGACTCCTCTCAATACCGGAAAGACCCTGCAAAAAGACATGGGTAATAATCTTTCACGGGGGAATTAGACTCCAAGGTAATCTTCTGAATCCCTTTTTACCTGACTAGACAAATATAAAGATATATATTTTACACTTAGGCTTTCATGGATTGGGGGAGAGTAAAAAAGAAAAACTGGCTTGAAGCAATTGTTTCCAAACTGAGTTCAATCAGCAAAGTAAATTTGCAAAGTCCCAAACTATCTGCACAGCAAGTATGTGATGAAACTCGCAAACTGTGAAGCTTTCAGTCCAACATGGTGATGTGTTTTGTGGTTGTTCTCAGCGCTGAAGTCTGTAAACCTCATGGGAGATGGTTCCTGGGGATGAAAAGCAGAAACTTCCAAGTGAGTTGAATAACTGCAAATGAGCACATAGTGACATCTAGTTGATAATAATTTGTAACTATTAAAATCATTTCATGAAAATATGTTTTTTTTTTTAAAGATGGCTTAGAGGGTAAATGCACTTGCCATCAAGCCTTATGACCTGAGTACAATCCCCAGAAGTCACACGGTGTAAGGAGAAATTTGACTCCTCCCAGCTGTTCTTTGACACCCACTGCTTTGCCATTAGATGCATCAGAGAAACAAACAAATGGCAATTAAAGATTTAAAAAAGAAAATATATTCATATTAGTAACTTTACTTCTGTATTCTGTACTATGGAAATGATTCCAACTGATTTACTTCCAAGGATAGTGTTCATAACCTTATTCCTAATAATAAAAATATAGATACAACTTTAAAGTTAGACGCAGTCTATGCCACAGAGAAATAACTTCATTCATACAGCATTTTCATATAATCTTGTTAATTGTAAAATAAAGAAATTAATGATTGTATGATATTTTATTAGAATGATGGAAGCAGTTTCATTAGGTTCCTACTACTAGATACTTAGTACTGAGTTCTATTTTAAAAATTCTGACAATATAATAAATTGATAAATAGTTGTATAGAACTCTGGTTAATTCATTTAAATACATTCCCAAAATGCATTTACCAGAGAAAAAATTTTGAACGTGTTAACACTTTTATATATGTCACCAACTTGCCTTCATACAAACAGGTGACATATAAATTTAAACATATCTGAAATGATTTGCCTCACTATGTCTTTGACAACAATAGGTAATATAATTCATAAAGCCTGATTGATTTAGTAGATAAAAACTGGTAAATATATTATGCTAACTTAAATTTTATAGCAACATTGAATAATTTTTTAATTTATTTGTTGATTTTATTGATTATATTGTTACATCTTTTGACTATTTTCTTTTTTTTTGTTATTTAAGTATTCTTTGGAAATATAACATACGGAATAGATAATTGCAGCAATCATGTAATGGGCAGAAGTGTAATACTGCCAAACCAAATTTCTAGAAACCAGAAATATATACGGGCTAAGAAATGCTTGTAAAGTAAGAAAAAACTAAAAATAAGGTCCTTGTAGGAGCTGTCTGCTACTCTCCAATCTATTAGTTCTTTGTCTTCCTTAATTTATTTTTAAGAAACTTCATAACCAAACCTTTGAATGTTTAAAATATATATTAATATATAGTCCTTCTGAATAGTAGTTTAAAGAATAGGAAAATAGTGGAATGTAGTTTAATGTATAGCATTGTGCAGTCTTGTGGACAAATAAGAACCTTTTCACTGCTTTTTCAGTTTAGTGAAAACAGAATTCTTGGCAGCGGCTGAGGTAGCATTTTTTGGTAGGTAAAAATGTAACATGAGGTCAGAAAAATCTGGATTTTAGCCAGTATTGTTGTGCTTATAAACTGCAGGACTCTGGAAAGATCCTGCCCAAAGCCCAGTGTCTATATCTAATAGAGTAATGATAATATTTACCTTTCCCTGGTTGTTAAGTTTAAATAAACACTACATCCAGTACTGGAGCAGTTCTGTTCAATACCTACTTATTCCTCCCCTGCTCAGATGTAGCCCTTGGTAGCTCAGTATCCCAGTGGGTACCCTAATAAGGGGAACAGGGACTGTTTCTGACATGAACTCGATGGCAGGCTCTTTGAAACCCTCCCCCACCAAGGGAGGAGCAGTCCTGCTAGGCCACAGAGGAGGACTTTGCAGCCAGTCCTGAAGATACCTGATAAAACAGTATCAGATGAAAGGTGAAGAGGTTCTCCCTTATCAGTGGACTTGGAAAGAGGCAGGGAGGAGATGAGTTTGGGAGGGTGGGATTGGGAGGGAAGGAGGGAGAGGGATACAGCTGGGATACAGAGTTAACAAACTGTAACTAATAATAAAAAATAAAAATTAATAAAAAAGAAAATCTTTTGACCATTTTCTAACTGTTCTGTTTTTCTTTAATGAATTGCAAGAAATTATTAAAGATGCTAGTTTCTGTACACTGTATATTTTGCACGTTGTTTTTCCTTTCATTTTGAAGGAAATATGTAGAATCAGTGAGTCTTTGTGTAAGAATTATGAAAATAATTCTCTTTTATATATAAAAGCAGAAACAAAATAAAGAGTTAGTGTTTGTTAATTATTTTTTAAATTTTATGCATGTGGGTATTTTTCCTGCATCTATGTCTGTGCACCATGGGCATACAGTGCGAACAGAGACCAGATATCCTGAAACTGGAGTGAGAGTTAGTTGTGAGCCATGTGGTTCCTGGGACCTGAACCTGGGTCTTCTGGAAAAATAGTCAGTGCTCTTAACCACTGAGCCATTTCTTCAGCCCCAGTGTTTGTTAATCCTAAATTACAAACATGGGCATTCATTTTGCCCTTAGTTTTTTTTTTTTTTAATTAAAAATCTCTTCAAAGGAAAATATATGCAAAACTATAATTTTGGACATATATAATGTGTTCAACTATCTTATGGAGAGATATTCAAGGTGATTTAAGATTGGAGATTTTACGAGTATCATTTTAATCACTATCTATAGATACTTTAAAAAGTCTTCATAGTCTTGGTTGTCCTGGAATTCACTCTGTATACCAGAGATCAAACTCAGAGATCTGCCTGCCTCTGCCTCCAAAGCGTTTGGATTAAAGGTGGGCACCACCATACCCAGCTTCTTGACAAGTTTTAAAATATTTCTCCCACTCTTCCCTCAAATGGTCTATTATTAGCAGAACATGGCTTTGTTGGTCCCATTAACCAATCACCTAATTTATTTAGGTAGTGTTCCTTGGAAAACGTATTCCTTAAAGGTAATTTTGCTTCCTCAGGGAAGTAGAAATAGTGTATTTTATGGTTAAATACTTATTCAGGATGTTCATGAAAGGCTAGGGGGACTCGCATGGTCATGTAAGTTTGGGAAATATCTTACACCCCTGTGGGGGATCCACAATATTCCTTGGCATGTTAAAAATCCTAACATGTACTGATATAAAGGCAAGGTTCCATGACTTCGATAGGAGATGACAAATTCAAAGGGTGACTACAATTACTACCTACTGAGTCATAAAACAGCTCTTTGAAAGTCCCAAGAATTTCTACATGAAACATGCTTATATGTTATTCTCTAGTAACACCTTTTTCTTTTTACCAAACAATTAACATATCAGAAAACTGGCATTTCAGACTACCTTTAGACACATACTAAAATAAACAAGCTTCCGAGATAATGGGGATGTAGATATTAAAATATCTTACCAAAATGTCAAGCATTTCATTAAGACTTTGAATAAGAAAACAGACTTAAGTGGTCTCTATTTTAAGCTTTAGTTATACGTGAAGTTCATAGCCAGGAGACCACCAGGCCTTTAAATGCAGCGTCACAATGGACATAGCATGACTGGAAGTCATACAATCCTGGGATCCAATTTTAGGTTAGCCACTTGACAGCTGGGGAACCTCAGTTAAGTGGATTTACTGCATTTCAGTTTTCTCATGAGAAAAATGTGAGTTCTAACATTTTTCTTTGCATAGCTGATGGAAGTACCTAGCAAAGTAATTGGCATATACAAGGTATAGTACCTTGGCATAGTACCTGTACTTATATCAGCCCATAGCAGAAGTTGTGCAGGGACATGAATGAAGACAGGAGAACTCACAATCAGATGGAGAGGCTTCTGAGTAACTGTTAGTTTTTTTTTTTTTTTTCCCCATGGGAAAAGAAGTGACGTCTTAATCAATTCAGTGCTTTGAGTGCTGTGGCATTTCTATAACTAAAAGTCTCCTTTTAATATGGAATCATACTGGTCTTATTTACTTGTAAGTGTTGCAAAGAGAAGGCTGTTTAGCTTTTCAGCAGGCCAAAGAGAATCCTGTGCAAAAAGCTGCCTGCCGCTGATAACAAATTAGTAGCATGTTAGGAAGGTAAGAGTAGGTTATTAACAGACATAATGGAGTCAGGCAAAAGAACTTATTTATAATCTGTACCGTTTCAGAGACCTGGAATACACTGCGACAAGGTTTATAATTCACAGTATGAAAGGAAATAACCTGAACAGGATATTTGGCTGTTTTTGGATCCCCTGGGGTCTTTCAGCACAAGTGAAGTACAGTGAGTTTGAAGAGAATAAAGGCATCTTTTTCAGTACATTGCACAGGGAAATTATGCATAGAGCTTCTCCTGTGTGTAACGAGGGGGAAAATTTAATGCCTTGCTCACCAGAATGAGGTCACACATACTAGAACACTGTAGTTCTGCTCCCAAGGCTGCTTCTTAGGCCAGGTGGCACAGAATGTGCCTCCTTCAGAATACTGACCTGTCAGAGCTGCAGAAAAGGTGAAGACTGCTATGTTTCGATCTCCACAGCAAGAGAAGATGAGCCTTCTGGATAGTCTGTAAGATTGAAAAGCACTATTAAGGTGTTGGGGTCCATGAGTGATTTAAGCTTTAATAATGTTTTATTTACGAATGTAGGCGCTCTTGTATTTGGGGCATAGATATTCAGAATTGTGATGTCCTCCTGGTGGATTTTTCCTTTGATGAGAATGTAGTGTCTCTCCTCATCTTTTTTGATTAATTTTGGTTGAAAGTCTATTTTATTAGGTATGAGGATGGCTACCCCAGCTTGTTTTCTGGGTCCATTTGCTTGAAAAACTTTTTTCCAGCCCTTTACTCTGAGGTAGTGTTTATCTTTGTTTCATAGGTGTGTTTCTTTGGTGCAGCAGAATGTTGGATCCTGTTTCTGCACCCAGTCTGTTAGTTTGTGTCTTTTTATTGGAGAGTTGAGTCCATTGATGTTGATAGATAATAGTGACCAATGAATGTTAGTTTCTTTTATTGTGGACTTGGTGGTGTTACTGTGTTTCAATGCTTGCTTTCTTTTAATTTTTCTGTTGTGAAGTTATCTATATCTTGAGTTTTCTTGGGGGTACAGAGCTAAACAGAGAATTCTCTGTAGAGGAATATAGAACGGCAGAGAAACACCTAAAGAGATGCTCAACCTCCTTAGTCATCAGGGAAATGCAAATCAAAACGACCCTGAGATTTCACCTTACACCCATCAGAATGGCTAAGATCAAAAACTCAAGTGACAACACATGCTGGAGAAGATGTGGAGAAAGGGGAACCCTCCTCTGCTGCTGGTGGGAATGTAAACTCGTACAACCACATTGGAAATCACTCTCAGACAATTAGGAATAATGTTTCCTTAAGATCCAGCTATACCACTCCTAGGCATGTATCCAAAATATGCTCAAGTACACAACAAGGACATTTGCTCAAACATGCTCACAGCAGCTTTATTCGTAATAGCCAGAATCTGAAAACAACCCAGGTGTCCATCAACTGAGGAATGGATACAGAAATTGTGGTACATTTACACAATAGAATACTACTCAGCAATTAAAAACAAGAAGCAGGCAAATGGTGGGATCTAGAAAAGATCATGAACTCAGTGGCTGGCTCTTTGACCACCCCCCCTCCGAGGGAGGAGAATCCTTGCCAGGCCACAGAGGAGGACAGTGCAGCCAGTCCTGATGCGACCTAATAGGCTAGGGCCAGATGGAAGGAGAGGACCTTCCCTATCAGTGGACTTGGAGAGGGGTGTAGGAGGAGATGAAGGAGGGAGGGTGGGATTGGGAGGGAATGAGGGAAGATGCTACAGCTGGGATACAAAGTGAATAAAATGTATTTAATGTAAAAAAATAAAATTTAATTAAAAAATAGAAAAGATCATCATGAGTGAGGTATCCCAGAAGCAGAAAGACACACACTGTATATACTCATTTATAAGTGATTTTAGACATATAATATAGGATAAACATACTAAAATCTGTACACCTAAAGAAGCTAAGCAAGAAGGAGGACCT
Organism: Psammomys obesus; assembly: GCF_907164565.1. Classification (NCBI taxonomy): domain Eukaryota; kingdom Metazoa; phylum Chordata; class Mammalia; order Rodentia; family Muridae; genus Psammomys; species Psammomys obesus. The sequence goes on from NW_026585687.1 coordinate 1,618,074, forward strand.
TAGGTGAGATGATCAATCCTCACTCAGAAGGACAAACAGGATGGACATTGGAAGAGGGAGAAAACAAGAAACAGGACAGGAGCCTACCAGAGGGCCTCTCAAAGACTCTACCCAGCAGTGTATTAAAGCAGATACTGAGGTTCATAACCAAACTTTGGGCAGAGTGCAGGGAATCTTATAAAAGAAGGGGGAGAAAGAAAGACCTGGAAGAGACAGGAGTCCCACAAGGAGAGCAACAGAACCAAAAAATCTGGGCACAGGGGTCTTTTGTAAGACTGATACTCCAACCAAGGACCATGTGCACAGATGTAGCCCATGGAAGCTCAGTATCCCAGTGGGTAAGGGGAACAGGTACTGTCTTTGACATGAACTCTTTGATCACCTCCGCCTGAGAGGGGAACAGCTTTACCTGGCCACAGAGGAAGACAATGCAGCCAGTCTTGATGAGATCTGATAGGCTAAGGTCAGATGGAAGGGGAGGAGGGGAATGGGAGGAGTTGAGAGAGGAAGAGTGGGTGTGGAGGGGATGAGGGAGGGGGCTACAGCTGGGATACAAAATATACTGTAATGAATATAAAATAATAAAAATTAAAATTTAAAAAAAGATTGAAAAGCACAGGTGAACGGTGTGCACTCTGTGCTCCCCAGAGGTTTGTGCTGTTTGATCCTCAGTCTGGTAACAATGAGTGGTGGAAACTTTCAGGAATGGGGGAGAACTTTCAGGAATGGGGTATAATAGAAGGTATTTAGGTCACTGGGAGTTTCAGCCTCAGAAGGGAACACTGAGGTACTTTTATGACAATAATTCTTGTATGAGAAGGTTGTTATAAAGCAAAGCTGCTTCCAGTGTATGGCCTTTTCTGCAGCAGCCATTTTTCTTCCTGATGGTGCAACAAGTCATAATGCAGGCGTGTGTGTGTGTGTGTGTGTGTGTGTGTGTGTGTGTGTGTGTGTAGGGGGAGACTCTGTTATGATATTGTTACTATATTGTTTCAATCTTCCAACCACCAGAATTGCAAGACAGATAAACTACTTCATAAAATAGCCTCTGATAACTTTTTATATTAACAGAAAATGGACCAAAAAGGCAGTCAAATGTCCTACTGTCTCTGTCTTACATGGGTGACTATTTGGTCAGTAACATTTCAGCTTTCTGTTCAATCTCCAGAGGCAGCTTACATCTATAGAGCTCCAAAGACTGGTTCTGTACACAGAACCCTTGATAAGCACAGGCATTGCATGCCAAGAGTGATAGAGAGAGTATTTTATTTATAACATAATCTGGTCCATAATACTGGCTTGTATTTGACTTAAACAGCTGTAGTAACAGCTCAACACCATCTGTCTTTAATGAAATGTTTTGAGTGCTGTTACTCACAAAATTACCCAACTTGCTGTTATTCCATTGGACATAACTGAGACAGCTATTATATGATTTTAGGTGTTGGTGTGCTTCTGAAAAGGAAGGAGATACTGAGCTGCCATGGGCTACATCTATAAAAGGTTTGGGGATTAATAAAAAAAAACATCATGTATGGTACAAATGCTTTATTTCTGACCTCTAGCTTTTTTGAAGTGGAAAATGTACTCTGAATCACCTTTTTTAATATACAGATAAGCACTTTCTTCACAGTCCCAGCATAATAATGTACAATGCATTTTGAGATAAAAACATTCACAGTGGTCACACCTACAATGTGCAGTAAATTTTCTTTTATGAAACCAATGTGGTGTTGAAAGCGCTCCCCAAAGTGTGAGATCTCTGAAGTCTGAGGCCAACTAGCCAGGGTGGGCTACTTTTGCCATGGTAGGCTGGCAAAGTCATGCTACTGAGTTAATCGGGCCAACTTCAGACTCATGAGAATTTCTTCCAAAGGGGAGTTCTAAAAATGTTTGTCTTTAGAATCAGGACACAATTGTTGATACAAGATTCTATCTTCTTGAGAATCGAAGTCTCCCTCTCCCATCCCTCTCTTCCTTCTCTCTCTTCTGTCCTTCCCTTTCTCTCTGAAAGCTTTTGCTGTGCCTTTGCAGCCCTCATGAATCAACTTTCCACATGCTGATCTAACAGGTGCGTACCATCATGCCTAGCTGGCTTCAGGACAGAGTTATGTCAGAACAGAAATCAAATAGAGCTGCTCAATCTTCAGTGAGGGGTGGAGAATAGCTCATTTGTAAAACAATGGGACAAACAGGTAGCAAGTGCTCAAACACATATCATGAGCATCCTGAGAGGGCAATCATTAGTGGCAACGATGGTTATTTTCTTTTTAATTTTTTCTTTTCTTTTTTTAATTCAATTTTTATTTGTTACATTAATTGCAGTTTATTCACTTTGTATCCCAGACGTAGCCCCCTCCCAGTCCCATCCCCCCCCCCGTCATCTCCTCCCATGCCCCTCTCCAGGTCCACTGAGAGGGGAGCTTTTTTTTTTTTATTATTTTGGTGTTGTCTTCTCTCTTTTTTTTAATTTTATTTTTTTTTCTTATCAGTTACATTTTATTAACTCTGTATCCCAGCTGTATCCCGCTCCCTCATTCCCTCCCAATCCACTCTCCCTCCCTCATCTCCACCCTGCCCCTTTCCAAGTCCACTGATAGGCGGGGAACTCCTCTCCATTCATCTGATCCTGTTTTATCAGGTATCTTCAGGACTGGCTGCAAAGTCCTCCTCTGTGGCCTAACAGGACTGCTCCTCCCTTGGGGGGTGGGGAGGTCAAAGAGCCAGTCATTGAGTTCCTGTTAGAAATAGTCCCTGTTCCCCTTACTATGGGAAACCAGTTGGTTACTGAGCTACCATGGGCTACATCTGAGCAGAGGTTCTAGGTTATATCCATAGATGGTCCTTGGTTGAATGTCAGTCTCAGAAAAGACCCTGTGCCCAGATATATTTGGTCCTTGTGGAGCTCCTATTCTTTCCCCATCATACTAACTCCCCTTCTTTCATATGCTTCCCTGTACTCTGCCGAAGGTTTGGTTATGAGTCTTTGTATCTGCTTTGAAAACACTGCTAGGTAGAGTCTTTCAGATGCCTTCAGTAGACTCCTGTCATACGTTCAATGCACATCCCAACTGACTTTTCCGAGAGGGGAGCTTTTAAGTGCTATAAATGTCCTGCCCTGTTGCTTACGAGAAGTGGTGCTAACAAGCACTTTCAGCGCTCATTACTAGCAGAGACGGCTGCTGTCTTGGTACATTTTAGGTGTGTTTGGCAGTCAAACCTTCCAGAAGCTGATCTTTAGGATTTTGCTAAGTGCTGGCTTCTTTTACTTTGGCCCAGAGTGACCCACGCTCTGATTTGGCATAACACTCCCATCAAACAAGGATTTAAATTAAAATAATGTTCTTGTGGACACGGGTGCTCAGATGAAAAACCTGATTTTCAACTTCTTTCATGGCTTCCTTCCCAGGGTGAGACTAAGTTAAGACCGCATGGGTGAGGCATGAATTGAGAAATGGCAGAAACGTTAAAGAACTGTGTTTTGATTAATAGAAGACAAATAACAATATTTAGGGAGTCAATTCAATGTCTCTTACAGTCTGCAACTACACCACATCCTCCATTCCCCTGTGCTTGCTGCTTATGCAGTAGTGATTTCCCTATTATCAATAAAAAACATGTCAATTTTGTCTTAATGTATGCTGGCTCGGCTCTGATTTTCTTATGCTATCTAAGATCTATATCCCCCTTTTCTTTAAACTCTAGGTTACTACATGAACCCTTGATACTCTATGAAGCAACAGTATGTGTGTGTGTGTGTGTGTGTGTGTGTGTGTGTGATTAGCCACTGGTTCTCAAAAATTAGAGCACAATGTGGAGAATTCAAGAACTTGAGTCATGATTGCTTCATGACACATTATTTACTTCAAGTCACATTACCTTTTCCCTCCAGCCTCAGCCTTTTCATCTGTAAAATAGTATTTCTGGGTAGTCTCCCATGAATTTTGTGTTCTAATGTTCTAACCATGGGGCTTTCTACCTTCTCTTTCGCATTCCCTTGTCCATGCAATGTACTTTATTTCCTTACTCTTGTTCTCTTCCTTGATTAGCAATTCCAGGTTACATTGGTTGAACTTCCATGTCTACCCCAAATGACTCCCATGTCATTCTAGCTCAATGGTTCTCAACCTCTGAGTTGCAACCTCTGAGATAACATATCATATAGCCTGTCTATCACATACTTACATTAAAATTCTTAACCGTAGCAGAATGACAGTTATGAAGTGACAAAATGTTTTTATGGTTGGGATCACGGGAACAAGAGTTACTGTATTAAAGAGTAGCAGCATTAGGAAGCTCGAGAACCACTGCTCTAGTTGGTGTACTATTCTTAGCTATATAAAAGTAAGGTTTTTTTTTTTTTGCTTTGATCCTTTATCTCCATTTCTACAGTTCCTGCCTGCCATAAAGCTATTAAAACACATATCCAGACTTCTGTTATTCTTCCCACTTCTTATTTCAAAATTCTAATTCATTCTATATCCTGGTGCTTCTACTATCATTCTAAGATGTATCTTTAATTATCAATAATAACTGAAAGCTATAATGTTAATAACTATTTCCGATTCTATAAAATCTAGCAAATCCTTAACGATGTTACTTCCAATATGACTTGTACCTATTGCCTATGTCATTTATTTTTTCTAGTAGCCTTATAACATTTACTTGAATTCATGCATCTTCTGTGAAAGACCTGTTTGAAAAAAACTTCAAGTCTCTGAAGAAAGAAATTGGAGAAGATATCACAAGATGGAAAGATCTCCTGTGCTCATGGATCAGTAGAATTAACATAGTGAAAATGGCCATTCTGCGAAAATCAATCTACAGATTCAATGCAATTCCCATCAAAACACCAACATAATTCTTTACAGACCTTGAAAGAAAAATTCGCAACATCATATGGAAAAACAAAAAACCCAGAATTTCCAAAACGATCCTGTACAACAACAATCATCTGGAGGTATCTCTATGCTTGATCCCAAACTGTACTACAGAGCAATAGTAATAAAAACTTCATGGTATTGGAATAGAAACAGAATGGTGGATCAATGGAACCAAATAGAAAACCCAGAAATAAACCCACACATCTATGGATATTTGATTTTTGACAAAGAAGCCAAAACCATTCAATGGAAAAAAAGACAGCATCTTCAACAAATGGTGCTGGTCCAACTGGATGTCTACATGCAGAAAAATGAAAATAGATCCATATTTATCACCCTGTACAAAACTGAAGTCCAAGACCTCAACATGAAACCAGACACACTAAATTGGTTAGGAAAAAAAGTGGAGAGGAGCCTAGAACTCATTGGCACAGGAGACAACTTTCTGAACAGAACACCAACAGCACAGGCTTTAAGATCAACAATCAATAAATGGGACCTCATGAAACTGAAAAGCTTCTATAAAGCAAAAGACACTGTCGTCAGAACAAAACGACAGCCTACAGACTGGGAAAGCATCTTTACCAACCTTATATCTGACAGAGGGCTAATATCCAGAATTTATAAAGAACTAAAGAATTTAAAAAGCAACAAATTGACCAATCCAATTTAAAAAATGGGGAACAGAGCTAAACAGAGAATTCTTGATAGAGGAATATAGAATGGCAGAGAGACACTTAAAGAAATGTTCAACGTCCTTAGTCATCAGAGAGATGCAAATCAAAATGACCCTGAGATTTCACCTTATACCCATCAGAATGGCTAAGATCAAAAACTCAAGTAAGAACACATGCTGAAGAAGATGTGGAGAAAGCAGAACCCTCCTCCACTGCTGGTGGGAATGTAAGCTTGTACAACCACTTTGGAAATCAATCTGGCGCTTTCTCAAACAATTAGGAATAGTGCTTCCTCAAGATCCAGCTATAGCCACTCCTAGGCATATGTCCAAAAGTTGCTCAAGTACACAGCAAAGACATTTGCTCAACCATCTTCGTAGCACATTTATTCGTAATAGCCAGAATCTGGAAACAACCCAGATGTCCCTCAGTGGAGGAATGGATACAGAAACTGTGTACATTTAAATACTACGCAGCAATTAAAAACAAGAAAATCATGAAATTTGCAGGCAAATGATGGAAACTATAAAAGATCATCCTGAGTGAGGTATCCCAGAAACAGAAATACACACATGGTATATACTCACTTTTAAGTGGATACTAGACCTAAAATATAGGATAAACTTACTAAAATTTGTATACCTAAAGAAGATAAACAAGAAGGACCTGGAGTAAGGTGACCAAGCCTCACTTAGAAAGAAAAATGAGATAGATTTTGGAAGTAGGAGAAAACAAGAAACAGGACAGGAGTCTACCACAGAGGGCCTCTGAAAAACTCTACCTTGCAGTGTATCAAAGCAGATGCTGAGACTCATAACCAAACCTTGGGGAGAGTTCAGGGAATCATATGAAAGAAGGGGGAGTTAGTTTGACCTGGGGAGGACAGGAGTTCCACAAGGACCAGATATATCTGGGCACAGGGGTCTTTTCTGAGATTGATTCTCTAACCAAGGACCATGCATGGATATAACCTAGAACCCCTGCTCAGATGTAGCCCATAGCAGCTTAGTATCCAAGTGGGTTACCATAGTAAGGGGAATAGGGACTGTCTCTGTCATGAACTCAGTGGCTGGCTCTTTGACACCCCCCCAAAAAAAGTAGGAACAGCCTTGCTAGGCCACAGAGGAAGACAATGCAGCCAGTCCTGAAGATACCTGATAAACTAGGGTCAGATGGAAGGGGAGGAGGACCTCCCCATTAGTGGACTTGAGGAGGGGTATAGGAGGAGATGAGGAGGGTGGGTGGGGTTGGAAGGGAATGAGGGAGGGGGCTACACCTCGGATACAAAGTGAATAAACTGTAATTAATATAAAAAATAAAATTTTAATTAAAAAAGAAAGTAGGATAGGAACAAAAAATAATTCATGCATCTTTGCTCTTCCTTCAATTGTCATTAGTAGCATTTACCCATTTTTATCAATATATTTATTTCCACTTTTGAGAAAAGGAAAGTAAAAATCATAACAAAGTATTGTTTAGAAGTCACTGAACAAAATATTAGTAGAGGTGATAAGGTGAAAACAAGTGAGTATAGAGAGAATACACAGAGAATTATGGTCCTAGAATAAGGAAGCTGTGTTAATATTGTGAGTTTACCACAGCCTTTGGTACATATAACATCCTTTAAAAATGTGATACAGAAACTATTTGGCAAAAAATTCAGGTTGTTATTTTTTTAATTAAATTTTTATTTTTTATATTAATTATAATTTACTTATTTTGTATCCCAGCTGTAGCTCCCTCCCTCATTCCCTCCCAATCCTACCCTCCCTCCTTCCCTCATCTCCTCCCTGCCCCTCTCTAAATCCACTGATAGGAGAGGTCCTATTCCCCTTCCATCTGACCCTAGTTTATCAGGTCTCATCAGGACTGGTTGCATCGTCTTCCTCTGTGGCCTGGCAAGGCTGCTCCTCCCTCGTGTGTGGGGGATCATAGAGCCAGCTACTGGGTTCTTGCCAGAGAGAGTCCCTATTCCCCTTACTAAGGCAACCCACTTGGATACTTGGATACTGCCATGGGCTACATCTGAGCAGAGGTTCTAGGTTATATCCATGCATGGTCCTTGGCTGGAGTATCAGTCTCAGAATTTCAGCTTAAGTTTTGACCCCTTAGCATCGGGTGGGGTTAGAGTTGAAGACAACTTGGAGAAAAAGGAATTGAAACTGAGGTACAAAGAGAATGGGCTTCTCCAAAAGTCACATGTCCAAACTAGTGATTGGGTACTGTTTCCCATGCCAGAACTTTACTCATATTTCTTCATCCTTCCATTTTTGGCAAATGAACCAGAGGACCTGAAGTATTTTCTTTTAAGTGCAGCCTTAAAATATATAAACTGAAAAGAAGATGGAAAAAAGGAGAGATACTGAGTAGTGCAGTAATTAAAGTTTGGATTTGGAGACAGGATCTATTACTCTGCTGTGTGAGTTTATTTGAAATTGAGTTTCATTTTTCTTCTATAAAATGGGGTTACTGAATATTTACCACTCTTAAAATTAATTATGATAATTAAATATGACAGGTTCTATAAATCACCTGGTATGTAACAACAGGGAAGTTCTCATCTAGTACCAAATTGCCAAAACTCTTTACTGAAACTAGGCTGCTTTCTTCTTATTGTTAGTTTGAATTCTATTTACATCATGAAGTCTTACCTGATCAGGTAAGCCATAGGAAATCACCCTTAACTTTAATTTTTATGGCACAAATTTTATTATTCTGCTCATTTAGCCAAAACATTGCTCATTAAGCTGTGTGTGTGTGTGTGTGTGTGTGTGAGAGAGAGAGAGAGAGAGAGAGAGAGAGAGAGA